>NW_027122274.1:2400000-3000000 GCF_030686945.1 Centruroides vittatus | reverse complement strand
AGAAAACAATAAGAATTTAAAATTGAAGCTATATACTGTTAAGACAAATTAAATTTGTCATGATTTAAATAAATATCATTGTAGAAATATTTAAAACTCATTGCCTAAGCTTTTGAAACACTTATTATTCATAATGCTGAATAAGTTTTCAAAATATAAGTTTGTTGTCATACTCTCACATATATTTTTTGCATGATTGTAATTTCATTTATTTTTTCTGAGAAGATATCTAGATTGCAATTTATTTTACATTTTTTAAACTAAATATATATATATATATATAAAGTGATAACTACAAAATCAAAATTCAGATAATAAAATAAATTTATCCAATTCAGTATGGATTCTTAAATTTGATTTTGTACATACAGAACTATTGCTTAAGTATCAATTTCCCTTGAAAATTTTCTTTTTTTCAATAGATTAATTGATTTAACTTCACAGTTAGTTTAACCGTAGTTATTTCGTCTGTACCGCATTTCATCAGAGACAAAGACTATTGGGTTTTATTCACATCATTCTTTATTTCACTATGCATTTCGGGTGCAATCTTTTCCGTTTATTTTGCACCCCTCATCAGGTGTTACATTTCTACAATTGGTAGAGAATACATTTGTCATTTGTTACATTAATTATTGTAGATGGGTTTCTTAATATATATAAGTTATAAAAGATTATTACAGTTTTTTTGGACTAGTCATAAAGAGTTATTACAATTATTATAATTATTACATTATTTAGATTGATTTAACACAAATTATTGTAAGGGATTATTTCAAATTTTATTATTGTTAGTATTATTCGGTACTAACCTTTTTTAAGACCATTCCGTTATGAGGTGTTTATGTCACCGTCCCCCGAGGCATTTCTAACTGTCCTTCGTTTAGTTTATTTGCGTTTCTTAAGCCCCTCCCCATTTCCTCCCACACTTCGTCTACCTCCATGCCGTTGTTTAGATTTATTGTGTTGCTTTTATTGACTATTGTAAAGTGTTCTTTGAATTTTCGTAAATAGTTGTCCTTCTCTCTGTGGATTATTTTTACACTTTTTTTATCGATTGTGCATCCGAATTTGCTGCAGTGATCGGTCCATGGTGATTGGTTATATTTGAGTCTGATTGCTGCTTCATGTTCTTTAATTCTGGTCTTTAGTTGCCTTCCTGTTTCTCCTATGTATATTGCTGGTTTTTTGCATGTACATTTTATTTCATACACCACTCCTGTTTCGTCTAGTTTGTTTTCATTTTTGATTTCGTTGATGTTGATGCTGTTTTTAATTTTATTTTTTAGTTTGGCTGCTATTATAATACCATTTTTTCTGAAGACTTTTCTGTATTTTCATATGTGTCTTTAATATAGGGGAAAGACGTATGTGTAATATTCTCATTGTTATTTTTGACGTTGAATTTGTTTTTAATAAATTCAGTTGTCCATTTTTTTAATAATCTGTTTGGGTAATCGTTTAGAATAAAAGTATTTATTTATTAAAATTCAAAGAACACTTTACAATAGTCAATAAAAGCAACACAATAAATCTAAACAACGGCATGGAGGTAGACGAAGTGTGGGAGGAAATGGGGAGGGGCTTAAGAAACGCAAATAAACTAAACGAAGGACAGTTAGAAATGCCTCGGGGGACGGTGACATAAACACCTCATAACGGAATGGTCTTAAAAAAGGTTAGTACCGAATAATACTAACAATAATAAAATTTGAAATAATCCCTTACAATAATTTGTGTTAAATCAATCTAAATAATGTAATAATTATAATAATTGTAATAACTCTTTATGCCTAGTCCAAAAAAACTGTAATAATCTTTTATAACTTATATATATTAAGAAACCCATCTACAATAATTAATGTAACAAATGTATTCTCTACCAATTGTAGAAATGTAACACCTGATGAGGGGCGCAAAATAAACGGAAAAGATTGCACCCGAAATGCATAGTGAAATAAAGAATGATGTGAATAAAACCCAATAGTCTTTGTCTCTGATGAAATGCGGTACAGACGAAATAACTACGGTTAAACTAACTGTGAAGTTAAATCAATTAATCTATTGAAAAAAAGAAAATTTTCAAGGGAAATTGATACTTAAGCAATATATACAAAAAACCGCACCATTAACGTCTAATACTTATACAGAACTATCATGGAAAGGAAAACAAATATCAGTAAACCTGATTTACTTTTCATTTCAAAATAAAATATTTAAAAAGTATTGAGCTTTTGAAACAGTCAAAAACAATGAAAACATTCAGTGTTTCTTAATAAGTAAAAAATTCAATAACAAGTATTTTCAGTTCAGTCAAAATTATAATATATAATGTTATCTTTAATAATGAATTAAAATCTTTCAAAAAATTGTCATTTTATTCAATTTAATAAATGCACTGTTGTTAGATAGCAGAAAATAACTACAATGTACTCTCAATTATCTGTGTACTGATTATTCATGCATGCTTATGTCTTATGTATCAATAAAAATTTATCTCAAGAATACAAATATATAGTAAACATTCTAATTACAAACTTTCTAGGGACCAAAATTTAAGCAGCTTCATTATTAATTAGATAGATTTCACAACTTCAGTTGGCAGATTTCCAGAAATACTCTATTTTCAAGCTGGGTGAGGAAAGTGGACTGAATGTACATTGTTAAGCATTGTTTTTAAGCTATTGTTTGTCATTTTTTCCTTTATGATGGTGCTAAACTGTATTGAATTTATTTTATTAGTGATCTACTGCCTTCTACAAGTTCATATAATAAACAATTTAGAAGAAAATTTTGAAAGTTATTCTAAAAATAAAATAAATTATCATCATACACACATTTACTTAATATTACATACACCTAATTTCTCTAAATTAATTAATACATATGATTATGTCCAAGACTTCTCACCCATGGTTGGACTATACATATCTTTACAGTTACAAATTACAGTTTTATTCAGTTTTTGAGAAATATTTTTCAATACTGTGAATCCGAGACCTCACCCTTTGGACCAGAAACCAGCTGTCAAACGAAAGCCAATAAACTGGTGACTTATTTTCGTAAACAGAACCGGGGCTGCAAAGAAACTGGGTGCAATATGATTTATTTGTCACATTCCCAATCACAGATCATGAGGGAGAGCATGAGATTGACCATTGAAGAAATTTCAGCAGTAACCTTATACAGAGTTTAAAGGGAAAATGCAGGTGCTTCTTTGGAGGGGGAGGCAACTGAGACTATATGAACCCAGCTGTCTTCTCTGAGACAGGAAAAAACATATTTTGGCCAAAATTTACAGGACAGTCATGCGGAGAAGAGCATGACCAAACCCCAAGGGTGAGCAGTCTAGGCGGGGGTGTATGGCCCGAATCATAACCTTAGCAACAGTTCAGGGAGTTAGGGGGAGAACACTTTTGGACCAACAAAAATGCTGGATTTTGGGCGAAGATGATATAAAACCCAAAATTCCGAGGACATGGGCAGGTTGGGAACGAGATCATCGAAACCTGGGACCTATGTCAAAACCCTTCTGAAGAACAAGAGATGCCCAGGGATTTCTGAACTTGGATAGCAAAAAGGGACTCAACTTCCCATGCCAACAATTTCTCTGCCCTGAGATCTCCAGCATCTGGATTTTCTCCCAGAACTTTGCAAACAAGATTTGGCAACAAACATTCTCTGATTGGTGTGTAAACTCTTCGTCATCTTCTGAGCTTCTGCAACTGGACAGTGTAATACATCTGTTGTAAGCATGTCTTTTATCTTAATAAACATGGTTAATTTTGCTACTCTGGTTTCCATGTGAGTCTGTCCAACAACCACTACCCCCATAAGAACAAACCAATCTCGTGTCATCCTGGCAGATCACGAGAAAAGCAAGGGTCACTGTGCCTCTCACCTAAGACAGGCTGTTGTCAGAGACAATACTTTACACTGGTGTCACATTCCTTACAATACTCATTTGCTACATTTGATTTGCAATTATGGCAAACATGGCATAGCATAGCCTGTGCCAAAAAACACCAACCAACCAATCGATTTGCAAGTTTCTTTGTAGCAGCACAGTCAATTTCCATAAATAATTTCATGTTGTAACATGCATCTTCCAAAGTCAAAAAGAGTGCCTCCAGAGTTTGAAATGTGGGATTCACTCTTTGGTCTCATTTCTTCTTCATCCTTTACTTCAGTAATGGACTTCTGTGATTCTGTACAAGCATTTTCTGTCTCTATTTCTATTAAAATCAAATGTTTATAAATTTCCACAAAATTTTTGAAGAAAACTCCTTCAAGCTGTAGAACACTGAGTATGGCCTTCAAATTTCTCTTTTCTCCATTGATATTTTCACTGATAAGAACATCCACTTCTGTCGAAAAAACTGTTTTCTATAAGCAGTTTGAAATGACATTGACAGGCATTTTGTCCCAACAGACAGTGAATTTCTATATAGCTTGCAACACATTCCATATCAGTGCTGCTATATTAACTTCTGTGACCATATGTTGCAACAGATATTAAACTGAATCATGCTGATACATATGCTTTAGCCAAAAAATGATGTCCTGACTTAGGATGTGGCTTGCTTGTGCAGTACAGAGAAAAAAACCACCATCTTCACATTCTTTAAAAGATAATCCTTCTAATTTATGGACTGGGCATGAATCAATAAACAGGATAATCTTGCAATTGTGAAAGCCCATTGTTGAATCCAGACTTTTAAGCCACTTTTGGAAAATTGCAGTAGTCATCCAAGCATTGGAACTGTGCCTGTAGATGCATGGTAATTGCTTCACAGTCTTGAAACATGTTTCTCTGAATTTTCCAATAATGAGAGGTTTCAGTTTTCCTGATCCATCCAAGCTAGTGCAGAAAGTCCTTTCCTTGCTTTTCTTATTGCCATGATATGTCTGTCCTTTGTAGAATAATGTTTCATCAGAAAGAATGGTAAAAAAACAGTCCTGTTTCATCTGCATTAAAAATGTCTTTCTTCTCATAACCACCAGTCAACAATGTAATCTTTTGCTTCCAATCAACAACAGTGTTGGGAACAGATTCCTCCTTACCACGTTTTTACGGAGGAGAGATTCCATCTCTTTTTGAAATGGAATCTCTTTTTTTTTAGCCACCCATCAGATGTATTGGAATGAAAGTCTTCTCCTATGCTTTTTCTTGTAACGTAACACCATTTACTGAAAGGAATTCCTAGCCATAATTAGCCAGTCAAAAATCTTAGCATCCACATAATCATTTGCACTTGGTTAACCTGGTCCATTTTCTGATCTGGAAAAAGTATATTTTTTCCAATTTTCACACAACCAGCAATGATTGTTGATAAGCTCAATTTGGAAATGCCAGATTTCTGGACTAAGTCTCTTTTCTTCTAATTCTCATCAACAGCTTTCTGAATTTCTAATTTCTTTGTAACATAAAGATGCTTATGCTGATTTCTGGTACTGCTGCCATTGCACTACAAAACAGTGTAATTTACAGTTAAATTACCTTATTTTATACAGAGTACAATGCAGAATTATGTATTACAATATACAGTAGAGAGTCGCAAATCGGAATCAATTGGGGACTGGGGGTGTTCAGATTAGTCATTTGTTCCCATTACCGACTTTGTACGAAAAAATATATTAACCTGTCTGATGTCCAAATTTTTCTCCGTTGCGTATCGCTTCGTGTTGAATTTTTCTCCATTGCGTGTCGCTTCATGTTGAATTTTCGTCGATTTTAAGCCTAATGAAAATTTTTATAATAATAATCGAGGCTATCGTATCGTTAAAAATTATTTCTGCATTTTGTACAAACAAAATAAATATATTGAAGAATATAAAAACACAAAAATTATACTTTAGAAGTAAATCTAGTATCAAAAACGTTCGATTCAGCACAACACAGTCCGACTGAAAATCGTTCCGATTAACGACTCTCTACTGTACTAACCTAAATGAATGCACCTATAGGAAAAACTGTTACAACTGAGATGACTAACCGTATGACAAATTTTCAGAAGGCAAGATTCATAGGAAGTTTGCCACATCAGTGACAGAAGGCCAAAATGCAGAGAATATAGAGATGTCAAGACATTAGAGAGATCATTTTAGAGTAAATGACAGTTAAAAATGATTAAAAAACCATTATATGTTGTCTTCTGCACACATAATACTAGCTAATGACTTTTGGAAAACGATGTCATTAATTTCTCACAATGTAAGAAATTTGTGAAATATGGCAAGAAGGATGAGTTTGTTAATTAGAACATCCCACCAAAAACCATTTGTTATTTCAAACAGAAATTGTTATGATATAGAGAATTAGTCAGGACTAGTCTAGAACTTTTGTTCACTAGTTAGGATGTTCATAATTAGGTTATTTACTATATTAGCCTGTATAAAAGTCTGTTAACTCTTGCAATTTAAAATGGTATATCGAGCATTTAAAACTTAATTTTTAACCTAATTTTATTGGTCACAGATAACCTCAACCCACTGCTCATCTGACATCCCAGGTGTTAACAGGATATACAAGACCCAGAATTAAGAAGAATAATGAGCCAACCCAACCCTAGATCATTTTTCATTTCAAAATCCTTTGTGACTATTGTCTCTAACTTCAAACATTAATTTTAACAATTAAACATCCAGTGTTTAATTGTTTAATTCAAGAAAAATTCAACCCAGAGTTCAAATGATGCATGTTTGTTTGAACTGTGCATGCAGTGAAAAAATGCACTCACTGCATAAATGCCATCTGTTGTGCATCCAAGTTATCATGTGTTATGGTCGTGTGTTTTCAGTGTTTATTTTGCTGTATTTTTGGTGCTTGGTTATATATAACTGCTACCCACAAACCATGGCATCCAAGGAGAGTGAGGAAATAATGAAGCTTAAGAGAAAGATTGCAGTATATCAATGAATGAAGTGAAAAAAGAACTTATTGCAAAGCAGAAAAGTGATACATATTTGGCAGATCTGACAGCCAAGTTTAAGATGCCAACGTCAATGGCGTGTATCAATTTTAAGAACAAAGAAGCAATAAAAGCAGCAAATGCAGAGTTTTTGCTGCTATTCATCAACTCTAAAAATATTTTAAAAAACAGCTTGTTCCCCAAATAAAATTTTCAATTCAGAATAGCATTACTATTTACCATTACAAATAAATGAATGCAAGTGAACATCTTTTTATGACATCATTATCATTTTGATTTATTTGTTTTTAAACTGTATATTGTAGAAATATGTTTCATATTGTAGTGTTTATGAAACCGTGCCGGTGCTTATTCTGCAACTTGAACACAAACTATATGGTGTATTTTCTCGGACACATGGCAAATTTCATCACTAAGTTTTCCTCAGTTGCCATGTGTCCGAGAAAATACACCATATAGTTTGTGTTCAAGTTGCTGTTTCATATTAATTAAAGTAACATTTATATAAAATTTAAATTATTATTAAGTAACTTTTGAGTTAGAGACAGCAGTATATAAACCTTCATGAAATGCTTTCTAAACAGTAATTGGATGAACAAAACAGAATTTCATTAGTCTATTGGACAGACTGACAATTATAATCTATCAGGTCTTTACCATATAAGGCAGTTTAGATATTTCATTAAATAAAATCACACATACAATTTACTTCATTTGGGAATGATATATACATTTTGAATTATGTATCAATAGTATAATTTTTAGTATCAGTGCCTTTAGTCTACTAACAGTATGCTATTATTAACACGTGTTTGAGATTTGACATATTTGATTTATTTTCCCATGCATTTGCTCATGACAGTTTCAATCCAAAAACCATGAATGAATCATCCAAATCTAAGCAGTTTATCACTGCTTAGATTTGGATTGAAACTGTCTTCAATCCAATCCAATCACTAGTTTCTTTGCTGGTAGTGGGAGAAATATCATGCCTAATGAAACATGATGTATAAACAGTAAGGATGCTGAAATAATTTTCTAATGCACGGAAAGTTCTTGTAGACAATCCAATACAGGGAGATAGGTTTTAAGAACTTACGCAACATTTCATTTATAAGTTCCACAATATTTATTATATTTGAGTAGTAATGTACAAGTTTTTCTGTGATAATTTACAATGAGGTGTGAAAGTAGTCATGTTTGGGCATTACGTTCATTAATGACATAATCGAGACAACAGACCCTTAGTTAATTTAAATACAAATTTGTTCTAGAATGATTTTTCTTTTCTTTTTAAAAAAAGTGTTCTAAAATGTTTGGCCAAAGACTTATCATTGAAAGCTGGACATCAGCCACCAAAAAAGGCTGAAAATGTTTGCTCATTATTATAGCAAATTGCTGGAAATGTGCTAAAGGTCATTGCAATATTTGTTTGTGTGTTTAAAAGAAATTCCAGTTGTAGAGAATATATTTAATCTTATTATAATCATAAAAATTTTAAGTCTTATTGGGAGTGCTATAATTTTCAGATATCATACCTCATACCCAAGTTTGCCAGGAATCACATGAATCATGACTTCAGCAGACCATAACAAAGATGACAGCACCCTTAAAGATATGCTCCAAAGAGAAGCAGTGGGTAGTTATCCAACTTTTGAGTAGTAAAGTTGCTGGTGATGAATCATGGATTCATTACTTTCAGCCAGAGACTAAGCAAGCAAAGAGAGCTAACATTAATCACCACCAAATCCAAAAACATTTCAAGACGCCTTCAGCCAGAAAGTAATGCTCATATTTTTCTGGGATGATAAAGGTTCAATTCTGGAACATTATATGCCCAAAGGATTATCAGGGAACAGTACAGCATATTGTGATTTGCTTCAGAATCATTTGAAACCCACAATAAGAGCCAAATGTCATCAGTTCTGGTATACTGTTACAGAACAGCCCCATACATCTTGTATGAATCCAACAAATTTCATATATCCCTATTCACTTGGCCTTGCAATGAAAAATTATCATATCTTTGTACCACTAAAAGAGTTTCTTGATGACAAAAAATTCAGTACAAATGATGAAGTGAAAACTGCAGTGCAGGAGTATCTATACAGTAACCAAAAGATTGTTTTCTTGTGAAATCCAAATACTAGTGACACATGTATTGCACATATATTGAAAAGTAAGTGTTTTCATTCATATATATGTATATAATGAAAAGTAATTAAAGTTACTTTTGAACCCATGTATTTTCAAAGTGACTCACAAGTAGAACTTTTCTGACATTTTTATTATATTAAACATAGTTTTCACACATTATAGTTTAGGAATACATTATGCTATTTAAGAATAAATGAACAAATACTATTATTATACTTGTATAAATCTTATATCCAATATTGATAATTAAAATATGTTTATAATAACCATTATCTTTCTATTCCGCATTAAAAAATAAATAGAGGCATACCTCAGGTTACAATCATCTTATGATAAAACAAACAACCATATCACATATGAAATACCATATTTACTCGCATATAAGATGAGATTTTTATTCTTTATCACAGCTTTCAAAATCCTAGGTTGTCCTATACACATGAGTGAAAGATTCTTTGCTTTTCTGCAAATAATTTTTGTGAACAGTGTATTTGCATTTTTTTACTGGATGCTTACCCTCTTGTATTTAAAAACAAGTTTTTATTTGGGTCATTTAAATTGTTCTTGTATATTGTCAGAAATAAAGATGAATAGCAATAGAAAAAGCAAAGCTCTTGAATTAAATTCCAGACTGAAATTCCAAAATCACATGAGAGCCCGATATAAGTTTTAATCCATTCTCACAGATGATTATTCAGAAATCAGAATTCAGAGAAACTCGTAAGTGTGAGGTTAACCGAGGGTAGGAGATGGAAGATGATTCTTACCTTCTCTACCTCTTAACGGCACAAGACCTTGAGGTCCGACCTCGTTTGTCGAAAGGATGACTAGGGATCGAGCGGTCCCTGTTTATTTACAGATGAGGATTGTAGGATCCTGTTCATGTCAGGAATTGACACCAATCTATCAAATTTCTCACGGATAGATATGCATTATTTTCGGAATCGTGGGATGCCGAATGATGGCAATGGAGGAAGAAACGCACACTCTTCTATAGTTAAATAAAAAATACCCGTTTATTTTGGGATTGATATGAAATACATTAATTAACATAATTGGAAGTATTATTTATATTATGGAATCGAATTATTAAACCGCATCTCGATCGACTGGAGAGAGAGAGTTTACAAAACATCGTGAGTAGGATAAATACCTTAGTAATCCTGAGATTTTTGACAAAGTCCGAAGAACAAGAGTTCGCTTGAATATAAGAGTCAAATTGACTGAAGTTCAAATCGAAAGATTCAGATGGATGGGATGGACAGCTTCGACGGCGGGAGACGATAATCCACTGCACACACACACTCACTTGACAGTTGTCGAAACTTTTTCTCTTGTGTCATCGTTCGTTTTCCTTTTATTTCGGGATCTCGGGTTCGAGATTTCACAATGCACGTCAAGGGTGGAAGTCCTTTTTGACCATGGTGAATTACACGATATAATTATTTTTCAACAGTTAACTCATTTTCTACAAGGAAGTATTACCGTGGGAACGAAGGTTTATGATTAATTTTTACGAGAAAATCTGTCAGGTGTTTTTCAGTTTTTTGTTTCTGTGTTTGATTTAATCCTAACTTTCAAAAATTGGTTGGCAAATAAAATAAAGAATTTAAATTGAATCTCGTTATCTTCGGGTCTTCACATAAGTGTATTCGACAGAGTGAATTTGACTGTTACAAATTGGTAAAAAAGGTTCACTATTGTCCAGCTTTTATATGAACAAATTATGTTGTCGATTTTACAAGATTTTTCCTTAAAGTTTAAAATGCCAGTAATTTTTGAGGGCCAATATGCGCATTTACATTCATTTGATGTTTTACTTGTGATTAAACAAAATAAAATTAGAATTGTATTAATAAAACAAATTTTTTTTATTTTGATCTTTAAAATTGCACCTCGTCCTATATGCGAGGTTGTCTTATACTTGAGTAAATACAGTAGAGAAGGATGGGGCAACTTCGGCACGTTAAGAATAAGTTAAATTTTTTATAACAAATACTGCTGTAAACTGAACGAAAAGCATTATTTATTGTCTACCAGAATGTATCCTTACCATAAAACTGGTTAAAATCAGTTTGGAAATAAAAATAATCATAATAATAATAACTTTATAAACAGATATCTATTGCCAAAGTTGTCCCCATACCAGGGGCAACTTTAGCAACAGTAATGAAACAAGATAGGCAGGCATATAAATTTGTGTTATTAGCAATGTATAAGTTGGAATTCACTATTAAAACAAAGAAATACTGTTCCAAAGACCTATTTAATATTATAACAATGAAATAAAAGTTCAAAGGCATATTTAAGTAAAGAAAATGTAAACAAAAATTAATTACAAAAAAAATCAAACAGATAATAAATGAAAACATTCTAATGCAAGTTAAAAGCAATATAAATGAATTAGTGAACTCAAACAAACAGTAGAAATGAAATATGCTTAACAGCAAATTGTTTATGCCCTACATATATTGCAAATAAATTGAACCAACTCATTTTCCACATCTGTACAGCCACATGAGCCCACAGTTAACACTTGCAGCAGATAATCCACTTTTTTTTGAGTAGTTCCATATTGTTCTTTGCAATATATGCAATAAGTATTTTCATCATCATTTTCCAGTTTTTTAGGACTTTTCTGCCCCTTTTCTTTAGTGAACTTCCAATCCGATTTCTCCAAATCCATTGCCTTTCTGCAAGTTTTTGATTTTTTAAACTTTAGCCTTGGCTTCTAGTGTGGCTTTGTATGGGAATCCAGTTATTTCTTCTGCTAGTTGTTAATTGCGGCAAAATCAAACCAAAGCAAAACAATCAAAAACAAGATCAGCAACACTGCCGAAGATGTTCCAATAGTCATGAATTAGAAACATTAAGTGGAACCCTGAGAATAGGGTATCAAGACATGATCTGGTCTTGTGAATAAGTTAATGTTTTATCCTTCTAACAGGAAAAATAACTTTCATTATTATGGAATTATAACAAAACATGCCAATTCTATATAAATGGAAGCAAAATATTATAAGAAATTGAATGAAACAGACAACTTATTTGATATTTCAACTACTTTTGTTGGAGAACAACACAGACACGACACTCAACAAGCCATCATTAAAACTCAACTGTCTACCCCAGTGATTCTCAACCACTGTGCTGCGGCACTTTAGTGTGCTGCAAGATTTTTGAAGTGTGCCGTCAGTGCAAATACCCATACATAAGCAACGTCAGACAAATAGTTCAATTAGTTCTACCTACCTAGGGCGCGTTTGGAAATTGTAACCGGTGTTACTGGTAACTGCCGGTAGTTACCAAAGCATGACCTAAATAATCGTGTTTAAAAATCACTGTTATGATGTCACCAGTTGTCCTGCGGTACTGACTGAAGTAATTGTGTGTGCCACCAAATTTTTAAATTATTAAAATATTAAAAAAAAGGTTGAGAATCACTGGTCTAGCCTCTAAAGAGTCTCCTTTTATTTTGTTTCAAAGAAAATTTAATTAACAAACTTGCCCCATATGCCAAAGTTACCCCATCCTCCCCTATATACGGTTGTATATAGTATATAGTCATATATTTCTATTCCTACCGTGATCTGATCTAGCTATCCCCACTGATATGATGTTTTGTTTGTTCCAAGTGTTGCCAACTATCTGGTTTTTGCATTGTGTGTCTAGACCAAGCCTGGCCAATCCAAATTGTTTTGCGGGCCACTTTGATCACGCATAACAGTGCAGTGGGCCATAATTTAGGCAAACATGCTTTTAAAAAAGTAAAACAAATACAAAATGAATAAGATTTTATTGTTATACCAAAAGTTTGTACTCGTACTTGCGCATTATAACAATGACACATGCAAATTGTCATTTATTTAATTGTTTTTGATATACACATAATGGGAAACAAAAGTTTTAATAGATATATAAAGAGCCACACAATTTAACGTGATGGGCCACGGGTTGGCCAGGCCTGGTCTAGACAAAGACAAAAAATGTCAGAGTTTTAAGAAAATTTGGTAAACCATCAATAGCTATGTCATTAAAAAATAACTTTTAATAACATAGCTGATTTTATAATCAATGAACAAAAACAGTTTGATAATTTAATTAGCAAGTCATTTATAATAACATTCCAGAGTAGGGGTCCAGATAGGACAGCCTTTATTTAGAGAGCAGGTGTTTTTTTTTAACAAAGCCCAATTTAAGCTCAGCTGTTCTGTCATATGATAAGGTGGACAAAGTGGGACAAGGGGAAGGAGAGGGGTTGTGCTTCAGTGGATGTCTGTTTTATTTCATTAAATAATTTTATATAATTTATGCCTTTTATTTTGTTTATTTCAAAATTTCTTGTATGAAGATTTTTTTCAAAATACCTCGAGCTGATAGCAAGAGTACAGCAGTATTTTCATTTTTATACATTATTAGCAAATTTACTAATATTTAAAAAGTTGGTACACCACATGGTGGAGAAATCTCTATAACCCTAAGGAATTTGGGTTATTTAATTTCTGATGTTATGAAGTTTGCAGATTTTCTATTGTCTCTGTATTCTGATTTAATAACTTACACGTAAGTATTATATACTACTGTATTGCACATACACAGGTGGTGAAGTCTTCACATACAAATTAACCTGCAAAGCAGGCACGTCTAATTATTTTGGGAAGATTACTTCAGAATTTAACACTAACAACAGTTTGAAAATTATTTGAGATGATCTTGAGGAAGAGTCAAACTGAAGGACAACACAGCAAAGACTGACAGATGGTGTAGACTAGTGTAAATGATAATATCACCTAAGGGACTATTGGAGAAATAGCTGGAGCATCTGAGGAAGAAAACAGTGAGCAAATAATGAAAGGCGGCTGGCCAAGATGAACTCGAGTTGGATCAGTCAAGACAGATGGATCCTTCTATCCAGAACTTTATTTTTGGGTCTCTGACCTGAAGATAAAGTTCCAGATAGAAGAATCCACTGACCAATGATAAAGAAAATTCTTGATCTGTCCTCGGAATGTGTCCGACTCCTTAACAGGCATCAGGTAAAATACAAAGTACAAGTAACCCCCGTATAACACGGCATTTCTATAGCATGGATTCACTATAACACGATTTGAGAATTGGGACCATCCCCGTATAACATAGTACACCTATCCCTTGATTTGCAAGGTACTCAATTTGCATGGTTTTGCTTTTACACGGTTTTTAAATGAAAACAAAAAAGCTTTTGAGTCAGCTGTTTGTAGCCGTTCACGTTATTCTCATGCACATCTGTCTAGAAACCTGTCTTCCTCGAGATTTTTATCAGCTATCGAAAAATACTCAAATACATTAAGATTTTTTCGATCCAATACACTATCTCTATAGATAGGGACAAAAAAAATGGTCCAAAACAAACTTCCATTGGGTGTAAAATTACAAAACTTGCTGAGGTTATAAACAACATCCAATAGAATGTAAATAAGCATCGTTTTAATTATTTCAAGCAATAAAATGTTACGTCTCATTTTACACAGTTTCAGTTTGCACGATTTTTCTAGAAACGTATCTACAGTGTAAATCGAGGGATGAATGTACTTTTATAGCACGGATTCACTCTGACACGGTTCGAGAATTGGGTAAAATCCTCATACATGAAATGTAATAAAAACTATTAAAAGCAAACTTTATCTAATTTAAAAATAGGGAAATCCCCGTCCAATAAACACAATAAAGCTTTTAAGTGCGAAAGATACCTCATTTGACATTTTTCATACTATCATATTTTCATGCATAATTTTCGTGAACTATTAGTACTTAAGTACATTATGTAAATTTTCTTTTCCCACCTTCTGTCGATACACATGGTCCTTATCGAAACTTCTCTCAGTGTTGCCAGATCTCAACGCTTCTGCTTTTAGTGCTGCCAGATGTTTTTCCCTTATTCCATACTTGCTTTATTCCGTCACTGGTTTTTAAGCATTGAACCATTGGGACCGTACATAGATTAAAAATTTTTGGTTAATAATGCTCAGTGATGATGACGAAAACATTGTTTAATTTATATTAATATGTATCACTTCTTAAGAAAATTTTAATAAAGATATTTATCTTAATTATGAAAATATAATAGCATGTTTTTTAATTTTTGGAACCTAACCCCCCTTTTCGTACTAGTTCTTTGTTTCGTATAACATGGATTCGCATAACATGGTAATTTATTGGAATGTAACTCCCATGTTATACAGGGATTACCTGTACACTTAAACAGTGTAAACTAGGGTTTCTCATTTCCTGGTGTTTTGCTTGTCCTGGGATTCTGGGATAAAAGTCAACTGTTCCTGGGATCCCAGGATAAAATTAATTATTTTTAAGATATACAAAATATCTTAGAATCAACTGATGTAATGATTTTTCATTTTTTAAATTAATTTAATACGTTCCACAACCTCCAAAATCATATTAATAATGCAGTTAAGATATATATTAAAAATTACCTTTGAATAAAGTAGAAATTTTCACAAATAGAAAAAATTATAAAAGTTTGCTGGAAACTGCATACAACAACAAAGACAACAAATAAAAAAAATGCTTTGAATTGAGTTGAAAAAAAAAACAAATCAGATTTCTAACTTAGAAGGTAATTTTCATTTTTTAAATAAAACACAATACAAAATATTATTGTAAATGTTTATAATAAGATTTTAAAAAGCAAAGATGGTCAATACTCCAATCACTCGATCTGGTTCTTATTTAACTAATGAAAAATCTTGCTACCGAGAATGCCCTTTCCGATTCAATTGATGTGTTTGGAATCATGTTTAATGCATTTAAGAGAAGACAGATGTTATGTGTTTTTTCACCCGTAGCCTGGAAGATTTCTAGTTCGTTTTCGAGATTGTAGTACTTCTTTTGCTCTCTAGTATAGTTGTCTACTTCGACTGCTTTAATAGAAACATCAAGCTTATAGCCCAATAATTTGGCAGTTCGTTTGTCTTTAGTAATCAGGTTTATGAAGAAAAACTTTGTACTTGCAGACTTTGTACTCGTTTGTATCCTTGCCTAATTTGCACAACCTGGCGTTATGCAGTTATTGAAGTTACTGGACATGGTTAAAAATTAAGACAGCATAATCACAATTATTTCAGATATTACAGGTTCTGACAAGTAAAGAAATTTTGAGAATCCTGTCACAAATAGGCTACATATTGATTATTGACAATCTGACATGCCATAACGAGGAAAAATTAAAAAGAAAACTAATAAATAGGTTTAAAATTAATAAATACAAATGTATTCTGACAGTTTATAAGTTAATTATGCTTTCTATTTGCAAAATTTCCTCAACCTTAACACAAAATAAGAAAAAATTAAATTTTTAAGAAATTTGCAGGATTTCCTGGGATAAGAAAAATTTCCCAGGTTAAAAAAATAACCAGGATTCCATTTGAGAAACCTTAGTGTAAACCAATAAAATAAATAAAGTAGACTAATAAAGTAGACCAAAAACATTAGTAGTTTAAACAAAAAGACTGCATCTTAAAGGGTTTTTGTTTTTATGTAAACCAAATTTTATATAAAATTTTAAAAAACATGCAACGATGAATATTTTTAACAATTTAAGCATGGCCAAGAAAGATGATACAAAAGAGATAAGCTGTGCAAAATGCCCTGCTCTATTTCCTATGCTTCTGAAAATAATGGTTTAATTTTGTGATTGAGGTACAGTATTATGGAAAGCACTGTTGTAACTTATTAGAAAGGTTGCAATCTTATAAGAGCAATTTGGATGTAATTCTGTCATTTCTACTTCTGGTGTGTATAGTTTATAAAATGATAAAAGTTTTAAGGAGGAATTATATTTTGCTGGATGTAAGAAGAGGGGAGAGTTACAGAAACTTGGAAAAAAACTAGGACAATGGGGGAAGGAAAGTAAAAATTTCAAAAAAAATGCAGATGAAATTTAATTAACAGATAAACTGTCAGAATACATTTATATTTATTAATTTTAAACCTACTTATTAGTTTTTTTAATTTTTGTTTATTACGGCATGTTCAAATGGTCAATAATGAATGCATATATTATTTGTGGCAGGACTCTCAAAATTCTTTACTTGCCCTTTCCATATTGTAGAGTATCACACAATTTAACAAGTGCATCCCCTGCAACACTGGAGCATGAAACCATATTGCTCATTGCTCAAAAATTTTCCATGAGGTGAAACTTTCTTTAAACAAATAAATAAAAAATGTATGGAACATGGCAACTCACAATACAACTACTATTTGATGGAAAGCATTATATTATGTATATAACCTGGGTTATGCCTGTATACAGAGATAAAATAGAGTTATTTTGCATTCAAAGTTATCTGCACCATCTACTAAACCATTAATAATGTTACAATTTTCTGAATATGTTTGTGCAGTTATATTTTACCATCAAGCAATCTTAAAGTTTGCTGCAAGATTTAGCCTACTGTAAAACAACTCCAAGTTCTTAAAAAAATTGGTTTTCTGGAGTTTACCTTTATTTACAAATTATTCTAGTGCTAGAGAATAATTTTTTGATAAAGGTAAACTGAAAGTTTGCTTTTTGTTATACACAAAGTTTAATGAAAGATCATGTATGCAGTCATTTTCAGTTTACTAAAGACGTAGCAAAAAAGTGATGCATATTGTATTGTGAATGGATGTATTTGTGTTTCGTTCACAGTAAATTACAATGAAAATAAAAACTTAAATCATCTTGAATTTCCAGAATCAAGTATAATACCATCTTATACTGCAAATAATTCTTTGAAATTTTATTTCAATACTTATAATTTTAATATACATAATATAAATTTACTTGATATCTATAACAAATATTTTTATAAATAAAATTATTTCAGACTTTAATTTTGAAACAATACATTATAAATTTAATATTTATAAAATTAAAATATTAATGCAAATAATTAAATTTAGATAAAGTCTTGACTTTTCTTTAATTTTATATTAATGCCAACAATGATATAGTATAATGCAAAAATAATAATTTTATCTTTACTGACACGTCTGGCTTACACTAAATGTAACAACTGGTTTACGGGTGGATGACATCATTAACTTTGTTTCATTCTCAATCATAAGAAGGCATTTTTTAACAAGTTTTCTAAGCACTGTGGTCTATGAGAATTCCATCTCCATATAGTATTTATTCCATGTTCCACATCAGAATAAAAAATATTTAATAAAGCAATTTAAACTTTGGAAAATGCAGATAGATTGCTGTCTCATGATCTCCCATTGAAATACATATGCAAATGAAAAAGTATTACTTTTTCATCTGCATAAAAGATCTGCGTAATATGTTTTTCTAAATATATTACCATTATATATAATAATATTTTATAAATTATTATTTTGCATATAATTTATTTTATAACATTAGAACTTAATATTAGAACTTCAATAAAAACATAAATCAAACATTCACGTTAATCTGTAAAATAACAAGGAAAAACAAAGAACACTACATTTATTTTTTTAATATGAATTTCTTTCTCATAAAAATCAACTGCAATGTTTCCAAATACAGTCTCAACTACATCAAAGAAAAAAAATCTAGCACAATAATTTAATCAATGTAAAAGTTTAATTATCTTAAGCTAAATTTAATTTTGTAATCTGTAATGCTGCACTTTTCAGGTGAATGTTAAATGTTTCTTATCATCATATTAAAATTTACATTGTTTAGAACAATATTTTAACAAAACTTACTTTAAAATTTAGATTTTCAGGATTGTAAATCAACTAAACAATTTTAAGAATTAAAATAAAAAATAAAATATTTGTTTCCTTTAGCTAATTATTATTTCAAGAAAGTTTTATTTATATACATATATATTGTTATTTATAGATGATTAATACAAGTTCATTAAAAAATATAGGCTAACAACAATCTGCTTTATTAGAGTTAAAGTGAACTTCAATAATGCAGATTATTGTAATTGTTATAAAAATAAATGGCAAGAGAAGAGTACAGAAATATAATTATTAATATGATATACACAACATAACCAGAAAACCCAAATTAATTACTAAATCTGATAATTTAGGCTTGGGTTTGATAATTACTAAAATCCAATACATTTTTTTTAAATTCAAAAACATGTAGTTCTGAGTTCAATATCAAATACTCATAAATTATCATGTCTATAATTCATTTTTCATATATAGAAATTAGAGGAGAAATAAAAAAATAAAAAACATTATATTAATCAATTTTGGATTAAGACTGCATTTGAAAATGAACAAGTTACTTTCATAATACATGTCTTCTATGATATATATGGAAAATTCTATTTTATCTTAGAATGATTTCTGTAAAATTTGGTAAAGTATATCTTTTGTAATATTATTTTTGTAATTATAATATTAAAATTATATTATTTTTGTAATATCAAAAATAAAAGCTTACAAAGAATTCTATTCTGTAACTTTATGAAAATCAACCTAAGCATTAGCTGCTGTGCTGTTTGTACACATGTATTTGTAACATGTACAGACAATTATAAGTTGGCTGAAGAGGGACATCGGCCTGAAACGCACGATGTAAAAAGCGTTCCAACCGAATAAAGGATGAAAATTTGCCCAGTGTTTTAAATCTACTGTCACTGCATTGTGTCTTCGCAAAAAGATAAAACTAAGCATTTTCAATGAAGCAAGTAATAAATCCTTAACAGTATATAACATGGAAACATTTAACATTTTTGACCTAGTTAATGGGCTACCTTTAGGTGTTAACAAAGTTACTTCAAAAACTATATATATATAGAAGAAATCAATACTTTAAAATAATTTATTGATATTATAGTAGTATCTATTTTTTAAAACTATCTTTAAGGCAGCACACATAAGGATTTTGTCTTCACACACTCATTTGGAAAAATTTTAAATTAAATTCAGTTAAGAGACACTGCAGTAGACTGAGAAGGAACTGAATGAGAAGGAAATGAAGGAACAGAATAAGTTATCTACCATAGGTAGATATAGGTAGATAACTTATTCTGTATCCATTGAACTCTCTTCAGTCTACTGCAGTGTCTCTTAACTGGTGTTCCACAAACTTACCTCAAGTGTTCCATGGAAAAAAAATACTTTGAAGTTTTTATTGCAAATTTATTCCAATGTACAACATATTACTCCATAATTCCATATTTATTATTTTATTCAATACAATAAAGTTTATTAGTTTATTGCTTCATTGTTTCCTGAGAATAGCAAACATGAAATTGCTTATCAACTTTTGAATAAATTAATGCTAATGCTCTGTGCAATAAGTAGTATTTGAATGGTGTTCCACAGCCTCAAAGGTTGACAATCATTGGTCTATTGTATTGTGTTACTCTGTATTGTAAAAGTTAATAAAACTGTTATAAAAAAAGTGTTTGTTTTAAAAATTCTGTGCATAGTCCTCGCAATCATTGTTATAACTTGAAAAATAGTTTGTTATTGTTATACTCTCATAACAATCATTATCAGTTTGATGAATTAATCACGTATCTATTAGCAGAATGCATTAAAATTTTGAATGTATAGTATAGTATTTCAGAAAAATTTAATATAAATTTAACTTGAAAAGATGCTTAACAATATTTTATATACAATATATATATCTTAAAACAGGATAAAAATATTTATATAAGCAATTCATGTGATCAACTCATTTGCAAAATCAAAACTTATCAGGAGAGATCTTAAAAAAAATTAGATTTAATAATTTTTAAATCAGAATTAAAATAATTTTGTTTAGCTATTATTTCATAATCTCTTAACAAAAGATAAATAATAATCTTCAGAAAACTTTTTCTATTATGCAATTGAAAAAACAAATTCTGTAATGAGTATTTGCATGAAAATAATTTTATCAATTAAACAAATTTTTCTCTCTATGTTGCAATTTGATTTATTTAAATGAGATGATGAGAAAAGAGATTTTAAAATCTACAGATTCTATTTCATATAATTATGTTTTTCAAACGAGAAATTACATTTTTTTTATGAGCATTTGAATGTAAATTTAAGTATTTCAGAGTTTTTGTTGGTCTATCCTTTATGTCTTTTCTAAAAACTACTCTAAGAAAATTTAGATTCTTATTGTGTATACTTCACAGATTTATATATTGCATGTATTAAAGTATCTGAGCTAAGAAAAATGAATTATTATACTGACGACGTTTATTTTTTAACTTATCATACCTATACAAAACACGTGTGTTCTCTTAGCCCTCAAATAACAACACGAGTAATAACACGTAATAAATACTTGTTTATTTTTTTTATATACGTATTAGATATGTGCAAAAAGTAATTATAACAATTAGAGATTGTTTCTACTTTCGATTTGTGACGTTATTATTTCTTTTGATCATAGATAATGAATACGAAACTTATTAGGCAATTTGTTGAATAAGATCGTAGGCAGACGAATTTTCCACATTAAAAACCGAATTCGAATTACAGATTGAAAGATTGGACGAATAAAAAAATGACATAACAAAAAATGAATGTTATCACATTTACCTTTTCCAGCAAATTGGCGATGTGATAAGACACGCTAGCCATTTTGCGAATTATTGTAAAATCCTCGTCTGCCTAACTTTCAAACGAACGTTGACTTCTCGTCTCTTCCCGTTCCTCGCGTGGTCTATGTAAGATGGCGCTTGAACTTTAAACGACAAAATTTAGTTAATATTTTTTTCATAACATACACATTTTTATTCTCAAATGTGATTAATTAGTTTTTAATTATCAGAAATAATTTAAAATGTAATAATTTATTAGTTAATTTAAATACTTTTACATTGATAATTAATTTCTTAAATTTATCAAAATTATCATTTACAGAATAGTAGTAATCATAATGACGGTTTTTCATCTATATAGAACTAACTGTCCAACTTCACTATTTTTATTCTTCCGTTTTATACCAATTATATCATTATTTCAATTTTTCTATTTTTTAATATTATTTTCAAATCCAATAATCTTTCCGTTCGGATATGTCGGGCCCCGTCCCTCACCACCCGATCTCTCCAGGCCGAATCCATAATGGGCTTGCAAAAAGAGGCCCTCTTAGTGCTCACAGGGCGGAAAGAGTTTTAAAAAACCAATAATCTTCTTTTTTTACAAGTTTCTTCAATTTTTATTTTTTAATCCTCAAGTGAGATTACCACCGTAGTGTCTTACTACTGTATGTTTCACTTTGTAAATCTCTACTCGATCTTCTCTAGCTATCTAAATCTCAGATTATATTTATAATAACGGTCACTATCAAATTTCTAATATGTTTTCTTTTCTTTCCAGACTGCACAACTATTTTTGTAACCAGATTCTATTTGTGCTCTTGAAGCTTCTACATTGCTTAAACATCTTGTATGGCATTGAAAAATTATCGCTAATCTACAGAAATCTGCTCTTTGATCTTAATATTAAAATTGCAATCAACATGAAAGCATTGAGTTAACAGATAATACCAATCGAATAAACTTTAGTATGTTACGTTTATAAACACATTTTAAATGTTATTTGTTTATTAATGGAAGTATCTGTAATTTCTTAAATTGTTAATATATTATCGGTTGTATTCACAATAATGACTTAAACCTAGAGTAAGACTTAAATCGAGAATTAAACCAACTTTTAATATTGATATTTGTCATATATTAATTCTAAATTTAATGCTTAATTAAATCCAGTGGCGTAGCGTGGGTGTCAGCCGCCCGGGGCGGAGGAAAATTCGCCGCCCCCTTATTTAGGTAACTCAATTTAAAAGACTAAAATATACAGTAATTCTAAAGAACTTTTCGGCAAGAACAATCATCATTATTGTGTATCGTATAGGTGTATTGTATTGTTATTATTTATCGTGAAATTTTGCCGCTCCCTAAAAGTGCCGCCCGGGGCGGGCTGCCCCTGCCGCCCCCACTTCGCTACGCCACCGATTAAATCTAAATTGTCATTTAATTCGTCGTAATAAATTCACATGCAAAATAACATGATAAGATGAATATCAGCAAAACACTCGATCGTTTACGTTGTACTCGTTTGAAGAATAAGTCAAAGTATAGGAGAAGGTGGATTATGGAACCCTTTAATGTACTGTATTCAAAAACAAATAGAAAAGTACAAAGAAAGTTAATTAACTACAAAATCATTTACTTCAATGTATTTTATCGAAAAATGCCTTAATAATAAAAAAAATATGACCTCCATCAACAATATATATTTCACCAGCTTTTTTTCGATATTCTCAGGAAGAATTGGCTTTTTAACTAGTGTCCTTTTTACAAATTGCTCCGGACGAATCTCTGTTTGCAAAAGGAGAGTTCGCAAAGTAGTTTTTGGCACCTCATAAAATTTTGAAGCTTTCTTCAGCTCCATTTTCTCATCCCTTACCCTACTCACTGCCTCTGCTATTTTCTCCTGGCTCCATGTTTGTCTCTTTGGGTTTTTCTTTGGCTTGTTCAGATAGGCTCTAAGCATCTGAAAATTAAAAAATAATAATAATAAATTCGAAAAATACATGATTTATATTTTAGAAATAATTAAATTCACTTACCATTCAAAAGTTTGGAATTGCGAAAAACACAAACGTCCTGTTTCATTGAGCGCAACCGCATAACTGAAGTGGGAAGCGTCCTCCCCTTGCTATGGATGTCTGCCTAATGTAGTCCAGCCACATTTTGCTAGAGTTCGCATCTATTATCAGTCTGGAATGGGGGGTTCTAAAATACCTGTGGGTTCCATAATACCACCTTCTCTACTTGTAAAATATCTCCGTAAATAAAAATTATTTCATTTGAGGAAAATGCCAACGAAATTTGATTGATGAGGATTAAAATATGGTGAACGATATCCTCATCAAAGTAACCATCAAAAGAAAACAACTAACGAAGATAATGAAATTGATATTATCGCGACTGTGGCTAGAAATTTTTACGTTAGCTGACGTCAAATTGCTTAGCAATCTACCGTTAGTCAGTGAAGTAAACTTCGCATTCTTCATTGCCTTCAATATCATGCCTATCTATCTCCATAAAAAATTGAATGGCACCTGTGATGGCTCGTGGCGTCTAATACGCTATTATTTGTCACTGGTCATCGGGGAGTGCTGTCGCAAGAGGGAAAGCGGCACGCAATACAAATGTAACTGTTTTGATTTCGTATAATATTTTGATCTGCGTTGGATTTAAATTTGAGGTAAAATACTGTTTATATGAAATTAATAAATTGATTAATATTTAAGCTTAAAATTGATTAATCATTTTTAAGCTTAAAAATTGTTTAATTTTATGTTAAAATTAATATTTTTATGAAAACCAACGCCGATCAAAAAATGCACGAAATAAAAACGATTACTGATATATTAGTATTTCGTGCCTTATGCCCACTTGAAACAGCATTCTCACTTTAAACGCCACGAGCCATCATTGAATAGCACGGATTTCATGAATCGTGTTGAATTTTGTTGATGACTTCAGAGCTATATTCAATATAACACCCTATTCATTTATTCAATATTATTTACTGATGGAACACTATTTACGAATCATCAAAATTTGCTGTATTTTACAGCCTATAAGGCTCTACTTTTGTTAAGAAAACGGTCTAAAATACTATTTCTGCATTTTCTAATTTTACTTTATATATATGTTGGGTTGTTCGGAAAGTAATTTCTTTTTTTTCCATAGAGAAGTAAACGCAATATTCTTATAATAAATAAATATTTTATTGAATTATATATTGACCATTTTGGTCAAATATCTCTTGTCATTGTTTCTGGTAGTAGCATGATTTCACATTCATAAAAATTTTGATCGTTGTTTACGAAAAACTGATCCAAGTGATTTTTGACATTGTCATTTTAAGTAAATGTCTTACAGTTAAAAAAAAAAAAAAAATTGTATAGACCAGAACAAGTAATAATCTGAGTGTGCCCAATTTGGAGAATATGGTTGGTGTGATAACACATCCCATCTAAGCTATAACAGTTTCTGACGAGTTACCAAACTTGTGTGAAATTTGGCATTATCATGGTAAAACACTACACTTTGTTTGTTGATCAATTCTGGCCTTTTCTGTTTGATGATATTACTCAATTTGTTTACTCGATGGCAGTACACTTTCGAAACAATTGGTTAATTGTCTGGTAAAAGCTCAAAAAAAAAAAAAAAACTTCTTTAAAATCCAACCATAGAGAGCCTCTCTAGTTAACAACATGTGGAACCTATATATTGAGCTTTGAAACGAAACCAATTCGCTTTAAGTAATAATAAACGGTTCAATTTAACAGATTTAATCTCTAAGTGATTTCACGTGTTGTTATACGGCAGATTGCTTCAATCAGTACCTTTATTTTGTTTTCATTGGCTTGAAATGGCCATCCAGAATGTGGTGTATCTTCGATATTAAAATTGCCAGAATGCAATTTTGTAAACCAGTTTTGGCACTGTCTTTCTCTCGACACATCTTCTCCAAACATGTACCACAATTTTTTTCTTGTTTGAACAGCATTTTGATTTTTTAGTTATAAAAAAGCAAAATATGCCGAAAATGATGCTTTCGATTTTCCAAATTTGATGGGACACCGAAAAAAAAACAATTGTACAGAATCAAACAAAGTTTTTTACAAATAAGCCTTAAAATGTCAGCTGTCGAAGAATATAATGAAAATGTGGTTTAAAATAAAATTGGCTGGTAAAAATACATCTAATTCCTCTAGTAATAAAAAAACGAAATTACTTTTCGAACAACCCAATATTTTTAACGAAAGTACAGTAAAAAATTTTGGAGCAAGTGTCAAAGGTGCAGAATACCGGTAGCTTAAATACATTAAATACTGTTTCCTGAATATTCTATGTTGAAATGGGAGGAAATCTTATATGCTGTAAAATATGGTAATTTATACAACATTCACTTTTAGATAAATGGTTTAGTTGGTGAAATAAAGCAACACAACATACGGGCAATCTGCCAAGGAGGAATGCCTCTCAGCAGGATTTTTATTTGGTCCCTATTTAGATGTTACACAAGTGAAGAAAACCCCGAAAACTCATCATGGCCAGCCTGTTGATTAGGTATGAATCCCATGACCAAGTACCAGTATTCAACGGTTTCATCCACTCTGAAACTGGTGAGGACCATGCTAAAATTGTCGATTCTTATTTTATCGGAAGAAATCTCAATGACAATTGCACACCATACACTCATGGACTTAATGGCATATGCAATCTTTAATTTTATTGTTTTTAACATCAACTGCTTTATAGTTGTATAAAAAAATTAGAAAAATTGAATTTGAAAGAGATGACTAGAAGAGCAGATTACCTGATTGTTAAAGAAAATCTCATTGAATTAAATATATTTTGCTTATTTTATCTGTCAGGAATCGAAAGAATAGAATATGTAATATATATATATATATTTATACATATAATGTGTAAACATCAGTGGCGTGGCGTGACATTTGAGGACAGGGAAGCTGTGTTTCTGTAAGAAGCCGACTTCCAGGGGCAATCAGTTAATTGCGCGTCAGTAATGGTCTAGGGCAGGGATGGGCAACCTTTTTCTACGTAAGGGCCGCATTTCAAAACTTTTGAACTGACGCGGGCCGCACACAAGAGAAAAGAGGGGGTACTGTCGGTAAATCACAATTCTTTATTCATATATAATTATAAATTAGCATAGGTATACTTAATATAGCTTCTGGCACTGATCTAAACGTAATATATCGGAAATATTTAGCCAAATATTAGTCACTGCTAGTTTTAAATTCGTTTCCATGTGTCTGTTAGTCGGTTTCTTGTTTTAATTTTTACTAAATTCATTGCAAAAAAACTATTCACAAATATAAGTTGTAGAAAATAACGTTTGAATTTTTGTTGAATATCTCATTAAGCTGGAAAATTGATATATTTATTCATATTTTATGTCACGCGGGCAGCAAAAAATATTACTACGGGCCGCGGGTTGCCCATCCCTGGTCTAGGGCAGTGGTTCTTAACCTTTTTATACTCGCCGCCCACCAAATATTTCATAATTTTTTTGTGACCCCCATTTTTTAATAATAATTTATATTTGATAATTTATATCTATAATAAATTGATTTTTTTATTATTGCTTTATTTTTTATATAATAAATGTAAATCATAATTTTATTATTTCATTATCTATTTAAATAACATTCAAACTTCACAATTAAACATGAAAACTCATTAATTTTTAACAGAAAATAAAATAAGAAACATGTCGATAAATCGATCCAATGTCGATGCTAAACTAAACTAAAACTAAAACGCCCACTTGTGGTAAGGATTTTGCATAACTTTTGCAAAAATATTTAAATTTTCAAAGCCTACTATTTTTCCTAATTATTTTTAAAATTCCAAGCATTAATAGTTTCTTAAAATTGCTTTGGAATAAAAGAAGTAAATACTGCGGTGTAAGTAGCATATTTACATTTATTTCTTCTGTACTAACAAAGTTGTATGTAGGAAGAAATACAAAATAAATAAATAAAAACTAAATAGGAAAACTTTATCTTTCTTATTTCACTTTTCAATACGATATTCGGATTATACATCAATTTTCTTTTTATTATATTCTGAAGGAAATTTTGCATAATTTGGCGGCCCCGGCAAACTTCTTATGGACCCCCAGGGGCCGCGGCCCCCTGTTAAGAATCACTGGTCTAGGGTCCATTCGTATTCATTTGTTCGATAAGCCAGTAATACATACCTGGCACAATGTATTGTTCGATTGTATTAATATACTTTTAAAGAAAATTATAATTAAAATATAGCTTTGTAAAGAAACGTACATAAAAATAATATAAAATATTCTTTACTTTTTAAATCTTAAAACAATCCACTTAGTCAAATATCTTGATACGAGTAGCTAATGGATGGAACTAGTGACGGTCCAGGTAGGCGTGTAGTGTGTGCGTGCCAAATCCCGAGGGTGCCGATACCGGTCAATGTCAAATGCCTCTTTTGTCGCATCACTAGTATATCTCAAAGGACTCCACAGGGCTGTTGTAAATTTTAAACGTTTCTCACCGTAGCTGTAAAAATCTAACTATGTTAAACTTAATAGTCATTCGTTTTCTAACTAATTCGTTTTAATATCAGGTGTACACGGAAATCAGTTTCCCACTGTACTGAGCGAGTGATTGGTTCTGTTAAGCTTTTGTTGAAGTAAAATTCTGGCTCTTTCAACAGGGTTTTATTTATGTCCCCATTCCCTAATCTCTTAATTATTTAGTCACTTCTTAAGTAGAAATAAATCGAAACCAGTTACTTTCTACCTGAATATCTGTAGTCTTGGGAAAACAGTGGAAAGACAAATTTTTATGACAACGGATATATAAATCGTAAATTTAAGGAAAATAAATTCTAGAGCTTTTTTTTTTGTACCATTGTATGTACTGTACGTCTCATTCATTAAATTTGGTTGTAAAGGATGTTGCCAAAGTAACAGTTAATTTTTAACACTGTACTAGAATTGTACACGTTTTTTCTGCATCCCCTTACAGATGGGACATACTAAATCGTAATATCACCGGTTTAACATCGAAATCCGTAAGTAATATAAGATGGGAGAACGGAATAAACGCAGAATAAATATATCAAATATTTTAATGGAGTTTTTTTAAACTCCTGTCAACTATACAGAACTATCATAAAAACGTGCTAGTAAACTCCTATCGGTTGGGTTGTTATAAATCTAGTCTAGGGTGGGCAACCCTTTTTATAACATGGGCCAGAATAAATTTTACGTTTTTTTCCGCGCCGTAGTAGTTAATTGACGCCTTCTTGTGACTCGTAATTTTTTTAGTCTGCAAATATGAAATAAATAAATAAAAAGTTAATTACTACATTTATTTCTCTTATCGTTTTCGAAAATTACAAAAAATTGGAAAAATAACTATTAATTAGTTATTTTTCCAATTTAATAATCTATTAAAGATCTCGCGGGCCGGATAGAAACTTTTCGCCAGCCGTAGCTGGCCCGCGGGTTGCCCGCCGTTGATATAGTCTGCTCATGATTCACATAATCGGGCGAGGGTGGCCGAATATCTAGCAGGTGGCTAACAGCCCACAACCGCTCCGGGATATAAAGTCGCGTACTCTTTACGCGTGTGTCGCTTCTACCAGCTAAACCGCGACGTTGGTGCTCTGTAAAGCGCATGCGCCAATGCCTATAATCTGGCTGCTTGGAAGTTGACAGGCAGGCGGCTAACAGCTCAGAACCGGTCCGGGTTATAAAGTCGGACTCCGTACGCGTGTGTCGCTTCTACCAGCTAAACCGGGTGAGGTTGGTGCTCTGTAAACCTCATGTGCTAATGCCTATATAATCTGGCTGATTAGAAACTGACCCGGTTTCGACATTCCTTCCGCCACCGAATTATTCGAATATACAATAGCAATCTTATCGTTTTTTTCACATGTAGTATAGAAATTTGTAAAAGATACATAATTTATTTTATTATAACTGCAATAATGCAGTTATAATAAAATAATAATTAATAAAATATTCATTTTAATTAATTCAAAGTACGTTAAAATATGAAAATTTATATTTTATAAAATACAAGGGAAGGTCATTGGAAGGTGGAATCGGCGCTTCCATCGCTTCCAATGACGGCACGCCACTGGTAAACATATATCTATATATATATATAAAACTACTTGTCCTGACTGACTGACTGACTGATTGATTCATCATCGCCCAGAGCAAACCGCTGAACCTAAAGTGGTGAAATTTGGTACACAGTTAGGGTACGTTATGGAAACGCACACTAAGAAGTGATTTTTCGAAATTTCCCCTCGGGGGGAGAGGGAGAGCATTAAGGCTTAACCGGAAGAACGACTTCTACTCTACTATTTTAGATGCGATTTTTTTTTTCCTGCTGGTAATAACTTAATTTCCAAACGTACAATATTTACGTATTACGATTTTTAAACCAAATGTTCAAACCGTTTAAATTTGAATTTGTTATTACATATTTGTTCGATTATAGTGTGGCTGTCTAACCCTTTTGCCCTTGGGTAGGATTATCTTTCCGCGAAAATAAGTAGAGCAAAAGACGGAGTGAGGCTCTGGAACCAAACGGACAGAGAAAGAGTCACTTTTGGTGAGAACCTCGAAGAAGTAGGGAGGGAAAAAGAGTGCTCCAGACCTCGAGAAGAACGATCTGAGACTGAGAGGTGCCGAAGAAGTTAGAAAGAAAAAATAGACTACGGACAGAAAACCTTGAGGACAAACGACGAAGTCAGGAATAGACGAAAGGTCTACAAGAAGAGGGTCACGAATAAAGGAGAGTTTCGAAGTGGTGTACTATCCAAGAGCACGTTGTTACGAAAAACCCCGGGTATTTCTAATCCTTTCCTATCCCTTTTGCTTTTTTTTTCCATTTTTCTTAATTGTAAGAAAGTTATAAGATAGTATAAGTTGATACGACCCACATTTGATTGTCGCGCGTGTGAGAATTTTTATATATTTAGATTGTTATAAATTAAATAATTACCAAGGTGTCTGGAATAACGTCGGCCACGATTTTACTTTGTTAATTTTTTAAAAAATATTATTGTGATAGTGGCGAAACACCAGATGACGTTTTACCATTTTTGCATGTTTGTTGCGGAGGCAGTAGCCTAAAAGGGAAGGTCGTCTCCGTAATTTTTCTAATTTCCGATGGACTACTGATGGTGTGCAACGATGAAAAGTAGTGATGTAACGAATAGTATATTCGACCTCAGCCGAATACCGAATATTCGGCCAGGAGCGTGGCCGAATGGCCGAATATTCGGCCAAACTATTTGCCTTGATTAACGCACGTACAAAAATTGGTGCGCAAAAATTATGGCAGGATCGCGCACCCCGCTCTCTATTGGCCCGCTGTCACTACGATTTTTTCTTCCAGTAGGTCTAAATTATTTAAATTAATTAATTAAATTATAATTATTAAAGTTAATATGAGATAGAGCCTAACGTCTACCTCTAGTGCCAAATTGGTTTATAATTTATGTAATAGCCGTAAATAGCCCGATACGATTCGGCAGTTGTTGGTATTTAGATGTAAGTTATAACTTATAAGTTATTTTATTTGCAATCGATCTTTTTAACTCTTTAATTAAGCACTAAAATTTTGTTTTTACTACGTATTTGTAGACTGAATAGTACCCTAAGGATATACTTTAGTGGGGAGATTTATGGTCTAGTTTCTCCCCAGTTGTGGAACAGTTCAAATATATTATTGGGGTGTTTCTATTTGTGAAGCTTTGTGATATTTTGTTGTTATTGTTTTTGTCAATATTTTTAAAATTAACATGATTTCAAATGTTATCTTTTGCATATAATGAGAAATGCTCATTTTTTGCTTTATATATAAAATAAATTATATATTAGTTACTCATCTTCTGGAAATAGATAAATAATTCTTTTATTAAATACGATAAGTTTCAATAAAACGTTTCGTAAATCATTTTAAAATATTGTAAAAAATATTAAAATATACGCGAATACGAATATAACATAATTAACAAAACAATAACATTGATGCCCGATACATTCTAACCTACACGCCATCAATGCCATAAGATAAAGAAGCTAGATAAAGGCTATAATATTATTTAATTACGAAATAATTTAATACTAGAGTTAGATGCTATTTCTTATTAACTTTAATAATTATAATTTAATTTTCAGCATTAATAAAAGTTACCAAAATGATTAATTTACTGTGTTTTTGTTATTTCTTACTCCTGTTTTTAGGTATTCGGTATTCGGCCGAATAGTGAAAAATAGGCCGAATAGGCCGAATACCGGGTAGTAACCGAATATTCGTTACATCACTAATGAAAAGGAAAAGGAAAAGGCAACGACAAAGGTTTTATCTTTGTGAATGCTCCGTATTTTTACATTTTATTATTTATTTAAATTTAGGGAATTTCAGATAGCGTCATTTATGTTTCGAAAAAAAAAATTAAACTCAGATTTATCGTATCTCGGAATCCCATAATATTTGAAACTTGAATTTAGGTGAATTAGCAGTCCATAGTTTGAAACAAACAAAAATCTGTAATTTTACTAAATTAGTAACAACTAATGATTGGGAACCTTAGTGAAGTACCGAGGGAGGGTTATTTCTATCAAATTGCAAAATCCGAGTGGGCGAAGCCGCGGGTAACAGCTAGTATTAGGGGCGGACTGGCCATGTGGAAAATGTGGAAAATTCCACATGGGCCGTATATAATTTGGGCCGTTTTTCTGAATATGTACATAATATACTTTTTTGTTCAGTTTTATTTCAAAAATTTTATTTGTAGCCCTTGGATTGGTTTATTTTTTGTGTCTTTAAGGGTGATAGAATTGTTTACAAATGCACATATACTTTCGTAGGCGCTTGACCCATTTTCAAGACTAAATGAAGCTCAAGGGAGTATATGTACTGTACATATACATTCGTAAACAATTCTACCACCCCTTAAAGACGCAAAAATAAACCAACCCAAGGGGTTACCGTAATTGCAAGGACTATCTGGTAATTTAACCCCACTTCACTGCACATTTCATATAGAGCTGTAAAGTTTTGCCATTGCTTTGTATCGTTGCATTCACTTTTTTGGTTTTTTGCAAATTTTTACTATTAATCTACTGTGGTTTATCCGAATTATAGGAAAAGGTATGTTAAATATTTGAAATTTTACGGAAATAGAATTTTTAATGTAGAATTTCGAATTTTAAATATCCAAGTTAGAATTTCTGTTTAATAATAATGTTACTATTAATTTCTAAAATTAAAACTTAAAATGTTTGAACTAGAAAATTATTAATATTTTAAAAAGAATTTAGACTTAGAACTGGACAGTAATAAATACAAAATCCACTTATGAGAATGTTTCAACTTCGCATTACTTTCAATGATGAACTGACCTTGAGGTTCACACGTGGTTTTGTACAATAAAAGCTCGATATAACAGTTATAAGATCGATGAAATATATTTGATAAATATATCAGATATACCTATGCTAATTTATGAATATATGAATAAACGTTTGTGATTTACCCGTACTGTTTTTCTTTTTTCTTATGTGCGACCCGTTTCAATTCGAAAGTTCCAAATGTGGCCCTTAGAAAAAGGTTGCCCATCCCTGGTATAATGCAAAAACAGTAAGAGTCGCGCTCTGAATTCTCTCTTCTCTGGTTCTCATAACGGTATAAACTGCTACGAACTGCTAATTACAATTATTTTATTTATTTGATATAAGCAGAAAATGTTTTTAATAATTATTTTCTTTATATTATAAATGCTTTAATTAAAAATAGTCTATTTTATAGGTTCGGACAACTAGGATTTTACATATTTGATAATAAGTTTTAAAAAAGCTATTTTTTCCTTTCAGGTTAGTAAAAAGTAGGTTATAGGTTATAACATCACAAAATATATTTGGTATATAAATGGTTTTGTTCGATCCCTTATAACTTTTAATTTGCAGAATGGAACCACAGCGTGAGAAAAAAGAAGCAAAGGGAGGTCAAGAAAAGTTGAGACTAAAAAGAAAACATGATTTGGAGTTAGTAGCTGGACAGGGCTACAGTATACAACGAATGTTTAATAAAATCTTAAAATGCCAGTCTGAAAATATGTCTAACAACGACAATGTGAATCAATGGGAAAATATAAATAAAGATATTAGTATTCAAGAAATTGAAAATAATAGGCCTATATCTGCAACTAAAACCGACGTAGATAATATCGATAATGCTCAAACTGATCAAAACAAATTTGAGAAAGAGAAAAATAAAGAAATTTAGCAAGAAATGGAAGTCAGTATTCCAATTCTAGAGGGCAACGAGTCTAATACATTTTTTATAAAACCGCATTACAGTAATATAGATGATTTCTTCAAGCATCATCCGAAACAACCTACCAAAAAAACACCGTTTAATACTAAAATTTATAATAGAAAAATAGATTGTCAAAATCGTAAATGGCTAACATTTTGTGAAGAAAATAACAAGTTGTACTGTTCGATCTGCTTAGCATACGGACGAGATTCAGAAGACAATGTTTTTATCAAAGGTTTTAATAATTGGCATTATGTTCATCAATATGTCGAAAGGCATGAGAAAAGCAAGTTTCATGACGAAAATGCTGTTTGCCATTTCATGCGCACGAAAAACTGTTCAAGCATTACTACACAATTGAAATCAATACGAAATGAAAAAAATACTTTTTAATCGTAACGTTGTAAAACGAATAATTGATATTATTAAATTGATTGGCAAAAGAGGGTTAAATTATAGATGCAAACGAAATGAGGGTCTTTATATATTGGACGATGACAATGTAGATCATGGAAACTTTTTAGAAATGATATTACTTTTGAGCAAACATGACGATATTTTGAAAAAGCATTTGGATAGTTGCATTAAGGAGAGTAAAAAAATTCACCAGTCAAATTTAGATAAGAGAACACAAGGACGTGGAAACTGAGTTACATTTTTACCAAAAACTACTGTAAACTACATACTTGAAACAATATCGAAACTAATTAAAAACAAAATTTCGAAAGAAATAAATGATGCTGGAATGTATAGTATTCAGATTGACACCACACAAGATATAAGTGTTCAAGATCAATGCGCAATTATAGTGAGATACGTAAATAAATACATAAATGAGAGACTTTTAGCCATCGTCATTGTGGAATCATCAACGGATGAAACTTTTTACAATATTATAAAAGATATATTAGGAAAAAATAATTAGGACATTACCAAATGTATCGGAAATTCTACTGATGGTGCTAGTAATAAGCGCGGGAAATATCGTGAGTTTTCTGCTCACATGCTAGAAGCTATCCCGGAGCATGTTCATGTATGGTGCTACGCTCAGTTTTGAATTTAGTTATTTCTGACATTACTCAGTCATCAATTGCTGTAGCTTCATTATTTAGTCTATTAAATTTAATAGCAATTTTTATTTGAGAATCGTATATTCGAATGAATGTGTGGATTTCTTTTAGTAAATATACTAGGCGTAAAAAATTAAATACGATAGGAGAAACGCGATGGTGGGTCAAGGATGTAGTCTTGAAGAAAGTGTTTGGTAATTTTGCTAATCCTAAAGATGGCTTATATGTTGAATTAATATTAACATTACAGTATTTTGCTACATCAATAAACATTCAACCAAGCATACAAATAAAAGCAAAATCTTTTCTAGATTCCTTAATAAAATATGAAATAGTTTTTACAGCTGAACTTTTCTTACAAATATTTGATATTACAACACCGATTTCAAATTATTTGCAAGAAAGAAGCATAGATTTTATCAAAGCTCATCCTATGGTTATGAATGCAATCAAATTATTAAAGGATATATCGCGAAAATTTAACGTTGTAAAGAACTCTGCTGATGTGTTTGTAAATTATGTTAATAATAAACTGGATGAAATGCAGTGTGATGTCGAAGTTGAACATACATTACCGGATATTAGAATACGCAAAAGAAAGCAAATGGACAGTGGAGAAACTACGGACGAACCGGTAAGAGATTCATTCAAGAGGTATGAAATAAGTAATTACAATCACATACTAAATACTGCAATTCAAAGAATGGAAAATCGTTTTACAAAAAACCAATTATTTTATAATGACTTTGCATGTTTGCATCCAAAAATTTTTTCTGAAAATACTCCAGAAAATGCATTCCAAAAATTAAGCAGTATTTTAATACAATTTAATCCAGAAGCAACTCAACACAATATTATTTCAGAATTGCAACATTTTAAAACCTCATGGAATATTTTAAAGGAAAATGTCATTGAAACTCATCAAATTAAACGAAAATGAACATTATTTTGACGATCAAGTAGAAAATGATAAAGACTCGATTTCATCCTCATACTGCAAAGCTTGCAAAAATTGCCCTATTTGTTGTTACAACATATTATTCAGATATAACATGTTAAGTGGCGCTTATTCTATACTTAGTCAAGCATACAAATATTTACTATCTATGTCTGTAACACAAGTGTCCTGTGACACAGAGCTTTTCTATGTTAAAATTCATTAAAAGCAAACTAAGATCAAGTATCAGACAAGAAAATCTGGAAGCCTTCATGTTAATGTCAGCAGAGAAGAATATTTTAAATGAAATAGATTCTGATGATGTCATTAATATTATTGCTCAACAAAGCGAACTTCTAAATAAAAAATTAATGTTGTAGACTTGTGTTTATTGTAATTTTTGTCAATGTTATATTTTGAATATATTTAAATATAAATTGAAAAAAATACATTTTTTTTTATTTATGGGCTGGGCTGGTAATAATTTTTTCCACACAAAAATTTTAGGGCCAGTCCGCCCCTGGCTAGTATTACATATTTTATCTAGTCGCCGGATGGCCGAGCGGTCAAGGTGGCAGCCTACCGCTCTGGGGGACCCGGGATCGAATCCGAACGGGTCGAATAATTCCCAGGAATTTTTCGGGGGTGGTCCGTTCGGATATGTCGGGCCCCGTCCCTGACCACCCGGTCGCCCCATTGTGGGCCTGGCCGAACCCATAATGGGCCTTTTAAAAAAGGCCCTCTTAGTGCCCACAGAGCGGAAAGAGTTAAAAAAAAAACATATTTTATCTTTGGTTTGCTGTTTTGGGGCCGTGGATCGATTCCAGATTATGACTGCCTTAACTTTTTACATTCTCGCGGTCTCTGGGACTTCATTTGAAGATAAGGCAGCTATTTCGGCAATCTGTGAAGTGTGCGGCCGCTAAACCCAATTGAAGAGGATGAATCTGCCTGAGTGGTTGGGGTAAAATAGTTCTGTCCCCATCTCTCAGCTTCCGGCCGACCGCGACAAATGAATGACGCATTTTGTCGGGGTCGACAGGTCTCGCTGCTGGAGTTTGTAGATTGTAGATTGTGTGAGAAAAGTCAGCGAGCATTAAGTCCCGAAAGACCGTTGTGCCAGGGTTGATTGGAAGCTAAGATACAAGGTCGACCTGTTCGTTATCCCATTCATCCGAGGACTATGGGCGCAGCTGCAACCTCTACAACTAGACCCAGCGGCCGCAGAATCAGAAAGGGATAGCTACCTCATACTTAAACGAAGCCTCGGAGACCGCCAATACGTGGAAAATTCAGGCAGTCATAGCTTAAGCTTGATTCTGGGTTCCCAAAGCAGTAAGCTGAAGCAAAGCCACCATTGCTACAATGTTTATATTAGAAAATGTCGCAATTTTGGTTTTTGCCGTAATGGAGATTCTGCTTAGTCATTATGTGTTTTCTAGACAAACAAACTTACGGATAAGACTAAGACCTTCACAATGGTTTCGTGCCTTCAAATAGAATTTATATTTTGTGATTAACTTCACCCAAAAGAATAATTCGAAAACATTTTTGAAAAGTTTTTTTTTTTAAATTGATTGGAAACACTGGAAAAGTCAGTGAATATAACTGTAAATAAAACTGCAGGGTGATTTTAAAATTGAAAAAACACTGAAAATATATTTATCCAGTGTTTTCTGTCAATTTTGAAATAATTCTACAATTTCAAGAACCCAGATTCATCAAAATTACGTAAATTTGCTAGTAAAAAAAAATATGTAAGATGAGCACTATCAAGGTCTTTAGCAAGCCCATTACAAGTTTGGCCAGGTCCATGGTAGAGCGGTTGGGTAAGGAGTGGGGCCCGACATATTTTGACAGAACCCTCTCGAAAAATTCTTGTGATTTCTCGACCCCTCTGGATTCGATCCGGGGCCTCCAGAGCGATAGGTTGTCACCTTTGCCACTCAGTCAACCAGCAGTTTATGAACAATAGTTGAAGAGGCTCTGATAACCATGTGTTTTGTTTTATTTATCTTTAATGTTAAAAATTCAACTTGTATTCCTGTAAAGAACCATTTACCTGCATCTGATATGTTTATTTTTATTAAATACACAAATTTTTTTCAGAAATAAATACAACTGAAAATAGTCTCAGGTGATTGCTTTATTTATTTATTCGGGAGTACTTTAGCCTACATAAAAAAACATTAAAAAAACAGAAATGGATTAATATACATAGTATTTGTTCTACAAATAAGTACAAAGAGTAAGAGTAAAATAAGATTACAATACATGAGAGTTCTGCACTACAAATTAGAACATACTTATATTAAGTAACTTGCCTGAAACTTCGTTACTTTATTCAAATTTCTGTGTGAGGTAGTAAACATCTCAAACGAATTCACGCCACTGAGAAAATTCATCAACAAAGTGCCATGCTAAATAAACAATAATTTTAAAAATAAATTAATATTAAAATTATTTTTGAATTTTAACGCTTCATCTAAAGATTATTTTCTGGTGATTTTGTCAACTACTTGTTAAGTTATAAATTCCATTAGAAAGCGCAATTTACATTGAATAGTAATGTTTTTTTTTCTGCATAGTATCATAGATCACTACGAATATCATAATACAAGCAGATAAAAAATATACCAAACAAAACTACACATACTTGCATATTAACATTTTTTTTCATACTTCTATTATAAAAATTTGATTTTATAAAAATTTTTTAAATAATGTAAGTAAAGTTATCCCAATGACTTTTAAATTGGCCTGAGAACGATAACAGCAACAGGTTTCGGCATTGCATAAGAAGAAAAGAGTTAAACGTATTGAGGATATTGCAAACTACATTTGTGATAAAGTAATTGAAGACTTGAAAAATTACAAGTTTTTTAGTTTAGCTTTTACTCTAGCACGAATATTCCAGCAACATCACAATGCTCGGTTTTTATTAGATGTTGTACAGAACAAAATTGAATTTGCGAAGATTTTTTGAAGTTCCTTCCGATGAAGGGTCAGACCAGGGACAAAGATTATCTCAATACTATTTGCAATTTTCTAGAACAGAACAAGATAGATATAAAAAAATTACCGTTTGTGTATGTACCGATTGCTGTCCTTCAATGACTGGATCCGAAAATGGATTTATTTCTCTACTGAAACAGAATTATGATTTGACAAATCTAATAACATTTCATTGCATCATTCATCAGAAAAACTTGGCTTCACGTATTGCTAATTCGTGAAGTGAGAACTGTCATAAATATAGTGAATTATATCCGAGCACGAGAACCGAACTACAGAAAATTTAAAAGTCTTTTAGAGAAAGTGGGTAGTCAATACAGTGATGTTCTTTTACATATCTCGGTACGTTGGCTTAGCAGGGGAAAAGTTCTGGATAGGGTTTTTTCTTTGCGAAAAGAAATAACGCTGTTTTACAGCAAAATAATAAAATTTACATTGAACTGCAAAACGATGAATGGTTGTATATTGTAGCGTTTCTGTGCGACATTACAGAGAAGATTAACATACTCAACACTGGTTTACATGGTGAAAATAAAATAATTTCACAGATGGCGAATAAAATATTTGCCTTCGAAGAAAAATTAAATATTTATTACAAGAAATACAAAACAAAATACTGCGAAATTTTCCAACCACGACAAAAGCTAAACAAGACGATATTAATATTTCTCCAGAAAACTATATATTTTTTCAAATTATTTAACTGCGCTATCCGAGGAATTTAAACACAGATTTTATGATCTTAAGAAAAATAAAAAATATGCTGTTGCTCATTCAAAATCCCTGACTCTTGGAACCGGCAATAATATCAGAACTGGCTAATATATTGGCATGTAATTACGCAGAGCTATTTGACGAATTTATTGAGATGAAGAATAATACACACCTGAAAGCTATTTTTAAACAAAAGAGAGCGGAAAATAATTACGTTGACTTCTGGAAAATAGTGCCCGAACAATATAAGACGGTAAAAAATGTGCTCAAATTTTACTTACGTTCTTCGCATCAACGTATCTTTGTGAAACGTCATAGGCCTACTCAAAAATGAAATATGCAAAGAACATATAGGCTATAGAAACCGGTGTACTGATTCACACCTGGATGCCGTTTTACGAATAGCATGATTTAAATGAAATTGTGAAAAAATGTTCGCAATATTAACAGTCACACTAATTTTCTAGGGTGAGTGAGAAATTATGTACGTTTTTTATTATAATCGTTATGTTGAAGCCCGCGTGTAATAGCTAACATGTGTATGAGGCCCGAGAAAAAGGTTGAGTATGGTGGGGCTAGACGCTTGTGTATACAGTACGTATTGCTGACAAATTATATTTAACGTACAGAAATGAGTGTATTATTACGACTAAAAATTAAAACAACATAAAAAATTTATAAACTATAACCAACAGTTTACATTTAAGATTTACTGGTCGGTCGATTGTAGTTCTGTATTCCTAAAAAGTGAAAATGGAAAATTCTTTTTATGAGATACGAAGTGTTCAATTAGTTACTTCTAATCATACCGCATAGATAATATGCTTTCAAATTATGTCACTTTAACTAAAGTATAAAATTCTGCAGAACACAAACCATTTAAACATGACAAATAGTTTTAACGCATTTGAAACCGTGTCGGTAATTATTGTTATCTCCTAAACACTATAAAGTGCAGACACTCGGACACTTGGTAATCTTCATCTTAAGTTTATTTTAGTTGAAGATTGCCAAGTCTGCACTTTATAGTGTTTAGGAGACAAAAATGACAAATAGTTATTCATCAAATTTATTATTTTCATAGACTCCACAAATACATTTTCCTATTATAACTTTAAGATTGAAGATTGAAGATGGAATTAAGGTATTTGTCTGTATCTCTTATTTAATGAACAATTATAATATAAAAATAAATGCACACTTGGCAATTCTTGTACGTTTTAAATATATTCTATAATTTCTAGCCTGTTAAAAATTTTCCTATCTTAAAAAGTAAGTGGATTTACATTGTATTACTGATAATTTTACTTTTGTATACAGTATACTGTACATATATTTGTAAGATAATAATTCAGATACTTATTTGTGTAGTTAGGTCGTCTGGTCCCCGGAGATCAGGGACTGTCCCCGTTTTTGCTTATTTTTAATATTTGATTGTTCTATTCAAAGATTGATTCTACAATTTTATTAACACGTCAATATAATATTATCAACTTATAGATCAATAAATAAATAAATTTTAAAAAATTACCGAAGTTCAATCAGCTTTAGACTCCATTTTTACCGATTCTAAAATGTTCTCCAGTTGGATTGCAAATGATATGGTCCACCTAATGTAGTATAAAAAAAAAAAACTGCTGATGGAAAGGCGGTACCTTATTAATAAGGACAGGATTTAAGAGTGATAAAAAATTTTAAAAATGGGTAGAGAGCGCTAAAAACAAAAATGGTGTAAAGAAGTGGTGCTAAAAATCATGTTAGGCATCTATCTTGAGAGAAAATTTTTATTTAAATTACAGGGTACAGTATATTTTTTACAGGTCATTTGTTTTTATCCTACGCATATCATTGTCTCTTGAATGACTATTATTTGTCAAAATAAATGAATTAATTCAGATAATGGTAACTATTTCCAAATTTTTAAATGTAAATTTTCTGTACATGAAATGATATCTTTGTATGAAGGAAAAATCGAAAAAAATCGGAATCCATAGATGTTAGCGGAAATTACTTGGTCTCGAAATTCTTAATCATTGCATGAAACATCCTTCTTTAAGTTTGGATTCTTAGCAAGACTCTTATCATGCTTTTGCTTGGCAAATTCATCTAACTTATCTCTTACTGAAGAAAATAGGTCACACTGCTTTTCTTTTTGAAAATGCTTCTTTTCTAATTCGGTGATTGCATTAATAACGAATTTATATGAATATACAGCAGACAGTTCTGTTTGAATTTTAGCGTCCAAAAGTAAGTTCTTAATTTGACCAATTGCAGCAGAATTAAAATCTTTTATACAGAACAAATTCTTTGATTTTCTCATAATTTTCAAAATAGAAGATACTAGATCTTATCCATGTTTCCCAACTTGTGATGTCTGGATCAGATAGCAGGAGAAACTATGTTACTTCATGATACACAGCAACTCTTGCTGGAGCTTTCTTTAAAACTTTTTTATCTCAGAAATAAACATGTTTGCTTTGGGACATTTAGCATGTACTGATTCATACTTTAAATGAAGGCCATGTGCTATGCATGAAATGTGATTTTCGTTGACAAATTAAGTTGATTTTTACCCTTTCAAGCCCACGGATCCCTGAAAACTTTATGGGCTCCTGGTTAAAAACCACTTGAATAGATGAACGATAGAATTTTCCTTAACAGTAGTGATGTATATAGAAATTCCTCTAGACTCATAAATATGCAAATGCCCCAACTAATAGCGTCATTTTTGCACGAATAATTCTATTTTATAATTTCAATTCTGCAATAATTGTATCACGGATTAAGATACGGATGTGACACTTCCAAAGAACAGCATTACACTAAATTTCCAACGCCTTCACGAAAAACTAAATGTATTGCATATTGCCAGCATAAAGGGGTAAATCATTACTGAAGTGTACTTTTTAATATATTGGTAAATTGTAGCTTTAAACATACTGTATACGTATATATACTCATATTATTATTGCCCATAAAATATATATATTATGTTTTAAGTAGATTTATATCATTTATAAAAAAAAAAATAAAATAATATTTCAAAAATCTTTTTAAAACAACCAAATTTTATTTTACTATAGGTTTTCAGGAATTTTAGTCCGACGACACTCGCCTAGGGTCGACCTTAGATGCAAGGTTATCACCCTCGCTTTTCCCGCGAGTTGTTAGGATGACCCGAGAAAGCCTTTTTACGTATGGGGGTAGTGGTTTGCTGGACGCAAAGAAGACTCACACGGAGACCATATTTTCAAATTTAACGCGTTTATTTATAGGGAAAAATCATGCTTACAGATATGACGAAATGCAGTCCGATAAAAAATTGTTGCTCCCAACGATGGAGTTCTTTCTAAGGGACACGGGAGTCACACTTCAGAAAAGTTCTCTCGCTTAAATAGCAGGAGGTTTTCCTTCTGCTTGGTTGGAGAAGTAAGTAGTAGCAAAGTCGGTCCACGTAGCTCAAGCCCACGGTGTACTCAATGGTCCGTCGGGAAGTTAAGTCCCTATGCGTATCGTGGAGGAATCCGCAGCGGGAAGTTCAATTTCCAGATTCTTCTGCCGTATTTTTCTCGCGATCGTCTTTGCTTTTCCAAATCCGGAGCTTACTCGACCGGACTATTCTTCCAACCTCCTCGTGTCCTTGGGATCTCGGGTTTTTATATCGTTTTTACCCGAAATCCTGAGGTCTTGGTTTGTCCGAACGGTGACGGTCCAAAAATTACCCCAATGGATGATTTCTCTCTTGTTCTCACGAAGTACGATCGGGGATGTGTCAATTAAATCTGGAATGCGACAATTAAATCTCCTCGCACCCCATTCCTCGGCCACACCAGTCCTGTTCATGAAATAAGTCACCGATTTATTGGTTCCAACTCGACAGCCAGTTTCCTGTCAGGGGGGAGGGATGATGTCCCGGTCTCACATTACTCACAAATTTTAATATTAGTTACAGAAAATTTAGAAAGTTTTTGGATATAAATTCAAATATCATAAATTCAAATATGTATACAGTATTAGTACATTTTCATACATGATTCAACAATTTAAATATTTTTATTTGAGGTTCTAATAAGTTTTTACTTTTTATTTTAATTGATCACAATATTCTTATTTTAATAAAATAACATAAACAGATTAAAATATTTCAGGTGATTTCACTTGTATTTACAGACGAACTATTGAGTTCGTCTGTAAATACAAGTCATAATTTTAGACTCAATTTTTTCCTGTAAATTCCATCTTAATATAATTTTTCATTCATATTTCTAATTAAACGAATCAAATACTTTATAAATCGTTGGAAACGTAAAAAATGATAAATGGGGCGTTTTCTTTTTATAATTTTTACAAAATAACAGCGTAATAACAAACATTTCCTCTCTTCGCCACATTGAACGTCAACTCGGCACCCTTTCGTACGGATAGGAAACCGAGTTAACAAATTTGCCGGAATGGCGCACCATATCTTAATCCGTAAATTATATTTTTACAGATTTTTTAAATATCGAAAGTGCTGAGGGGCATGCTATTGGTATTATCACTGTGTTCATGAAAAATACATTCGTACACTAATACTTCTTAACCTGATATGTCTTATTTTATCACTGTTTAAGTTTTTAATTTGCTCTAATTGTTTACAATTTAAAAAAACTGTAAACATAAATTTCCCACTGTCCGTCTGTCTTTCCTTAACCTCCAGAACGGAGTTAGATATATAAAAGACGAGACCGGATATGAAAACCCTAGCGGCAGGAGGCATCAATTAACTATATAAGAATTTTCGGTTTGCGAGAAAATCATGTTATTTCAATTCAAAAATTTTCCCCTGAAAGGTGTTACATAGATGACCTGCACGACTCCATTGTTAAAGGAAAAGTACGATGTACAGGGGCAAGCCACTATTAATTTAAGGTGGAGAATATATGTTTTAAATTAAATAAATTAAAAATATTATTAAAAATTGCAGCTCGGTATTGTGACCATTGTCATAATAAATAATTGCTCGTTCCTTATGAATTGTTTCTACATAAAATTATTTTTTTCATTATTTTATTTTTATTATTATTATAAACTTTTACTCCCACCTAAATTCTTGTGCCCTGAGGCCGAGTGGGCCTAATAGGAAATCAGCCACTACAAGTACAGAAAAATTAATTTACATTTCGTAATTAATACACAATCCCATTCTTACAGTACTGTACAATCAACCGTTTAGTTACTATTTATGTGATACTAGGGTTTCTCAAACGGGATCCCGGTTGTTTTTTTAACCCGGGAAATATCCGGGGAAATTTTTTTCATCCCGGGAAATCCCGGAAATTTCTTAGAAATTCACTTTTTTCTTATTTTATGTTAAGGTTGAGGAACTTTTGTAAATAGAAAACATAATTAACTTATAAACTGTCAGAATACATTTGTATTTATTAATTTTAAACCTACGTATTAGTTTTTTTAATTTTTGCTCTTTATGGCTTGTCACAAATGGTCAATAATGGTATTAAAATACGTAGCTTATTTGTGGCAGGACTCTGAAAATTCTTTACTTGCCAGAACCTGTAATATCTGGAATAATTGTGCTTACGCTGTCTTAATTTTTAACCATGTCCAGTAGCTTCAATAACTGCGTAATGCCAGGTTGTGCAAATTGGGCAAGGATACAAACGAGTACGAAGTCTGCGAGTATAAAGTTTTTTTTTTTTATAAACCTGATTACTAAAGACAATCGAACTGCCAAATTATTGGGCTATGATGTTTCTAATAAAGCAGTCGACGTAGACAAATCAAGAATACTAGAGAGCAAAAGAAGTACTACAATCTCGAAAACGAAGTAGAAATCTTCCAGGCTACAGATGAAAAAACACATAATATCTGTCTTCTCTTAAATGCATTAAACACGATTCCAAACGCATCAATTCAATCGGAAAGAACATTCTCGGTAGCAAGACTTTTCGTTAGTTAAATAAGAACCAGATCGAGTGATTGGAGTATTGACCATCTTTGCTTTTTAAAATCTTATTATAAACATTTACAATAATATTTTCTATTGTGTTTTATTTAAAAATAAAAATTACTTTTTAAGTTAGAAGTTTGATCTAAGTTCATTGTTTTTTTAAATTTTTGACTCAATTCAAACATTTTTTGTTGTTGTTATTGTATGCAGTTTCCAGCAAGCTTTAATAAATTTTTTCTATTTGTGAAATTTCTACCCAATTCAAAGGTAATTTTTAATATATATCTTACACAGCATTATTAATATGATTTTGGAGGTTGCAAAACGTATTAAATTACAGTACTTTAAAAAATTAAGAAATAATTATATCATTTGATTTCAAGATATTTTATATAGCTTAAAAATAATTAATAATTAAATACTGGGAAATGAGAAACACTTGGTGATACTGTACCTTAACTAACATATAGTACAGAAATAGAGACTTACATAAAATTCAATAAAATAGTAGTTACAATAATTCAGTACTGTACAAGGTGTACTTCATAATGGCAATAGCAAAAAGGAAAATATACGGCAACACCACTCCGCAAAACTGAATTTAGCACTCTGACAGTTAAAAGAGTAACGGATAATCAAGTCTTTACTGTGTTGTACTTTCAATGTAGATAAATTTGGAAAAAAATATTACTTATATACAGTGGTACCTCGTACTTATAACGCTCCAGAGTTTGATTGCTAAATTAGAAATAAATTCGACCCGGAGTTTGAACAATGCTTCTGTGTTCGAACTATGTGCGCTGCGAAAAAATTCGCTCGCTGAGCTAAAGCCATTTGTTATGCACCTCAAGTCGTCCATCGCTCTCTGTAGGAAAGCATTCCTCGCGTTACACTCGAGTGTTTTCGGTGTTTATTTCGTTTTATTTTTGAGGTATTTGGATATATATATAACCACAGCATTCAAGAAAAGAAACAACGAAATCTAACTCGTATGTGGGAGGTCGTTGTATCGACGATTGAGGTGAAAAAGGAACTTATCACGAGGCATAAAAATTATATTGTCTACAGGTAAGTTACATCAAGGTCTTTTTTCTTTTCTTTCTAAGAGACACTAAGAGGAGCTTTTTTTTATATTCGACGTGGGTTCGGCCAGGCCTACAGAGGGAACGGCTGAATAGTAAGGTTCCTAGTCCGATATATCCGGGATGGACCACTCTCAAAAACTTTTTGTAGTCACTTGCTGGAATCGAACCCGGGTCCCCAGAGTGGTAAGATGATGCCTTAACGCCTCGGCCAGCCGGCCGTCAGCTCATTGGAGGGTGGCCCGAGGCGCCTGCCTATGTACCATCATTATTTAATTTTAGTCCTGATTTGAAATTAATATTTTGCAATGTAACATATGTTGATATCATGCAAATTCTCCACATAATTCATGTACAGAACATATTCTGCAGATTACACACTTTTTATTAAACGCTTTTATTTACCTTGCATTGTATTTTCCTCAAATTTCATCCACTTCTAATTAAAATAGAAGACTAATTTTCTGGACATACCTAAGTCCGATGACAATGCATATTAATGATGTTTTAGGGGCGTGGCCACATCCCCACTCCGAAACCCCATAAACAAAATTATGTGTGCGTGTAAATGTACTGTAATGATGTACAAGTTATGATGGGGTGAGGCCGCCCCATTGTCTCACACCCCTAATTTAGAACAACATGAATAATGAAAGCGTTTTTTTAATTATTTAAAATATACTAGAATCATTTTTCTAAGATATTACATTATATTTGAAATGATATTCTTTAATAGCCTCAAAGTCATCCACCAATTACTGGACCTGATTTTTTTGATATATCGAATAATAACGATTTATTAGACGCTAATAAGTTTACATAATACCATTCTTGCAGAAAGGTGGCCGATCACTTCTTTTCCCCACGATTAGTGATGGCATCCCTAGTTATAAGATATCATAAACTAAATTGGGTTTACAACAATATCAATTACATGACACTTCTTTGGGCAGAGTGATCACTTGAAATTTGTTTTTTTAAACTTCTGATACTCATTCGATTGACCATATTAGGAGAGGGTATCGAGAAAGCAATATACAATGCCATTTATTATTACCATATCATGTTTTTTTATATAGGATACTTTTATTTAAAGTAGATATTTAGAATCAGTGGCAATTCTGAAACTTTTTTGTTCTATATGTGAAAAAGTTCTGCCTATTGAAATTTTATAACTTAAACTCAATGGTGTTTGATTGTAATTGAGGTAAATAGAATGAAAATAAGCTAAAAACGTAACTACGTTTTTATTTGCACAACTTATATACAAACAATGATATGTGGAATCACGACGATAGCTTATTTACAGCTTTCTCCCTTATTGCTGGATTCTTCATACACTCGTTTCGGGCGATAGAAATAACCATACATTGGGGAAGCGTAACTAGTTGACTTCGGTTGAGCTTTGAGACATTTTATTACGTAAATGTTGCTAGGCAGGTAAGGAGGACTAATTTATATCAGGTTATTATGCTGATATTTGTAAAATGGGCTATTGGTTTCTAATTTGTCTCAGAGACCCTTCTGTCTTCTCATTTGTAAAGATACTTTGTCTGTTGATTTTTTGCAGTAAACTTTATTGCTTGGCTTGATTGGAAGACACTTCTATTTTGCTTGACCCCATCATTTAAATTATACTTCTCATCTTCGTAGATCATACTCAGTTTTCTAAACAATAAAGTGCTTGGGCTCTACAAAAAATAAGAGGAGCGATAGCTTCTCCCAAAATGCATTTTTGATTACGTATCAAGATTGATCCCTGATGTGGTCCCTGCAAAGCTAACGCGATTATCTTGAGGGTGATTTCGGAAGAGGGTATTTTTTCGAATAGGTTTCTTATTAAATGTAATGTTAATTGAGCGAAACATTTTTGGTGGTAAACTAATCTGGGATCTTTTCGGTTTTAATGAAAATTACTTATGTGCTGGTATTGTAAAAGCCATATTAAAATTACAAAAGGATTACTTTTATCCCAAAAGGTTGGTGATTTAGATCTGTTTATAAAAACCTTGATTCTAGAAATGGTTTGTACTTGATCTAAGTCGAAATCCTGTCTGTGTTTCCAGAGGGAATCATAAGAAGCTCGCTCGAGTTGTTGTCTCAAAACTCCGAAGATGTTCGTTATCGCTATCAACCCCTTCAGAGAAAAAATATATATTTTCTTCGTATCCATAACCGTTGCTATTAATTAATATTTGACTTACCAAATGTAAAGAATACTTTGCCAGAAGAAAAAAAAAACACTTTCATTTCAAATTGTAACAATTCAAACAAAATGAATTTTCTGGGACATGCGTTTCTTTTTGATCTTCACTCTGCCTAATTGTTGAAGTGACTGACAAATAATCAATTCTAACGGCCGATAATACGAATATTCATTTCTAAGGGTTTTTTGAACGAATGGAGTCTTGACAACAAGACGAACGATACTTCTACTTGACATATATTAATATATGATAAATTGAAATTATAATGTGTAAATATCTGATGTTTTTTTTTTGCAAATAAATTAAAATTGTTTGGACAGTCACATGTTCAAAATGTCTACGAACGAATCCGAAAATAAGAGAAACGGTTTTCATTTCTACAAAACTGTAGCCAAAAACGGCAACTGGTTAGTCAAAAGATATCTGGGCAATTGACAAAGTTCCTCTGCCAGTAATCGCCTTTGAAAAGCCAGATCTCCTCTTGAGTGTCGGGATGCTGACCGAGTTCAAACCACCTAAAACAATATATTTTGATTAATTTAGCAACTATATTATAAAATAATAAACGGAATACTTACATAGATTTCCAGTTTTCTCTCTTCCTCTTTCGATGTTTCCTGGCTTCTCGCTGTTTTTCTTCCAATCGATTTTTCTCGGAAGCAGCTCCATCTGAGGTAGGAAAATATCCACTATAAGTCTTTTAAAATACCTGATGATTATTAATATAATGAATTTATTTGATATAAAAATATGCATGCAAACTTTGAAACAATTCAAAAATTATTTGTCAGATAGCACAAATTAAGATTTTTTTGCCATCTTGAATACTGGACTATATTTTACTCCCAAAGTCATTAGCACACATGGGTATGTAGTCTACCTTAATCTTTCTATTACAATCGGATTTGACTCAGGCTGCATGCATGAGAACAAAGAAAATAAAAAAAGGAGAGAAGGAAATAAGTGAGGATCGATTTTGAATCCGATAGGGATTTTCACTTTTAGTAAATAGTTAGGGATTGCGTTTCAATCTCATTGACGCTGACCTACTAGTTGAGATATAATCTACATGAGCAAATAATAGGAAAAATTTAAATTATCATATTATAATCTACGTGAAAACTGCAATTTAATTCATATTGTAGCAGTAGCGTAACAAAAACCGATATTAACTGAGTTCAACTTAGAACGTGCAACTAGCATTCACTCCTGTATCACTGTGGATGTAAAGAAAACTCTTAGTTATTGTATATACATGTGTATAAGTGCGTTTTTCACATTTGAATCTTTTTCTTGTACTTATTTGATTATTTACTTACAGAGTTAAGGGACCTGAACACCTGAAATTTTCTCTGTAGTTCTAATAAAATCAGTAACCGAAAAAACGCTGAAGTCTAGAAGAAAAATACAATCCAATAAAGTCTAAATATGATAGTTTTCTGTTTATTCACAAGCGTTTACGCGGAAGAAAAATGCTATCCATTTCTTGATTTTTCAAGATATCTATATGGTTTAAATTTTATTTATCAAACGTTTGATAATTTTCATCTTTTTAGTTAATCTCAATTTTATAAACAGAAAAAAAACGAGACATTTGATTACACTATATTGTTGTTTATTTTCTTTCTATTCAAAGAATATTAAGAAAAACTATATGGGAACATGAAACTGTAACAATAATCTTTAAATACTTATTTTAAATACCATACTATCTCACGATAACTTTAATTAATTAGATCAAATTAAATTGGATTTCTAATTCATACTAGATTATTGCTGATTTTTAATTTTTTTTGTGTGTATTATGAAGAAAAATGGAGAAAAATAAACCATGTCAAATAATAATTTTGAATATGGGTGATAAATTGAACTGAATGTTGGAAAAATAACGAAGAAAGATTTTATTGCAAAGAAATGAAAATTATGAGTGTAGGGATTAGAATTTTAATTCATGCGATATATATTTTGCAACCTCTCTTTCTGAAGGCTTCTTTTATGTTCATCGTAAGTTCAACTAGGTTCTTAAAAGGACGGAGGAATAGTGAGGGGCAAAGTTTGACAGCAAATCATCCATGTCGAATAGCGAAAACCGAATGAAACCAATCACGAAATTTATGACTTTCCGGTTGCTTAGAATGACAAATAATTTCTTTACTTCCTCAATCATTCGGCTGTCATTCGCAAGATATTGTCAGAAATAGACAACATAGCAACTTCAATTTTATTCAAATGACAAGGAATGAGAAACGAAATATTTCCAAACTTCCAAACTATTGTAAATAGTGTGTACGGTTAAGAAAAAATCGAATTCAAATTGAAACCACTACGGCTGTAAAATAATTCCGTATTGCGCGGTCACTAGCCGATAACAGAGTGCTTTTTTTGCTTTGCTTGCAACAAATTACATATAATTGTGTAAAAAATATTTATGAAATTCTGCACCTACAGATTTTCTTGTAACACAAGTTAGGATTCTGTTGAACGTAGCATTAATTATCATTCACCGATAAACTTTTGAATTGTTTTTACGATTATTTTTTACAAAATTAATTTTGAATATATTTTACGAAAAGCTTTTCGTTTTGTTTAGATGTTTCCAGCTGCAAACGTTATTCACAAATATCCTATAACTTTAAAAAGTATTTTAAGCTTTTCTATGAAAATTAAAACTTTGACAAATATTATATTTTTTATATCAATCAGAAACTAGATAAAATAAATGAGGGTGAAATGGTGAACACATGTAATTATTGCATGTTTACACAGTAGATAATAGATATTAAAAGATAGCGCCACGTATTGATATATTGTGTTAGTTGAAAGCGATGTTTACTGCGTGCTGTTTAGAACAATTGCTGTAAAAATAGGTGAATAAATCGAACATTTTTATATCTGGCTTGCAAAATGTTTTACACGTTCGTGTTTACCGTAACCTCGAAAATCTTAACATTAGCGGATGACGTTGGTTTCTTGAATATACTACTTTAGTAGCTTGAATAATGAATTCTAATCAGTAATCGGTCAAAAATAACAGAGTAGGCCCTGGTAAAGAGCTTATCCTTATACTGTTCTCCAGCTAACCCACACTTTTAAGGGTGAGGTGATAAATTAGCAGAAAATTATATTTTTTTCGAATCTGTTTTTCGGAAAACACGATTACTTTGCTCATTATTGTGTTGTCTGGTAAGATAAGAAAACAACACTTCAGTCAGATTTTTAAAATAAAATTTATTTCTTACAGCTTCCAGAACTTTTATTCGCCATCTAACCCTGATTTACGCTATATATTAGTTCAATTTAAATAAATTTCTCTTACCTACATCACCCTCCTCGAGTTTTCGAATATCAGGGCGAAAGCGACAATCAGTTGGAGGCAAGATCTTTTCCAGTTCTTCGCTCAATTGATTCAAACCCATGGAGAAAAGAGTGAAATGATAATACTACAATAAAATTAATTTAATAATTTTACTGTTTTATAATACAAATATAGTAATAAATATAACCAACCTGAGAGGAATATTCAGGTCGAGGCACGACTTCCCACAATGTTGTAGAATTAGAAATTTCAATAGAAGTACTGGAATCATTTCTGGGCACGTCTCCGTTATCTACGGAATCAGATCCCTGTAAGAAGACTTAGTAAATTAAAAAGCTTCTTATATTTAATTATGCAAGTATAAAAAATAGAAATAAGAAATTTACGGAAGTAACTTTATTGGATCCGCTTGTAAAGGATCGAGTCAACATATTCAATTTTGATACTACTACTTTTTTCGGTGTTTGCGAAGGACTTCCACCAGGACTCGAGGCATGTGCAGTATTGGAACTTGCTTCGTTTGAATCGACGATAGAAAATTTTTGCCAATTTGCACGCTTGTACTCTTCATAGTCATTCATATTAGTCGATTTAAAGTACTCAGTCCATTTGCCATAAAGAAATCGTAGTTTGGTATTCCTTTAAAATATACACGTAAAATACAAATCATTAAAGGAAGAGGTTGTATCAATAATTGAAATATGAGCATACGAACTGCGAATCAGAAACGAATCCTTCTAAGCGATGCAAGTCCCTTCCTGTAATTCCAGCAGATTTGAAGTGAATAGTGGCCCGCAGACCGGTTGTATAACCGATTATTTCCATGGTTCCGTACTGAAAGGAGACGATAAAAGACAGAAGCACTTTTCTCAGAATGATGTATTCCGGAGAATCGATCAATCCTCTGCAAATTTTTAATTAGTTCCCTCCGGATTCATATTTTGAAATTCTATTCGAGTCTCCTATGAAACTGGAGATTTCTGATTTGCGGAGGAAGATCGATAAGACTGTATTAAACGCTCACCTGTTCGAACCAGAGTTGACCCACGATGACATTATGTACGCAACAATTAACATTTGTCCAAGAATAACTCTCTCCGTGTCTGTAAAATCAAATATGTTAATACGACTAGTTTAATAAAAATAAGTAAAAGCGTAAAGAGTGTTTTCTTTTTCTGTAAGATTTTTCTTAATCTTTAAAACAATTAGAATATTAATTTAAAATTAATTACTCTAAATTTCAAATATACACAATCGACGACTATCACGACTATCTCTAAACGACGATCATTTTTTTCAGAAACGATTCTTTTTGAAATGCATACAAAATAACCAAATAATGGCCATTTCTAAAAGTTGGCATATATAGTCTGAACTCATGAAAGTTTGTCTAGAATTGATTTTACTTCTAGATTTTCCAGAAATAAAATATAATCGATACCTGTCTGAAACTAGCAAGATCGTGACTGATGAATTTTCTTTCATTTTCCTTTTTATGATAAAATTATTATTAACCAGCAGGAAGCCGTGGAAATCGACCGTTTTATTCAGTAAAAATAAAATCAATGAGCTCATTTAAAATTTGGCGTTCTATACAAAAATCATTAGTACAGCAAGTGTTTTCCGGATCCGTCTGCGAGTGATTTGCGTCAACCTGTTCTCCAGATCATTATGCTTTTTTCAATTTTGCAAAAGGAGTCAAAGGCTAACAATTTAGCATTTTTAAGACGGGCTCCCAATTTAATATGACAGTAATGGCGGCCCATCTCGTGGCAATCACCTTGTCCTGAGCTTTATGAATAAAACTCTTAGACCTACTAACAGTCGAATGTTCAGGTTTACTCTTCTTAGGTTTGTCGAGATATCCATCAATCGCCACTAAGTAATTACTGCTGTAGTCAATGTTGACAAAACTAATTTATTTAAAAATTTTTTATTATCTTTATTAGTGTTGAAAAGTACATGCATTTATTTTACTAATACATAATTTTTATTGTAAATTCTAAAAAATTAAAAAATAAATAAAAGTGATGCTTAATTTTATTTTATTATATTAAATATTTATTAAATATTTAGATAGTGTATGTTAAAAATAATGAACAAATTTTTGCTAATTCATGTGTCATTAGCAAAAAATTTAGAATTAGCAGAAAAATAGCAGGAATTTAGAATATGGGTGAGTAATGGTTGTTCTAATGGTTATAAAGGAAACTAAATAGCTAGTTGAAACGCAAGCTTGTTAGCGCAAGCTAACCGTGGGTTAAGGTCAAGGGTTAGCGCAAGCTAACCCTTGACCTTAAGCTACAGGGTTAAGTCTACGGGGCATGAGTGTCCCGTAGACTTAACCCTGTAGCTTTGCCGCTATACCACGCCCCAAACGGTTGCGAATTTTTCATTTCTGGTTGCAATAGACTCGTCTTTATTTTGGTACCAGAACCATGTTTGTATCTTCAGCCTTTCTCTCAAAGCTGGACGGTATTTGAGACTTATAAAATTAATATACAGATTATTATTTTTTTAGCTTTGTATATATTTATAGTTTTGGGAGAGAAAAACATTATTATCGTTATAATTATCATATTTTGCAAGATAAATTTTTATTCAAAATTTTCTACAATTTAATAAACAATTTTCTCAACCTGAATCAAATATTTCAGTTTTTTAACGATTTTTTTTAACAGTTCCCATTACTGAAAAAACATATATTATATCCATATATATACTTCAGGATTCTAATTCTTTTATCCTGTAACTTGCTTTTTTATCTGGACAAGCAAAAAATCTTCCCTCGTAATTTGTAGTACGTAATATTGTACGTAATAATGTAGTACGTCACTCGAAACGTTAAATTCTGAACGAAAAAAAAAGAAGTTGCATAGGCATTGTTACGAATGAGCATTGCACCCAAAATTGGCGGGGAAAATTATTGAATTTTAAGCCGGGATGTATACATAGATATACGAGTAATAAGTAATTAGTTATTTACCCTTAGTTCTTACAATAACCTCTATCGAAAAGCTTCTGGGATCAGTGATCACAATTCTCGCTCCAGAACTTTATATCATTTTCCCAAAGAATTATCTCTATCTCTGCTCATAAGAAGTTTCAAGATAATAATAGATATCAATTACATTTAGTTATATTATCATGGTTCATTTTTAAAAACAGAACTTACATGCGTTTATTTAATACAATGTACAGTACTGTACGTTTTATTATCAAATACAGTGTGTCGAAGATTGGTGATGTTATAAGAGTTTATCATTTATTATAATAATGCATTCTATGATTTAATTAAATACTTTTTAAGTGAAAAAGATTAACTAATATTTATCAATTTAAAAATTAAAAAATAATTTCATTTTCATTAGAGAAATGTAAAAAGTATTTAATAAATGAATGATATTAATTTGTAAAATTAATAAACAAGTAAAGTAATTGAGGTAAAACCTAAGCATCCAAGTGTTTGACGATCAATATTAAAATGAGTTTAAACCGTCTGCACGTTCTGCAAGCGCATTTCTCTTATACGTCGTTTTCACTTTCATTCTGAATTTGGTAAATTCGGCCGAAAACGTTTGGTTTCTTAATATACAGAAAGTAATATATAAAAGCAGTTCGGCCAGGTTTAAACTTATAGCAAAAAGAACTAATTAACTAAACAGTTCAGTAATTAAAGCAATTTATAATTACTTAAGCTCATTTTATATTCGAGAAAACAAGAGCATTGTTTGTCCAAGGTAACTTGCATTTAATCTGAAAGAAAATAAATTGGTGAAAGATTTGCATTAATATCTTGGATTAACTTATTCCAGCAATTGTCTTTTTGAACAAAATAAAATTAGTAAATTACAATTAAATCGCAGTCTGACTTGTTCCATAAATATTTTTTATTTATTTTTGAAATTAAGTTATCACAAACTGTCCTTGTATACGAAATATTCTTGAAATTTTCCTGTCTTTTCGGTGCAGTTTTCATGATTTTATACATTGCTTGTTAAACTAAGCTAGTACAAGTGAATCTGAATCCACCCAATTAACTAAAAACTCAATTCTCATAGATATTTTCAGAATTTGAGAGTTAAATGATGTTTATCCTCGCTCCAGTAACCAAAATTGCATGATGATATAGTCCTTACTTCATATTTGGAGCTTTTATGTTTGGTTTTTGGCTTAATGAAAACGGCTTCTCTCTTAGCAAAATCGTAGTCTTCATGGATAGTTTGCCAGACTTACATTAGTGGAAAATGTTTGCATGAAATTTACTGACACCCGTTAAATGAAATGCTATTATTGGGCTGCAGGAACGTAATAGAAAGTTTGTACAATGCATTAACTTATACCAGCATATCATTATAAAAAGCACGCTAACTTTAGGTGGCCAGATTTTACTTCAATCACCTCACATGTATTATATACAAAGAAGTGACACAAACAGTATAGTTGGAAATAAAAATGAATCATTCTGTTACTTAAAGCAGGGGTGGGCAACCCGCAGCCCACATTAGAATTTTGTGTAATAATAATAATTATTATACACAAAATATAATAATTATTATATATATAATAATAATAATAATTATTATTATTATATATATATATAATAAAATAAAACTTTAAAATACCGACATCGATCGGTCTGTAGTCGTACTAAATACGAAGAAGAACCCGCTTCGGACTGTACATGTCCGGTAGGTTAACGTAACTTCACTCAACACTTCATGCAGAGTTGTAGTTTTAAAAACGTTTTCTATCGTTGCATTTAGTTTTTTCGTTTCTTTGCAAATTATATACGATTATCTATTAACCTGTATCTATTATACTATTCCTTAACCAAGAAAACAAAATACGGATTTTTACAGTGCCTTTTTCAGTAAATACAGAAAATATGCCAAATGAACTTCAATTGGAAATAATAGACTTGCGATGTAATTTAGATTTAAAAAAAGATAATTTTGAAGAAAAAATTTGGTATATTTTTATAAAACTTTTATCAAAGAAATACAATTTCCCAACTTAAGGAAGTATGCAGAAAAAAGTCTGTCGTTATTTTACACTACTTGTGTATGTAAACAGTTCTTTTCTTCTTGCAATGAATTTCGTAAACAGTAAAATAAGAAATCTGCTAACAAATTCGCATCTCAAAAAGTAATTTAAAACTAACAGTGACTAATATTCAGCGAAATATTTCGTTCTCATCAGTTCAAGAAGTCACATTAAGTATACTTATGTTAATTTATAATAATATATAAATTAATAATTGTGATTTACCAGCAATTTTTCTTTTTTCTCTTGCGGTCCTGTGTCAGTTAAATGTGACTCTTACGTAGAAAAAAGTTGCGCATACCTGACCTAAAAGTTGAGATCCTACCATTGCGTAGCATTTTTGTAAACATTTCCTTCTTGTAACGCATCGTAACGATTCCCTATTACACACCCACCCATATCTGCATTACATAATTAATGAACTCACGAGAGAAACTTTTATAGGCTTTGAAAGATATATTGAAAGAATTTTCTTTAAAAGTTAATTAAGTTCCTTCCTTAAAAACTTCTATATTTTTTATAAGAAAGAATTCAATTGTTATTATCTTCAAATCTAAATAACAAATCTTGAAAGCAGAAAGCATTTTAAAAGTATTTAATGCAACCCTGGGCCTTATCAAATTCGTAATTAGTATCTTGGAAATGTTACTTAAGCCATTAAATAACCTCTAATGTAAAAGAAGATTTTAAAACGGCACATACAATATATTCATTTATTTACGATGTTAGTAAAAAATAACGTCGTAAAGAAGAGAAAAACAGTCTGCAGCCAAGAATTTTCGTTCTCCTTCCTGTTTTTAGAGCTCTTCCTCCGGAAGAAATGCTAAAATTCATTCTGGCACTGTTAAAAGAATTTACGCATTTCTTTTTGCATTTCTCTACGCATTCTGTTCAAAGAATTTACGCATTTACGCAAGTTTAAATGAAATGTCATATATGCTAGATAGCTATATTTATTGATTTATCTAAGGGCCTGATAGAAGTACTTCATAAGCTGTATATGCTCCAAATACCGTATGTTCAAATCTTTGATCTAAGAAAGCTAGACGTGTAGATCTTTTGGAGATAAATCTAATTTATATATTAATGTTTACACTTGATTATACTTAATTTGTTTAGAAAGTTACTCTCTTATTATATATATAGCATTTTATACTTGTATGCTACATAATAAGAAAGTAACTTTTATACGCCAATAACATGTTAACTTTTAGAAATTTATGAAAACAACAAATGATTTATATAAATTATAGTGACAGGCCTATATAAAAAGAATCAAATTCCTAAAATATGGTTAAATTTCCCAGAAATATGGATCAATCAATACTTTTAATACATAAATTTCTTATGACTATTTCTGCTAGCTCACAAGAATAGAAATGAAGACAAGTAACATCATTTCGATGTTATTTAAAGATAAATGTTTTTCTTGCAATTGATCTATATAATAATGTTTAATTATTATTATTATAAATATGTAATGTTATATAATAATATTTTGAATAATATACTATATTATTAAATTCGTAGAATTTGTTTTGAATTTATAAACCATTGTATAATTAAAAGAAAGTGTATGACAAAATGTACTGTATATGCATTTCTCAAGAACAAATATTCATTTAGGAAGAGAATGGAAAATATTTCCATAGCTAGATTAATGTTGCACGAAGTATGTTTGTATAGAAGGTTCTGTTTTCATTTATGTCTGTTATGTCTTCTTAACAGGCCTAATTGTAATACGAAAACAAAAATCAGCTTTATGGTTTATGCATGTAATGATGCTTAACAGAGAAATCGATTTAATGTAATCTTTCATTCACAAACCTGATTAAATTTATTTGTATTTTGCCCAACGTGCAGATTTTTGTTAATTACTCCAATTATATCTGCTTACTTCAGTCCTTTTATCCAGCATATCAAGCTTCCTCAAGCAAACTAGCACACATCTGCTTATATATATATGAATGTAGGTTGGCCGGATGGTCAAGACGGTGGCATAAGCCTATTTCTTTGGTGAATTCGGGAGATTAAAACCACAGAAAATTTTCGGGGAATCTGTCCCAGATATGTCGGGATTGAATTGACGATATAGGGAAATATAACACATGGACAATCTGCCAAGGAAAATGTCTTTCTGGAAGACTTTATACGGGGAAACTGGCCCTTAATTAGGTGTTAGACACGTGAAGAAGTCCGGAAAACTGTATGCAGCCAGCCCATTAGTGAGGCGCGAATACTCATCGAAGTACCAGTGTTCAGTGATTATCTACTCGGCCGCTAATGGGCCGAATATCTGGGTCCCCGTCCCTCTTATACACCTGATCAAACTGATAATAGATATTATTGATAAAGGCCTTCTTTCTGCTCATCGGCGAAAAGAGTAAAAAAATGAAATATATGTATACTGCTATATAAAAGAACTTAGTCAATTCTTAAAATCTGTTTCAGCGAATTGTCCCTGTTTTAATACTACGTATCTTTTAAAAATATTTTAAGTTACAAGAAAATGTATACACGTTCGGAAATATGTTCACATTAAATTATATGACGGAACATAATATATTTTGTGTTGGTAAAGAGAATAATCAGAAATTAAAAATTAAAAATTTGGCCTGTTTCTAATAGTAAATGTGTTGTAATTAAATTTATAATTTACTGTAACATATTAAACTATATCAATTTGTTATAAATATTTGAGCGGACATAATTAAATCGCTGTTATAATTAGACCAATCTGTTTAAGTCATAAATAACGCAGATCCACCTCCGTCGTACATATTTAAAAGTTCAACTGATACGGTATACTGTAATAATAAATTTCGATTTTGACATAACGATTTCCGACACAATATCTAAAATCACCTTATAAATATTAACAAAGTTATAAATTTAAAATGATATATAGATTATATATATCATTATAAAGTATTTTTTGTAGCATATTATTGATCGATACTTAATACCTTTCATAAATTTTCGAGATCGATGAGGTAAAAAAAGAGCACGAATAGGACAGAAACAATCTGGTGTATTGTTACATTATTCTATATTATTATACGCCGGTTGCCATAGCTTTCCATGAATTTTTCGATACAATCAGATACATCAATTTATGTAAATCAGATTCTAAATAAATACTCATATGTTAATTTCAAATTAAAATAATTTAATGGTACAGTAATCCAATTTTTATAACAAATTAAATAGCTATTGTTAAAGAGCTCATTAAGAATATTAAATAATAAATTTTCTATTTCTATTGGGAACGAAACAGTTAGATCATTATTATTTATATCACGAATTTCAGTGGTTTCATACTAGTATTTTAATTATACAAATGAAGTGTAGTCATATATTATTATTAAAACTTTAGAATGTCATGATGAATAACATGACAAAGTAATAATAACACAATTTTATTTTGCCAGAAACGAATAGATTTATTTTAACAATAACCTTTTTCTATTTTTTTTTTTTTTTCATTTTTGGGTCATTTTGTCCTTTGAACACTAAGAGAACCTTTTTAATTATTCATCGTGGGTTCCGTTAGGCCTTCAATGAAAGCTGCTGAGTGTTGAAGAGGAGTTCTACATACGTGGAACAGACTGTCCGCGGAACACCTGGGGAACACCTGGAATGTTCTGACCGCTGGAATTCGATTCCGGCTCTCCCAGAATGGTAAGCTCGATAAATGAATCTCAAACGCTGTGTAATAGAGATAACAGAGACTTATACTGTTACTGAGGACATTAAAGTGGCCCTTCTATCAACAGAATGCAACTTTATTACTGGTATGCATTTCGGTTCGAAAGCCCTATCAGTCATACATGAATATATAGTTATCTGTTATAGATCTACACTAAAAAGCAATGCTTATCAATTAGAATTATTTCTACTACACAGTGTTTGAAATTCAATTCAGTGAATCAACAATCATTGAGACAAGAAGCTATATATTAATTAATGATGTATTTCGGTTACTCGGCTTCGAACAAAATTCTCAATTAAAATTGAAATTTTACTATTTAAAAGTGATAAAGTAACGTAAGATATTTAAAGTAACCAGTTTTACTAAAAATTCTCGTCACGAATTGAGTTCGTTTTAATTTTAAACGCATAATTGCAACAACGATCTCCACTAAATCAGTAATATAGACTCCAGTTTTACGTCTGGCATAAATTTTCTTTAATGACTGTATAAAGTGACGTATTTAAAAGTTATATTTTTTATTGATCATTTCTGTGTAGTGCTTCGTAATTAAAACGAAACAGAATCTTAATTTAGTACCCTGAGCTTATAGTAACTATGACGGCCCAGCTTAACGACAATTCGCTTTGTGGAAACTGATGAAATCGTAAAAACGAGGTTATACTTTACTTAAATTGTTTTGTCTATTTGTTTAAAATGTGTGGCGTTTGGACTGGATGACCAGATGACGTCAGCCTATCGCTCTGGAGATCCGGGATTAGGATCGGACGGTAAACGAAAGGAATTTTTTGGAAGGTGATCTCTCCTGGATATCTCGAGCTCCCTACCCTCACCACCCAGCCGCTTCCATTGTGGGCCTGACCGAACCCGTAACGAGCCTGAGAAAAGGCTCTCTCAGTGCCCATAGAACGGAAAACGTCAAAAATAAAAAAAGAGAATATAATAAGAAGTTTACTGTATGAATCATTGTTCATAATTGTTAACTCTTTTCAATTCCGACAATATTATGTAAATATATTCACACATTTTTTAAATATTAAAAATATAGAAAAAATGTTCTATTAATATTTTTATATAAACTCTCTTATCATTTCTAGACGATAGACAGAAGTTATTATCTCGAAATCAATACAATATGTTAGATTATAATGATATGAAACTTGAATTCTAATCGATATTTAATACCCTACATATGATTGTCTGTTACTAAAATAAATTAAGTCGGAAAGCCAACGATCTGTCAAATAATCTCCTAGACGCGTTAAGCCAATAATCTATTAATGAGGTTTTTATTTTAATCGCGTAATATGATGATTTAAAAAGTGAAATATGTTACAAACCTTAGTAATTTGACCGTTAATCTTCCCTCCGGTTTAATCTCCACTGATTTGCCCCATTTTAATTTGGGCTGCATGGTTCCAAAAAATTCGAAATGTTCGGAATCTGCATGGAAAGCGCTGATGGGTGGATGATGACTCACCTGTTCACACATTATTCTAAAACCTAGGTCATCCCTATAAATGTAAATAAGGTTTTTCAAGAGGATAAAGTTTGAACGCAAATGTGGTAAGGGGAAGTTCTCTTACCTTACCAACTCATAGGTTCCCCGAGAAGTGGATTAAAGGGCTTACTCAGTCTCTGCCAATTGGAAGCCAAAGCAGAAACGGCGAAGGCAGCAACATACTAAAGACAAACAATTTTCTTTGTGAATAAATTGCAAGTTAGTAATTTAATTGTAGATTCATTTTCTTAAATGGCAAATAAAGGAGAATATATTTTTACTGTACCTCTATCCTCTCCACGGCGTCGTCAGCCTGATTGGCTTTCTTTAATAGATAACTGTATTCCATATATTCCGTTATTCTTTGCAGGAAACTGAGTGGCTCGTTAAACACAACGGGCATAGCTACCTTGGACAAATCCTAGAAAAAATAAATAATTTTAGACAAAAATAGAACAAAATTTGTATAATAATTGGTTTGCTTACTTTTCCGATGCAATTTTTTAAGATGCTCCAGACGCTTACGTCATCATCGGATGTTTTTGGCACGGGTAACTTGGTTCTAGAAATATGCCAAAATTATTGTTTACTGATTTTGATAATGTTTTTCCATTAACCATTAAAACTGAAAAAATCAATGGTTTGTTTTTACGTAATTAACGATCAAATGACACAGCCGTATTCTTGTCGGGATAATTACTTATTAAGATACTGAGTAATTTTGACGAAAGAATTCTCCTGTATCGTTTCATTAACATATATCGGGCTTGGTAGCGTTGCCAATTTAGCTTTTTTTTTGGCTAGATTTAATGAATTTCTGTAAATTTTAGATAAATTACCAATATTATAATGACAGTATCCAGCTATAAATTGAATTATAATGGAAACAGTATTATTTGGCTATTTTTACTGAAATTTCTAGCTATAAATTTGAGTTGAAGACATTAGATTGGTTTTATAGCTAAGTAATTAACGATCAATAACAAAATCAAATTAACCGATATTAATCGATAAAGAAAATCGATGGAAATTTTTGAAATACACTTGACATTTTACAGATATATATTGAATAAAAACACTTCTTGAAATATAATTGATTTTTTACGTGCACAAAAACAGAAGTACGGGTAAAATATACCCGTACTTTCAATTTGACACAATGTACAGCATCGTCAGGCTGAAATTATTTTTATACAAATTTCCTATAAAATGATTTATTATTATAATATCGAAGGTTTATACAAGGAATGTAAAGATTACATATTTGTCTTCTGTTATTAAATTTACATCACATAAAGGTATACCACTTATATTTATCGCGAACGAAATTGAATTTCTATAAAAACGCTTTACGAATTTTACAGTTACATTTTCGTCTCTGTTTTTATACATTGCTTTTCTTTTATATTTGAACTCACCATTCTTTCGGCTTTTTTTTTCATTCAGTCGCCTCATATTTGCTTTCTATATAAAATTTATTACAAAGTAAACTGAAAATAACAAGATATTCTATAACTTTTGTAGCCAGAGATGGCGTTTCCGGTTAAGATGCGAAAAGTAATCGATAGGATATTCGATAAAACGCGCTGCTTCATTATCGATTGACCAATGTCAGAGTGTCCTGAACGAATCACCGAATTTTGGTCTTTAAATACGATTATTTTCGGTTCCTAATTATTGTCCTTACTTTTAAACGCGTAGATTATTTACTCCGCAAACATCGAAAATCGATACGAAGATGTCGAATCTAGAAAAAATTAAAAAAAAAAAATTTCCGTACTACGGCGATCGTACGTACTGTACGTGTATAACGTTTGAATGTGGTTCTTACCTGAAAGTCTCTACCGCTTTGTTCGCCATTGAAGTAGAGTGAAGAAAAATTCTCAAGAAACGACTAGCATCGTATATAAGAGGAAGACATCAACAATCGCGAAAAACGAATATTATTATTTCTTTGCTTTGGAAATTCGTTCAGCGGTGTTGTTCTGTTATTTTCACCAGGCGGTTCTTAGTGATATCTTCCGAGACCACCCGGATGGCTTCTACCATAACGACGATTTCGTCCTTGCAGATGCAGAAGTAGGTGAGGTAGACAAGGACGCCGCCTCTCCTAATCGCGTACCTATGACGTCACCAGAGCTGATCGATGTTAGCGAAAGTGGACGCTAGCGTCCTTTCTCGTCACCGAATTAACCGTTTTAGCGAATGGTTCGCCTTTCTTACGTTTGCTAAATGCGTCGAATGGTTTTTCTTTTTCCTTCGTGTCACGATGATTAGCATAAATGTTAATTTACATGCGCCGTTCATTCGTCGCATAAATAATCTTAATCAAAACATTTTAATATAGCAGATTCGATCGATACGTGCCGTATTCTTCTCCTTCTGGCCATATGTTCAATTTTAACTCCTTTTGCGAAATTTTATTATATAACTCTATACAAATAACGCCATTTTTGATTCTTACACCTTCCTGTTTCTTTATTAAATCAAATAAACCTTATTGTTTAGCGTATACATTCATCGAAACTTTCCTATTCATCCATACAAAATTAGTGTAATCGGGATTAGCAATTATTGTCATGATACTAATCTAAGCAATAAGACTAATCTCTATTGATAAATTGAGAGATTACCGCAATAGCCATATATTAAACTATAAATAATTTGAAATCTGTTTAAAAGATAAAGATTTTCAGATTCTGAATGTACTGTTAATGGAATGTTTAATTAATATAGAGAATTCAAAACTACCAAAACATCTCAACTATTTACTGATGTAAACAACTAAACATCATTATAAAATAGAAAAAAAAGGCATTTATTTCTACCTTTTTTCCATTTATATATCAGATTACAGTACTAGAATTTCTAGAAAATTGTGAAATATTAAATGTTTTAAAAAATTATCTTTTGAAAAATTCAAAAAATAAATTTTAAAAAATGATTTTAAATTTTGAATATTTTAAGTTATAAACCCGTTAGATAAATAATAGTTAAATAAATTATTTAATATATTAAATAACAGAGCTGTGGAGTCGGAGTCGGAGTCGTGTAAAAATCTACCGACTCCACAGCCCTGTTAAATAACTAAATTTTATTAAATAAATATTAAATAAGTAGGAAAAATAAAAATAAATAAATAATTCCACGAACTATGAAATATAAATTACAGAAACTTTTTATATAAGAAATTAATTAAATAGTTTATTTTATTACATTTTTTTATTTATATTTTTAATTTATATATTGGAGCGAATTTCTTCTTTTTATTAAATTTTTTTGATATACTATTTTTACTTTTTTTTATTTATAAATAAAAATAAGTAAAAATAATATCGTGTGTAGATATAAAATATTAAAAAAATATTTAAAAAACCAAACAAATATTGATTAAACTAAACGTTCTCTTCCATTGAATTTGTTATTTAATTGCTTTTATAATTAAAATTTTTTTAATACTCTAGAGATTTATCATAAATGTAATTTATTTATAATAATAACATTAAAATATCTTATTGTTAAATTTAAAAATAAATATAGTTAAACCTCTGAACAACGGAAACTGATGGAAACATAAAAAATGGTCACTGATAGAGACCGTTATTGGATACGCAGTCAAACCTCCAATATATTTATAAAGAATTTACTATAAATATAATTTGTAAATTTTTATTTTAGTAATTTAAAAGTGAAGTCAATTAGACTTAACTTCATATTTTCATGTACATTTTCGAATTTTATTGATTTTATATTGGAATAGTATACAGGGTAATCGAAAAATCGACTATGTTTCGCTCAAAAATACAATTAAATTGATTGAACTTTTTAATTAATTAAGTTGATTAATTGTAGTGTAATCTTTACAGTGATTAACTGATACTTAACTTCCCAACATTTTGAATTTTATTAAACTGCATAATTCAAATTTTTATATGGTATAATATTTTAGATAATATATATTAAATTAATTTGATTAAATAATATTTAAATACAATTTAACATTATTTTTTGTTCTATCGAAAACTTAGATTATTAGATAAATGTATTGTTATGAAATTTAATTGCAATTGTTTAATTCTTATTTTCATTACTAGTGGGTAATAGCTTATACATATAATCAATGAGTGCACGATTTTTATGAAAAGATCTATTTTATCCCTGTCTATAGGATTTTATCATTAGGGTATTATTTAGATCAATAGGAAAAGACAAGGAAAAATAGAACGCTTTCGCTGGTTTTATTCTGACAACTTTTTAAAACAAATAAGAATAAGATATTCTGTAAATATATACACTCCTAAAGTGTTTACTTACGTATTTAAGTAATTTTTACGGAGAAACAATTAAAAATTGAGTGAAAATTATATGTAATTCAATTTATCTCGTTTTATATAAAGATGCGAAGTGGAAAATCCGTAGCGCATTGTGGAAACACAATAAACAACTGTAGTTTACTACAAACAATATATAATTTTATTAAGAAAATGTATTATTTTAGGTTACGCTAGTTACAGAAATAAACTTCTACAATTAATTCGTGAGTCCAAGTTTTACAACTTTAACATTGAAACTAGACATCTGAGTAGGTCTACAACTAGAAGAAAATGAAAAAAAAAAAAAAAAAAAAATCTAAATTTCTATTCTGAGTAGATAGAAACTGAGTTTTTGTATGTTTTTCTTCTATAAATTAAACATTAACTCTACGATGTCCGCATTTTTTATACGAATTGCTTTACGATGTTGACCTGTAATGTTTAGAATCTCTTCTATTTATTTTATTACATTGTTTTTATCTATTTTTATTTTGTTTCATTACTATATGTCAGGGATGGCGAACCTTTTTTAAGTCCGCGTGCCATATTGTAAGCATACTTAGCTTTAAAGATGTTAATGCGTGCCAATGTCTTAGACTTCGAATAATGATATTTAAAGAAATTAAACGAATACACTTTAATTCGAATAAATGTAAAAAAATCTGATTGAAAAAAAAGATGATCAGGAGATAAACAGAAAGGATGATTGAAAAAGACAAAAATCATATGATACATTACGTGCCAGATGATTTCTCTTACGTGCCACTTTGGGCACGCGTGCCATAGGTTCGCCATCCCTGCTATATGTGAAGAACTAGATAAATTTTCGTATTTTGACATTTTGTCTTAAGGACTCTTTTTGATATTTCCGCTCAAAAATTACTTCGTTGTATACGATGGGAGGTAGAGAGTCGAAAATTGTCTACGTGGACTTTTTAAGTGACTTACCAATTTGTTTTTAAAAGCCTATTTACTAGTCATATGAATAGTAAATAGGCTTTTAAATACTATCAAAAAATATCTGTAGTACTTTTCTTAAATCATTTCTTTGATGTCAGAGAGTCTATAAACCATCGAACATGTAATTAGGGGGAAGAGTTTTGCTAAAAATATAACACAGTACACAACAGGTTAAAAGTAGCTTAAAAAATTACATTACGCATTTATTAATCTTGGTGTTCTTTACAGTATTTCACATGCTTTCAAAATATTTAAAATAATCATGTGCTATTTCCATGAAAAATTTTCTATATTTTTTCAGTTACTTCTCAATGAATATTATTTAATTAGAAAATTCGCATTATATGTCCTTTATAAATTTTATATCCGAATTTATTGATAAAAACTTAAATTTTGAATACAAACAGAACAATTTTTTTGAATAAGAAACAGCAATAAAACTTTAGATTTTCCTTCTGTGTTCTGTAACGATTGTGTTAAAAGTTCAAGTTTCAAATAATAAAAGATTTAAAACAACGTAGAAAATATCTGTTTGCAATACAAATATGATAATGTAAACATAAAATAAAATGTTTTTAAAATAACTGTAATTTATACTATTTTTGCATGTGCTCATACGCGCGTGAAGATTATGTTTAATTCATAGCGACAAATATAAAAGAAATTTCATAATAAATCATGAGTAGATTTGATTAAGGAACAAAATCTAATTCTCAAAATAGCTATTTTTCTTTATAATTTTTTGGTTCCATTAAAAATGTACATACAGTACTTAATACTAAATATGAAAAATATTCATCTTCTGCTTTATTCAGTTTTCCCATTTTCCACATTTTCTATCTATTTATATTAAAAATATTTCAAGCAATAATATTTGATTAATATCGTAAGTCATAATCATTTAAATTTGAAAAATTTACTCATATCCAAGAATCAAGCATAACCATTAATTTGGCCTATATCTCTGAAAGTGCTGCTCAGAACAGCTTGTAATTTAACATACAAGCAGAACATTGTATTCTTTATGCAACAAAACAAATGAAAAGAAAAAATTTAAGGAAAGTTACATGAAACAAAAAATAACAACAAAAACTAAGTACCTGTAAGCATTGCCACAAATCTTTTTGCACAGATAATGTGTGTGTGGTCCTGCACGCACATACGTTACACAGAGATTGCTCATTCTGCTTCAAACGTTGTTATTCAGTACTGCCTGGAGCAGAGTTCATTCTTGAACAAGACTATCTTGAAGCTTCTAGTGTGGGTGTTTGGTGGATGTTGACTGGTTGCAGTTTATCTCCCTAGAGAATTCTACATGTTCTATGCGATTTAGATCCAGAGAATTTGTTAGCCATTCAATATGACGAATGCCTTCACCATCGAGAAAGACATTGACGAAAGCAGGCAGCCCTATATGCACCGTAATTATCGTCCATGAATTGAAATTTGCACCCACAGCACTTTTAAAAAGTCTCACATGGTTTCAAAACCTCGTCTCTGTATCTTCTTGCAGTTATGCAGTCTTCCTCTTGCAAAAATCTGGAGCTCAGTGAAGCTTCTTTATGTTTTGCTCTATTTATAACGTGGACGATTATGCTTATTTTTTCACATGAATGTATTATTTGACTACTCATTTCTCATTTTACGATGAAAAATGTGCATTTTAGAGGAATAATGTAATTTACGTGGACTTTCTACTTATCTAATTGATATAGACTAGTGTTTTACATATATCATCTTTTAACTGATCTACAAAACATACATGATATTCAAAAACGGGGTTTAAAACGAATTAATATATGCTTTTATCTGTTTTAATAAGTTTAAAATAAGACATTAAAATACTTGACATTATTGAACAACTTACAGTGGGTGATCATATTATTAGAGCCACTTGTTAAACTGATAAATAATTAGTAATACTGTAAACATTTCAATACAAAATTCATATTCAAGTCTTATTACTAATTTTTAGGTCCTAGCAGATACACGTTTTAAATTAGTTGATTATTTATTGTTGGCAACAATAACCATTAATAGTACGCCATTTTGCGATAACGCTGTCATTCAACAGTTTGCCGCCGTTTGAGTACCATCTGCTTAATTCGTAGTTTTTGTGTTTAAAAACGTTTTATTGACTTGTTGTGGGGATAATATTGTTGTTAAGGTATGTGATGTTTAATATGATGTTATAATGCCATTTTATATAAAAGTTGTTACAAATGTGAGCTTTTCATTATTTTTAGGTTATTTTAGTCATGGGGAAAGTTAATGACCTCACTCCTAAGAAAATTAGCGAAATTAAAACTCTCATTTTAAGTACTGAGCATTCAAATAGACAAATTGCATCAATTGCAAGCGTTTCAAGGGCTTCTGTTGATAGAATTAAGAAGAAACTCGACACTAATGTGGATTCAATTTCGAACAGAAAGGGAAAATGTGGCCGAAAAAAAATTACTACACCTAGAGATAAGCGTCAAATAAGAAATATCTGTTTGGAAAACAGAACGACACCTCTGAAATTATTGATAAAAAAGATTCAGGATGCTAATATAAATATATCACCAATGACGACTCGTCGTCGTACTTGGGCTTGCGTGTCGGCGTCCAGCAAAAAAGCCGCGGCTTACGCTCACTATGATGGCAAAGCGATTGCAATGGGCAAAAGATTACAGAAACTGGACTGTTCAAGATTGGAAAAAGGTAAATCTATGGTTTTGTACCAAATTATAAATTAAATGCCTTTTTTTTTTATCATATTTTGAAGGTTTTAACGACTCTGCTGATTTTTTCATGTTTGTTTCTCTGAAGAGTCTTCGATTCAGATTCTGTCTGATAAATCAGAGTTTGAAAGGAGACGAATTGGGGATAAGTACCGCGATGACTGTATAGTAAAAAGAGTAAAACACCCTCTAAGCGTTATGGTGTGGTCTATCATCAGTATCCAAGGTACTGGCCGCTTGTACATTGTAGATGTCACAATGAGACAAGACCAATATATGAAAGTCTTAGACACCAAGATGCTTCCCCAAGTTGGGGAATGGTATCACAAATGGTGACTTTTTGTTTATGCATGACTCTGCTCCTTGCCACAAGGCTAAAAGAGTCACAAAATACCTGGCAGATAAACAAATTGAGTTAATATGACGATTTTAGTCTCTGTAATCCAAATTCTTGGTAGACAAATCTCACAGCAATTTAAAACTTATTGGCAAATTAAAGACTGCATCAAATGCATTTCGGGCTGGTGTAATATCTTCCAGTCCCTCTTCAGTGAATAACCGTTGGTGGTAGTTACAATGATATTTCCATAGGTAAGGATGGTAAACTTTGCACACATTTATAGGAATCAAGTTTAAGAAACTTTTCACACACGTGTATAATAAACATACTAAAACAATCCTGATGGGAGGTTTTAGTATGTTTATTATACACGTGTGTGAAAAGTTTCTTAAACTTGATTCCTATAAATGTGTGCAAAGTTTACCACCCTTACCTATGGAAATATCATTGTAACTACCACCAACGGTTATTCACTGAAGAGAAACTGGAAGATATTACACCAGCCCGAAATGCATTTGATGTAGTCTTTAATTTGCCAATAAGTTTTAAATTGCTGTGAGATTTGTCTACCAAGAATTTGGATTACAGAGACTAAAATCGTCATATTAGCTAATATACAGCAAACCATTTATATATATTTTAAACAAATTGAGGTTTTGAAATGGCCTGGAAACTCCCCAGACCTTAATCCTATAGAAAACCTTTGGAAGCTGCTAAAGAGAGAAGTTTCCAGGGCCCTTATCACCAACAAGCTGCAATTGATAAAGCGTTTAATAGAAGTGTGGCACAGGAGTGAAGAAATAAAAAAAAATTGCTTGAAATGCATACAAAGTATGCTTAGAAGAGTTGAAGCAGTGATTGCTGCAAAGGGCGATTCAACAAAACATTAAATATATTTTTCTACATTTATTTTTAGTTCTAGAAATATAAATATAAACACCTGATTTGTATTTTTCTTTTATTAATAAGACCCCTTAGAAATAAGTAAATAAACAAATTTAGACATTTTTCTTAGTTTCATGCTTTTATTATGATGTAAGTTGAAGAAATGTATTTTTTAAGTTGTGGCTTTAATAATATGATCACCCACTGTATAATAAATAGAAGAAAAGGAAATTGTTCTGTTAAAAGTTAAGCTTTTATTTCTATTTTATTTGATAGATTACAACATTTATTTTAATAAATAAAAAAAAAAAGATATTTGACAATTTATTTTGGCTGTTTTGTTTTACGTTCAATTATTCTATTTTAAGAGAATAAAGGAAAACAAAGAAAAGATAGTATAAATATTTAAAATGCGATTTGGCAACGTTTCAATTCATTTGATAAGCAACTGCTATCTTCTCTAAATCTGCATATATACCATATTATAAATTAAAAATATAACAAATTTAAAGTAAGAATTTGCTAATTTAAGACATAAATTGTCATAAAATATTTATAAATGGATAAAATAAAATTCCTATTCTTCTTTATGATCATATACGAGTATAACGTGCAATAATAAATTGCAATGATAATCTCCAGAAAATAGATTAAACTTAAAATGGTTTAATAAATTTCCTTTATCGACAATGATATTTTAAATCAATAAAATGCAATTAAATGTTGTAGCCTATTTGTTGATCCTTTTGCGAATTCTGTTTTAAAAAGTAAAATCACATCTATTTATGCTTTAAATACATCAATTTAAATATTTTATCATGTTTATATTTTAACAGAAGGCAAATCTCTTTTATTTTAATTATAGTTGGCTTCATACGGCATTTATTACATTAAATTGTGAATATTTAAGACAAAAGAAAAGCTGAATCATACTATTCCAAATGGATTTAGCATCCTGTATAGACGTCAAAATTCAATCCATTGATTAGTTTTAGTGGAACAATAATGACAAACGAGATTGTTGGACATGCGAATTGCAATGTGAAATTTAGAATCTCTGAGAATTTATTAGCAGCTCTCATAATCATATTTATCGTTGTTTATTTTCTTTTTCCAATCAATAAGTGAAATTGATGTAACTTTTTCTATTAAAGTGATAAATTCTTCTTATACTTTGCACTGATGCTAAACCTGCAGAACAAGTCTTTTGACTGGTATCGGAACCACTGTGTGACGAACGGCCTAACTTCAGCGTTCTGGGGAATCTTTGTCTCTTAAGGTTTCTTTTAAGGGTCAACAAGATAATAGGTCCGGATTTTAGTCTTGGCAATCCAGAATTTCCGAATGAAATTTGTTGACCGTTTCCATCGTGTGCAAGAACGTGTTCCGACGTCATCTAAAAGACTTCTGTAGGATCCATTATTGCGAAAATCGATGGAGAAGTGTTAGAATGAAGAGAGGCAGTACCAAGATAAAGAAACATAAATCGAGACTATAACATATACAGTTCCATCGCCATTACTGAAATTCCGGACAAAAGTTGAACCATCCTCTTATATTACCATTGTTTATGTGTAGTTATGAAAATACGGAAGAAATATTATATATTAAAATATGAACAAAACGAATCTAAAAAAAATAGAAAATCTACATCTGCAATGTGCAGTTGTTATGCATTCTTTAAAATGACTTAAATATAAAAATATTCAATTTATTTATCATTTTTCTACTATACCAGTATATAATCTATTACTTGATTTGCAGTTCGGAAAGTTAACTAATTATTCTAGAACTAGAAATTATGACTGTGTCATTAGAACATTGGTTACAAATCGTTTATCTAGGCAGTAATTATATAAATTAATTCATCCTTATATTACAAGTTAAAATATTTTATAGATCTTTGAAAAGATTTAATGTCTCTTAAATTGTAGGCCGAATTGTGGAAATCTTTCATAGAAAAATGAAAAGTTTTTTATAATCTCAAATTTCTTGTAATAGATTACGACAAGCGGCCGGATGGCAGAGCGGTCAAGGTTAGTAGCCTACGGCACTGGGGGACCCGGGATCGAAGCCGGCCGGGTCGAAAAATCCCTAGGAATTTTTCGGGGGATATGTCGGTCCCCGTCCCTCACCACCCGGCCGCCCCATTGTGGGCCTGGTCGAACCCATTATAGGCTTGCTATAAGAGGGCCTCTTAGTGCCAACTGGGCGGAAAAAGTTACAAAAAAAAAAAAAAAAAAAAAAAAAAAATAGATTACGACAATTTAAACATATCTCACAATTTTCTAACATGGTATGTTTTATATACATTATGTTTTACTTTGCTTGAGGAAGGAACTATTTTCCTTTGCATGATCACCTTAATTCCGCGTTGAAACTGCGATTGTGGTAAAACTTTAATGCACATGCATTATGCTTAATGGGATAGGTAACGCAACATGTGGGCGATCTGCTAAGTGGGAGTGTTTCTTTGGAAAATTGGCCCCTTTTGGGAGTTATCCATGTGGCCCGTGATGGAGCAAGAACCCGTGAGATTTAATCAGTTCGGCCACTGGTGAACACGTTTATTAAATTATAAAAATTGAATTTTTTAACAAAGCTATTTTTAAAATTTAACTGCTAGATATTACACAACGGGAATTAATTTCGAAAATATTAATTAGGAACATTCATCATTTGTAAAGCTTTGTATACAACATTTTAAATTTATCACAATGCAGATCATAATTTTCGAATTATTAATTTTTTAAAAATTACCCTTAGGCATTTATTATTCATTACATCAGATAATTCCATATTTTACGGTTGATACATATGATATATTATGTTGAATATAGTATGTTACTACAAGCATAGACTGAATAAAAATAGAAATAAGAATGTGTTTTTCAATTTCTTTTACTCTCGTGTCGCTTATTTTTATAACTGTTATTGTAGTGTCTTAGAAATACATTGTATTTCCAAACAGAAATGAAGATCTTTTGCAATGTTTTCATCTTCTGTTTCCTAGGTGATCCATGCATAATCTTAGATTAAAAAATGCTGTCTTAACTGTTGATATTAATATTTACCAGTGAGCAGTAACGAATCTGCAAATCTTTAAACGAAGTACAGAAAGGAACAATGTGCCTTATAAACTTTTGTACTTTCTGAGGCACCCGAGGCTTTACTCGGGAAAACCCCAGAAGGGAAGTGTAGCTGCCACCTACGCACTCCCTAAATCCATTTCTGTTAGTGAATTTTCTGAAACATATTTTTAAAACGAAAAGACATTTTACTTATCTTGCACTTAAGTTATTTATTCCTTACCAGTAAACTTTCTATGAAAATGTCAAATAGCAATTACTATAACGGCTCGATGGCCGTTGCGTTTAGGCGTTAGTCTTTTGCTCTGAGGACCGGGAATCGAATTCGGATATCCTGGATATGTCAGGCTCATTCCTAACCACCCGACCGGCTTACTATGGTCGAATCCACGATGGATACGAAAAAAACTCTTTCAGTACTCACAAGACGAAGAATCAAAAATGAATTACATATATTCATATTCAAATTATATATATATATATCAAATCGGAGCCAAATCAAGTAATTATCTACGGACTTAGACTTACGTAACGTTTTATGCTATTTATGATATTCGATTATCACTGTCATTAATGACTGAGTCCAATTACTGATCAAGTAGAAATCCATGTCACAGCTTTCCATCTTGCCATTTGTATATTATATGGAGATATTTTGTTTAATATTATTAAATAAATATAAATAGTAGCAGAACTACAGTGGCGCATAGTTCGGCCGAACTAGGTCCAGAGCCAACAAGGACCCGAACGTCTCTTGCAGAAAGACTACAACTCACGATCGAAACAAATTATTGTTTTGATCATGGATCGGATGATCTTATTTTTAGTGATAGACTAAGGGCTGTTTTAGCAGATACAAATCGTTTTTTTGCGATGGAGGGGTGGTTAGAAGGCAGAGCGACCCGCATTAGAATTTCGAACCACGGTTCGAAATGAAATTGTTCCCTCCTAAATATATGCTTACAAACTTTTATAAACTTATTGAATATATCGAATTACCTTACCTGCATTTGTCTACCTTTGATTTTCAACAAAAGTTATTAGTGATTTAAAAAAAAATTAATGACATATTAGGCGATTATTTAATGATCCAACCTGTATATCTTTAATAAATAGTCATTCTGAAAATAACGAACAATTAAAAAATTTATATATTTTAAATTTTTAAAAAACGAACGATATTTTCATAATACAATTAGGCTATATTACGACTATGACTACTGTATGTAAGTCATCGTCGTTAAGAGTGGTTCCTTTCCGCAATGGAGTCAGCCGGCACGAGAGAAAGATGAGTAACGACTCCAAGATCCATACAATTTTTGATAAATTATAATTTAATAAAAATATATAAAATTATAGTTAAATTATATTAATAAATTAAGGTTGAAAATAATTCTAACATTGATACTCTTAATGTTAATACTCTTAATGTAGACTGACACTTTGCTCTTCCACGATTACCAAAATTTTCTAGAAAAAAGTTTTTTGTTCTTAATTATTATTATGCAACTTAATTTGATGATAAAAATAAACTGAAATGTTCGAATATAAATTTATTTCTTCCTACATTAAATATCGAACGAGTAACCCGGAATAACAATTAATTCTGTTGACATTTGCCATGCGTGATTTGATCTAGATTCTTGTGATTTTTCATACCTAATTCGAATCCAAACTTTTTTCTCTATCTTTGCAGTAATGTACCCAGAGACGGTAACTCTAAATTAATAGCCTAAAATCTCTAAATGAAAAAATAAATAAGTACGGGAAAAAGATCTAAATGTGGCAAATGCACTTAAACATAAACAGTATATATTTATATACAATATCTAAAAGTTAATTCATTATCCTCACTTCTAGTGACTATATCCATTGCAGTATAAAAATGAAGATATGTTTGCACGTTCTAACACGAGTCAAGCTCACTAATATCGGTTCTTCTTGTACGCTACTATATTTCTGATTCATGTTGTAGATCTTTTTGACTTACCACTATGGTTTGTAATATAGTCTATTGTAATGTTATCTCGCGGAAATATCAATTAAATTAGCTCTAATAATAATAATAATTAAAGTCAATGTATTTATTTATGAAATTACTTGTCACGATTTAAATACAGTACATACAATTTGATAAAATACGAACATTTTTGTTTAGCAATTTGAAATCGTATTATATTTGTAATAATTATATTGTATTATTATAACACAGTCAGGAAAGAAAATATGTGGGAGAAAATCTGTGAAACTCTAAATTAAAATGATAAATGATAACACTTCCGACTTTTAATGAATGAAAACGACCTTAAATTCGTTTTCGTTCATTAAAAGGATGTAGTGTGCGGAAAGCTTTAGAAAACCTGTCACAAGATATTCATAACAAGATTCATAACACGATTTTCTATCATAATATAATCGAGATGGGTTGATAATGATAATAATAATAAGCACAGAGCCCAAACAGTTTGAAGCTGAAAGTTAAAATTTGTTACACGGTTAGGGTACAGTATGTCATGAAAATGTACACTAAGAGGAAATTTTTAGAAATTCCCCCTCCCTCCGCGGGGAAGAGGGACAGGGTTAATATTCGCTATCGTTACTTTTTGTCCGAGCAACGATGGGATCTGCTAGTCTATAATATTCAGTCCAGTTTTCAATACATATCTAACAATATATATGCAGTAAATATATCGTTACATAGTATTTATATATATGTTATATATGTAATGTTATTTATTTAAAAGTAAATACTGAATCTTTAGAAGTTTAGACTAATTTAAATATTTGCATATTGCAATTTCATAAATAAAATATCAGATATGGTGTTCATGTAATGTGTACTGATTTCATTGCTATTCTTTTTAATCGGTAAATACAGTTAAAATATACGATGTTAAAGACAATATCTATATATATAAAATTGAATGTATGTCTGTGTGTGTGTGTGTGTGTGTGTGTGTGTGTTTGTCCTTCATGCATTACCATACCATTTATCCGATTGCCATGAAACTTTGGGAAGTTGTTTAATACACTCCCACAAAGGTTTCTGGCATATGTGAAGACCACCATTTTCCCCCTTTCAAAAATATATTTATATATGGATTAAGGCTTTTATGTCCAACAGATGGCGCTAACTTCCGACGACCTAAGTTTGCTTCTCTGTGAGGCATTGTTTTTCTGTGAGAACGGACTAAACCAGATCATTTTCTATCTATCTATATAAATAAAATATAACGTTCGTTTGTTCCTACCGATTCCTTTGAAATTTTGACACCACGTTGCATTCGAATACGCACGTGTTTTTATATAATATACATGTCGAAATTCCCCCACTGGGGGGAGAGGGACAGGATTAAGGCTTACTGTGAAGAACTCGGCTTCTATTTATACTATTTTGCATGCGTTTTTTGCGTTTTTAATTGCGTTTTAATAGGTTACGTCAACAGAATATACACTAAAAAGGGATTTTCGATATTCCCTTGCGAGGGAGAGGGACAGGATTAAGGCTTACTGTGAAGAACTCGGCTTTTATTATACTATTTTAGACGTGTGTTTGATTGCGTTTTAATAGGGTACGTCAACAGAATATACACTAAAAAGGGATTTTTCGATATTCCCTTGCGAGGGAGAGGGACAGGATTAAGGCTTACTGTGAAGAACTCGGCTTTTATTATACTATTTTAGACGTGTGTTTGATTGCGTTTTAATAGGGTACGTCAACAGAATATACACTAAAAAGGGATTTTTCGATATTCCCTTGCGAGGGAGAGGGACAGGATTAAGGCTTACTGTGAAGAACTCGGCTTTTATTATACTATTTTAGACGTGTGTTTGATTGCGTTTTAATAGGGTACGTCAACAGAATATACACTAAAAAGGATTTTTCGATATTCCCTTGCGAGGGAGAGGGACAGGATTAAGGCTTACTGTGAAGAACTCGGCTTTTATTATACTATTTTAGACGTGTGTTTGATTGCGTTTTAATAGGGTACGTCAACAGAATATACACTAAGAAGGGATTTTTTGAAATTTCCCTCACGGGGGAAGTGTTATCTATATATATAAAAACGAATATGTCTGTCTGTCTGTCTGTCTGTCTGTCTGTCTGTCCTTCATGCATTACTACACCATTTATCCGATTGCCATGAAACTTTGGGAAGTTGTTTAATACACTCCCACAAAGGTTTCTGGCATATGTGAAGACCAACATTTCCCCCCTTCCAAAAATATCTTTATATATGTATTTGTGAACTGTTATCTATATATATAAAAATGAATGTATGTCTGTGTGTGTGTGTGTGTGTGTGTGTGTGTTTGTCCTTCATGCACTACCACACCATTTATCCGATTGCCACGAAACTTCGGGAAGTTGTTTAATACACTCCCGCGAAGGTTTCTGGCACATGTAAAGACCACCATTTCCCCCCTTTCAAAAATATATTTATATATGGATTAAGGCTTTTATGTCCAACAGATGGCGCTAACTTCCGACGACCTAAGTTTGCTTTTCTGTGAGGCATTATGCTTCTCTGTGAGAATTAACTAAAGCAGATCATTTTCTATCTATCTATATAAATAAAATATAACGTTTGTTTGTTCCTACCGATTCCTTTGAAATTTTGACACAACGTTGCATTCAAATACACACGTGTTTTTATATAATATACATGTCGAAATCCCCCCTGGGGGGTGAGATGGACAGGATCATGGCTTACTGTGAAGAACTTGGCTTCTGTTATACTATTTTACATGTGGTTTTTTGCATTTTAATTGCGTTTTAATACGGTACGTCAACAGAATATACACTAAAAAGGAATTTTTCGATATTCCCCAGCGGGGAGAGGGACAGGATTAAGGCTTACTGTGAAGAACTCTGCTTTTATTATACTATTTTAAACGCGTTTTTGATTGTGTTTTAATAGGGTATGTCAAGAGAATGTACTGTACAGTTTCAGTTCAGTTCAGTTTTATTAAAAGGTACAAATTAATGTACATCCTGGCTCCGAATGTACTGTACACTAAGAAGGATTTTTTGAAATTCCCCCCACGGGGAAGTGTTACACATTTATAAAAGATACATTTTGAGCCACAACAACGCGTGGCCGGGTCAGCTAGTATCTTATAAAATTGTCGTGTCACAATTTTTGTTACCGTACTCTTCCGAAACGGCTTTACCGATTTTCACCAAATTTCATATGCATATTCAGTAGGTCTGAGAATCGGCTACTATCTATTTTTCATACCCCTACACCATTTCCCCCTTTCAAAAATATATTTATATATGGATTAAGGCTTTTATGTCCAACAGATGGCGCTAACTTCCGACGACCTAAGTTTGCTTTTCTGTCAGGCATTCTGCTTTTCTGTGAGAATGGACTGAAGCAGATCATTTTCTATCTTCTATCTATATAAATAAAATATAACGTTCGTTTGTTCCTACCGATTCCTTTGAAATTTTGACACAACGTTGCATTCGAATACGCACGTGTTTTTATATAATATACATGTCGAAATTCCCCCAGTGGGGGGAGATGGACGGGATTAAGGCTTACCGTGAAGAACTCGGCTTCTATTATACTATTTTAGATGCGGTTTTTTGCGTTTTTAATTGTGTTTTAATAGGTTACGTCAACAGAATATACACTAAAAAGGGATTTTTCGATATTCCCCAGCGGGAAAAGTGACGGGATTAAGGCTTATTGTGAAGAACTCGGCTTTTATTATACTATTTTAGATGCGTTTTTGATTGCGTTTTAATAGGTTACGTCAACAGAATATACACTAAAAAGGGATTTTTCGATATTCCTCAGCTGGGAAAGGGACAAGATTAAGGCTTACTGTGAAGAACTCGGCTTCTATTTATACTATTTTGCATGCGGTTTTTTGCGTTTTTAATTGCGTTTTAATAGGTTACGTCAACAGAATATACACTAAAAAGGGATTTTTCGATATTTCCTTGCGGGGAGAGAGGACAGGATTAAGGCTTACTGTGAAGAACTCGACTTTTATTATTCTATTTTAGATGCGTGTTTGATTGCGTTTTAATAGGGTACGTCAAGAGAATGTACACTAAGAAGGGATTTTTTGAAATTCCCCCCACGGGGGAGGCGTTATACATTTATAATAGATACATTTTGAGCCACAGCAACGCGTGGCCGGGTCAGCTAGTATATATATATATATATATATATATATAGCTTTTTAAAGCTTTCTGAATGTCCATTCACAGCCATTCACAATAACTGGATCACCAGAATAATAAATGCATTTCCACTGTCCAACAATTTTTTAATATCGCATATCCATTATTAACTTCCACACATTCATTTCAAAGTACAGTATTTATTACTTTTAAAACTATTAAATTTAAAATGTTAAAAATGATTTGAAATCTTAAGTTTTTTATATTTTACAATTAATTATAATTTTTATTAAGTTAATGTAATTTACAGACTTAAAAAAAAAGTTAAAAACCATACACCAGGAAGATGCACCAGCATCGAATATCCTCCACTATTGAACTACTAAGTTAATACTTTTATATTTCTTGTTGCATCAACTCGGAAATTAAGGAGAAGTTATACGATTTCCTCTTGATTAGTCAACTTAATTGATCAAATCCATTGTTTAAATTCAGTTAGAGAAACAAAATAATTTCCTGTGAGGTTTTTGACGATGATTAAATAAGTTTAATACATATTAAAAGTACAGTACATAATATGTTTATATTATAAATATATAATAAGTTTATTAAGTTTAGAAAATATGTTATAAGTTTAATGTATATTAAAACTAATACATTTAAAATCATATAAACATTTAATTGTTTTTACCATTTCCAAACTATTATCTGCAGCTTTCATAATTCTTGAAGATTTTAGATTAACGTCGATTTACAGAATTTATTAAATTTAGAATAATACAGCATATTAAATTATTTCAAACCAAGTCAGAGCGCAAGTTTTTTTTAAATGGGTCTTTAAAAAACATAATATTTTTCAGAACATAGTTTATTATTCTATATATGTGTGTGAGGATGTTTGTTGTTTGTTCATTATGCATCCCTAGGCTGTTCGACCAATTGCTTAGAAATTCGGCAGTTACATTTACATACTTCTAACTTAGATAATGTCGTACATCCCACCCTAACTTATTGATTGAATTTTTATATATCAATTAATTTCTGTTTACATTTAATCTAGCTTTACACGTAGAATCTTTTAGAAAAAAATTAAACTAATTAATTAATCAAATATAATTCTTACAAAAAGGATATAATTTTAAAAATATATATTATATTCACTGAATTACTGCGACAATGATATAGTGCAAAATAGATGCGCCATTATGCTATTACTGTGATAGGCTTGTCTGCGTGTAGTAGTGTTTTGCGCCTGTACAGTACATCACACTTTTTCTGTTAGCAATAGAGTCATGCCGGTTATGTGTCTAACTCCATCCAGGGGAATATTTTTTAATTGAAATATGCGACTTCTGGTGTAAACCAGAAGTTCCTATATAGTTAATCTGGTCTTCCTACTTTTAAGCTTTCCATATCTGGTCTCGACTTTCATTTATCTAAGTCCATTCTCGAGATCAAAGAAGGACAGAGACAGACGGATGACAGTGGGAATTTATAGGTCTACAATTTTTTTCAAATTGCAACCCAATAAGTACTGTACCTTCCAGTAACAGAGTGGATAAAACCGGAAGTCGGTCATGGGTTCGCGCATGTCTAACGGACTGCCCATGTGGAGTTTTTTGGGCTTCACGTTAGTAACACCTAAATTGGGGCCAGCTTTACATAAAAGTCTTTCCGGGATGTATCCTCCTTGGAAGATCGCTCAGTGTCACATAGCCGTAACCAATAAAACCAAACCAATTCTAATAATTTTTCTATAAATGCGAAATTTACCAGAACATGCTTAACTACCAGGAAACCTGGACATCCAGCCTCCTCCCCTTATTAACTCATAAACCCATTGCCCTAAATTTCTTTCACTGCTACTGCTTAAGATGTTCTAACGTCCAGCCAAATTAATGTACAGTACGTCCAACGATTTTAAGGCACAAAGTAGAGCTCGAAGTTTTTTTCTGTGCCGATGTTTATTTTTTCCTATTATCATGGCGACATTGCTTTATTCAAAATTTCCTGTTGTTGTAATCTGTATAATGTGCACTTTATTCACATGTTGAGTCTCACTGTCAAATCTGCTTCCAGTGTTGTGGTATAAACATACTGAAAGCAGTATTTTTACGGGATCACATAAAAGCAATTATTCTCTTATTTTTACAAGATTTTTTTTTATTTAAACAAGTCTTATATCAAGTCTTTCGGGCGTTAAGGTTAGCAACTTCGATTACGTGCGCGGTGATCACAACCCATCCAACACGAATTACTTTTCAAATATTAATAGTAGACCAATATTAAAGTAGTAGTCGTTGTCCATCTTCTCTTCCGGGAGGCGGTCAGCTACTACTGTTGGTCGAATTTATTTCAACCGCCTTCCGCAACACTTTTTTCTTCCTATCGGACCTACGTGTATGGTGGCATTCGAATGGGAAAATTACATAATACAAGGTTATCAGTCTGCAGAAAATATGAGTTAAGTGATTTTCGAGAGTGCCGAGTTTAAATGTTTTGTCTGTTTTTTGCGAACTTTGATTGATTGGCAGATTACCATTTAATATTCGTCTGTGAATGAAACAGTTTGTTAGTGTTAACATTAAAAAATACGATATCTTAAAAAAATTAATATACAGTATTATATTTTCAATCGGTAGCTACTTGACCAATGAAACTGTGTTATTTCGTACCATCCGAGTATTGCAGTAAACATGACAATGGAATGCTGAAATAACCGGACTCTTTATATCGTTTTCGTTTTAATGTTTGCGATATTATAGTATTTGATTTATATAACTACAAAGGTTATCTTACATAAGGGTTTATCACACCGAGTGGCCAATCTAACACATTTTAAAAATTCTTTATTCCTCTACTGTACACAATTTTAAAAAAATTTTAAATATGTTAGATTGGGTTCTCGGTGTGATAAACCCTTACGTAATACAGCCTTTGTAAATATAAATCAAATACTATAATATAATATAATAGAAGAGTTAGAAGTACGAAATAATCTAATAATCTTAATGAAAATCTCTACTTATTTTTACTCCGAACAACGCCGTGCTTACTTGCTAGTTTTTACTAGAACAAGTAATATCTTTAAGACTACATTTTATTAATAAACATTCTACATATTTCATTCAGACTCATTTCAGACGTCGGTTTTTCGGACGTTAGACCGACGCCCCTCGCTCAGAGAGACCCCACCCCAGTGGCGTAGCGTGGGTGTCAGCCGCCCGGGGCGGAGGAAAATTTCGCCGCCGCCTTATTTAGTTATTTTTGCATGATATTATTATTTGTTGTGAAATTTTGCCGCCCCCTAAAAGTGCCGCCCGGGGCGGGCCGCCCCTGCCGCCCCACTACGCTACGCTACTGCCCCACCCTCAAATTTTTAAGAAAATTTGATTAAAAAATTATCTTTTGTCAAAATTTCAAGCGCCGCTAATAACTTTTCCTAAGGCCCTATAAAACTTCCAGTTGGCCCAGATTTCATTTGTTCAAAAAATGGCAAAAGGGGCTCATTAACGGGTAGAGAGGGCCAGCTCTTCCTCCGGATTCTATGCTTGTCTCGGCAGCGATAATGTAGGATATTGAAAAAATAATTACTTAATTTTATATTATAAATACCTGATATTAAATAATAATTTAAATTTTTGAATTTTTAGCAAATAATAAAATGTAATAAATTAATTTCTTTTCGATATTACTTCATGATAGCACAGCTAATTTAATTTAATTTTCTTCTGTACGTATTTTAAACTTAAATTTCATTATCATTTAGATTTTTAAAATTAATTTTTATTAATTATTATTATTATTATTGCTAATTTTTTTTAACCAATAACATAAAGTATATTGAAAAAATCCAGCAACGAATTTTGTAACATTTCCGGCTGTTAAAAAATTTTATTTAAAAAATAACTTTTATATTATTAATATATAAATTGTATGTGACATCATATTTTATGAGCCTTTATCGCAGAAAACTTTTTACATTATTAATTATTATAAAATGCCAAAAAGCTTAATTTTGAGGGTAGTGATGAGTTTTGTTTTAAAAAATCGTAAATGCTAATAACGAATAAAATCGTCATTAACTCCAACCCCGCTCGAGATATGACACGTGATCCCCTCTATCTCTCCACCCTCTTGACCTAACCTCCAAAATTTAATAGCATTAGCGTCTCTCATGTACCAGCCATCGTGCCAAATTTCGTTTCTTAATCTTTACCCGTCCTAAGATATTAAACGAAGTAAACGCCAACACATCACACACATATCCACGGACTATTTTTTGCCGTCTTTTGTTTTAATTTTTGGTTCAAGAGGTCTCAAAACCTGGAGATTTGCTAAAACACGCGGAAGATTAAGTTTGACGAGATTTCAAAACTTTCCATTGTTATATAACAGCCGGGAAAGTAAAAGTGAAATAAAGTCTATTATTTAATATCATTGTAATTTCTAAATCTCTGAAATAAAATTTCAGTTTGCTTCTGTTGCACATGCACACATCTAACATGAGCAAAAATAGAATCGTCGTCAGAGAGTGAAAACTTTATATTTTTATAAATGAAAATAATTATTTTTTACTAGGTATTTTAGTAAAGGAAGTAATATATTTTATTTAAATTTCTCCAGAACATCAAATGATTGTGTTTAATTTTTTCAAATCGCACTAATTTGATTTTAAAAAGCCGGCAAAGGTTCTTGCACGACTTTCCCGGCACTAGAACCGAATGATCAAAGACGAACTACAATAATTATGAATTATACGATATAACGATATAAAATTTAAATATTAATAAAAGCTTAGAAGCTTTGTTAAATTATAAGAAATTTTCCCATTTTTCAGAAAAGACTAAGATAAACACTAAGATTATGGTTCGAAATAAAATTATTTATGGCGCCATCTATTATGGTGTTTTATTAAAATAACTTTTATATTATTAATTATTATAATAAGACAAAACCTTATTTTTGGGGTAACAGTGAGTTTTTAAAAAAATATCATTAATGAGTAAAATTTTCATTAAGACTGACTGAACTAGAGACATGGCCCATGACCCCTTTATCTCCCGACTTCCTTGACCTTTAACCACCAAAATTTAATAGCGTTAATCAATGTCCTATGTATTTAGAAGTAATTCTGCCAAGTTTCAAAATTTTTGAGTCATCCAGGCCTCAAATATTCTGCAAAACAGACGCCGATATACGCGCACATACAATTTTGTAAGGTTTATTTTACATCTTTAGGCTATATCATATTTTCCCTACGTTACATTCTATAACAGCCAGAAAAGTAAAAATTTTAATTAAATTTTTGATTAGACTATTTTTTTTAAACTAACAAGGAAAAGCCTTTTGCTATGGTTCAAAGCTTTGAAACCAAACCTATTTAAGAAAAATTTAATGCTTATTCCAAGGATTTCCTTGATTACTCAATACCTCTTTAGTTTTAGAGATATTTGTTAAAGGCTGTTGGCAGTTAAAGTTGTTGCTGCATGCAAAAAAATATCAAAAAATTGATTTCTCCTCATCGTGTCCCATATAACATAATGGTTAAGGCAACTATTTTTGCTGTGAGCAGTTCCAGGATCGAATCTGTAATTTATTAATTTCTTTTAAATATGTAGGCTATCTGCTATTTTTGTGATTGGAATGTACTCGTAATGCTGCCTTTGTTTATATTTTTATTGTATAGGTATCCCTTGCTTCACGCGGAATTTGATTAACGCGCGAGATTAATTTTGGCAATCCCTTTATAAACGCGGCAGTTTTAATTAACGCTTTAACAGCCGTCTTTACTTAACATAGATACCGTATTTGATTAACGCGATTTTGATATACATGGTAACATGGAAGGATTAATTAACCGCATTAATTAGGGATACCTGTGTAAAATATTAAATTGTAGAGACTATAATCATTATTGTTCTCATAATGGGAAGAAAGCAATCGCTTTGCAATTGCGACCTACCTAAGTTACAAAAATGAAAAAACAATAGAAAGAAAGAAAAAAAATAACATTTACGATATTCGATTCATTCGTGGAAGAAGCTTTTCGTGGAAAAAGAGCATTTACCATTCTGCTAAGGAAGACATGCTGTTGTAAGGCAGCTTTTTTGCTCTTTCCTTGCGTGCATCGTCAACTTTAATTGCCAATATCTCAAAAACTAGGGGAATATTGAAGTGGGAATTTCTGAAATCGGCATTCAATTCTCTATTAAATACAATTGGTCCGATTTCAAAGTATTGAATCACATTATAAGCCCTTTCGTTTTAAGTCTGATCTTGTAAACTTATTAAAATATGGAATAACAGTACAATTGTTTATGATAATTAACTGTAATAAATACAGAGTTAAATCAAACTATCAGCCAATGACAGGCCCAAATATTTCTGTTGATGGCCTTCAAGTACTGTACAGTACCAATAATCAGTTTGTATGCGTAAAGCGTTTTATGAAAATCATTAATGTTAAGATTTGTAATTTAACTTGCATATTAGTTATTTGATTTCTAAAGTGACTTAATGATTGATGTATAATTAAAATTGCAATTTTCATCTAAAACTAATATTCTCAGTTATGAGTTAATACGGGTCTTACATATAATCTTTTATCTCCCTCTCTATTTTATTCTTAGTTTCCAAATCTGTTAGAATTCTTAATAATCCTTTTTATAAGAAGATAACCTTTTCATATATCTTTTTACGCTTTACTGATCTAAATGTGCATAAGGATCAGAGATAAAACAGAGCCGGAAAAGTAAAAATATACAACAGTAATTTAAAAGCGTTAATTATTACTTGTACTATAACAAATCCCTACGTAAAAGATATAATATTCAATTCATCGTGTTACAAGCTACATAGCGTGAAAAATCGATTTTGTGTTATTTCTGTAAATGCAACTCTATGTCAATGAATAAACGACTAGGTGCGTCTATAGCGGTGGAAATTGTAAACCAGCACCTCACTCAAAATCCAAGGGGAAAAACAACTAAAAACGGGCCTTGTATATATTAGGGCGGGCCTTGACGGTCCTGCTCTAAGTTAGAAGCTATGGTAAATTTCCTGTAGTAATTCATAAATTTTAATACAGTTGTTAGAAATTGATACAGTAAACGGGTTGCTGCAGTCTACTGCAGCATTACTCGCAACCTATTTAAGGTTTTTATTAGGCTGCAATTTAAAAAAATTATAGACCTATAAATTCCCTCTGTCTTTCTCTTTCCTTAATCTCGAGAAAGGTCTTAGGTAGATGAAAGTCGAGATGGAAAACTCAGCGGCAGGAGGCTTCGATTACCCATATAAGAACTTTCGGTTTGGTCCGGAAGTCAGGTTGTTTTACAGACTTAGATAGATAACCGCCATAACTCTGTTGTTAACAAGAAGAGTATGGCGTACAGGAGCAATATACTACGAACATCAAGGCCGATATTTTAAATTAAATTAATTATAAAAATATGATTAAAAATTGCAGCCCTTTATTGTGACGATGTCACAATAACTAATTGCTTGTTTAATTAAAAATATTTTATTAATTTAACTACATCAGTAGAATTACACGTAAATAAATTATGCCAGCGTTACAAATATTGCTGGAAAATAAAGAGAATTTATGATAATCGTTTAAGTAAATAATTAATAACGAGTTATTTGATCCAATAATTAAAAACGTAAGTGTAGTTTGATTAGCAAAATAAATTTTATATTTATTTATTATTTTTTAAGCAAACATCTTTCTTCTGGAGCAAGACGAACACAAATAATGTTTATATCACAAAAAGAGCAATCATTTCGATTGCTTTTATCTAACTCAGACTTACAATTTCTGTAAATTTAAACTAAGATAAGCCGAACCTCCAACAACGGCCACTTGTAAACAAAAGTTATTTTTTATGTTCCCGTCAGTGGCCGTTGTTCGGAGGTTTGACTGTATCCATCACCATGCGTTAAAACTTAAAAAATATGTCTTTAAATTACGTATTTAGAATATTTTAAATTAAATTTTTGAATTGAAATGCATTTATATTTGGAGAGCATTAAAGTGAAAATAAATTGTAACTTATAAATTTTAATTTTGCAAAATTGGTACAATATTACATTTTTTTTTTCCTTTGGACATAATAATCTGTACATTATTATTAATTACTTACGCTGTCAAGAAAAATTATTATCTCTTCAAACTGAATTAAGAAAAACAATTTTATATTAAATTCAACTTCGGAAAAAACAGCTGCTATGAGTATAATTTTGAGTGAATTTGTATTGAAACAATACTTATGAAAATAATATATTTTAAAAATGCAATTAATATGCTAAGATATTGATATTATGATTGAAATAAACGCAAAATGAAAATATATAAAATATGTAATTCACATAAGAAATAAAAGATATAAAAAATAAAAATGAGAACAAAAAGGTATAAGTAACGAGCAACTATTTATTGCAACATCATCACAATGCTGGACTGCAATATTTAATCATATTTTTAATTTATTTGATTTAAAATATATGCTCTTCACTTCAAATTAGTAGTGTCTTGCCCCCGTACAGCGTACTTTTCCCGTTAGCAATAGAGCCATGCCGGTTCTCTACGTAACTCCATTCAGGGGAAATTTTTGAATTGAATTCACATGACTATCGGTTTAGACCAGAAGTTCAAGCACAGATAATCGGGGCCTGCCCCTAAGCTTTTCACATCTGGTCTCGGCTTTCATGTATCTAACTCCATTTTTGAGATAGGAAAGACAGATGGTAGTGAGAATTTATATGTCTACAATTTTTTCAAAATGCAGTCCAATAATTTATCAACAATGTAAAGAATTTGTTATAGTTTATGACGAATATACAGTCAACCCTCTGAACAATGGCCACTGACGAGTACATAAAAATGGACGTTATTGAAAGTTCGATTGTATTCTATCATTCCTTTAAATCACTAAAGTAAACTGTTTTCCTACATTTAATATAGATTATTTCTGTTTAGGCAAAAAGATAAAGGGAAAAAAATGGGTAAATATTGGTAGTTTAGTCAGTCAACGATTTTGTTGTTGTAAATTTATGTACAGAAACTGTTGTTCTCTTTGTAAAGATATTTTTTTGTATTCTGTTATTCATTTTTTAAATTACAAGCAAAATGTATTTATTTTACTGTTTCATCGTCTTAAAATAGCCATAGGAAGGGTAAAAATCAACTTATTATCTTAATTTTGTTATTGTGTGTAATTGTTAATTACTATGTTCAGAAAAAAGCACATATATTACTATATCATATGTTTTTTATTTTAATAAATCTATTTCTATATAATTGATTTCTTTTGTAATTTTATTTTATGCATTTAAATACCGAGAAGAGGTCCGTGACCTTTACCTAACTAGGAAAGGAGTTCGTGGAACGGAAAAGGTTAATGAAAAAACTGTTAATCTGGATTTATTACAATTGATGACAATACTGAAAAAAAGAAAATTGAAAATATTAATTATATTCTTGATATTTTAATCAAGAAATCGAAATTTAAATGCGCAACTATCGACAAAAATTTCAAAAAATTAATCCTCATCAATCTATGAAGAATTACGGAATAGTATATACAGGTCGTAATGAAACTAATACTGTTCAGTGCTGTCCAGAGAGATATTTAGCAATCGAAATACAACGAATCTGGCATGGTGACATTTCAGGACATGCTGAAGAATTTCCGTAAAAAACGAGCAATTATTTATTGTGACATCATCACAATGCCGGGCTGTAATTTTTAATCATATTTTGTAAATTTATTTAATTTAAAATATATGCTTTTCACCTCAAATTAGTAGTGTCTTGCCCTGTAGATCACACTTTTCCGTTAGCAACAGAGTTGTACCGGACATCTATCTAACTCCTTTCAGGAGAAAATTTTTGAATTGAAATAACGTGACTTCTAGTTTGTACCGGAAGTTAATCGGGGCCTCCTGCCCTTAAGCTTTCCATATCTCGTCTCTCCTTTCATCGATTTAACTCCATTCTCGAGAATAAGGAAAGATGGACAGATCACAGTGGGAATTTATAGATCTACATTTTTTCAAATTGCAGCCCAATTAGTACAAAAATTCACCATTATGATTCTTTTCGCGTTGCAAGCGATGAATAATTGTAAAAAGTCGGTTGTGAGAACACTTAGAAAAAGTTTGATTTATCGATATGCAAATATAGTAGCCTTGAAAGACGATATCATACTGTACATGAGAAGAATTATTCACATCACAGAGGATTCACTGTCGGCTGTTGAACATACTTGCAGAATGGGAATCACATTGAGCGGTATCCGTTCCATTGTTAATGTATCTGCATAAGTATCTTGTATAAATAAAATTTTTCTTGCTTAAAGCGCCAAAAGTGACATAGTGATGAGTTTTGATACTAATTTTTTTTTTTTTTTGTGGAAATATCTGGCGTACGTTTCGAAATGACATCGTACCAGATTTGGCTACATTTGAAAGGCTAACTATCTCTCTAGACAACGTTGGATAGCGGAACTTAATGATCACCTAGTGTATTGCAATACAATTTAAACTAGGACATCGCCCGACTTTGTCGTATCGCGATAGAATTGTGGCGAAGCAGAAAAGAAAAAAGTTATCATTGCACTTGTTAGACTCAGAAAAGGCAATCCTTTATTACTGATGGTCGCGGACAGAAAAACTTTGCACTTGCCTCCACGAAAGAGACATCTTTTCACACTCCCCCCCCAATCACGGGAGAGGCGATCCTCGCACCCTTCCGACCAAGGGAGAGGTGATCCTTGTACTGGCCGGCACACAGAGATGACCCATGCACTTATCAACACGGAGAAGCGATCTAAAAACAAAGCAATGGATGCCAATGTCCACCAATGGCTAAGTGGATAAAACCACTGAACACTGGTAATTGGCTGTGAGTTTGCGCCTGGCGAACGGTTTTTCTACGTTTTATTCACGTTAGTAACATCTAAATAGGGGCCGTATTCCAATAAAAGACCTTCAGAGAGGTTTCCTCCTTGGCAGATCGCCCGCGTGTCGCATTGCGATATACGAATAAAACCAAAACTAAAGCAATCGATGCCAATTACTTTGTTCTTGTGTTCTGTTCGTTTTTTACGTCTGTTTTCTGTTATGTAAACGCAATGTTGTTATTTTATTTGGCGCCTAAACTCCGTTAGGCACGCTCATGGAGCACGAACATTGTCACCCCACTTTATATCGAAAACGAAATCATGGAACCCTATTTTCTACATTTGAATTTATTACATTTCTAGATTATTCATCACAATCAATAGAAAATGGCTAAGTTTTAATAAAATAGGCTTATCAAATTTTAAGAACGAACTCTATTCTATGAGCCACATGCAAGATCTGCTAGCAACCTTGGGACATCCCGCGACTTTATTGCGCACGCTCGTGAAACGATCTTATATCTCGAAAACGAAGTCATGGACCCCCATTTTTTATTATATTTTTGGATTCCTCATCGCATTTAATAAAAAATGGCAAAGTCTAATCAAAATCGATCGAACAGATTTTGAATGCGAGCACAATTCTGCAAGCCACATAGAAGAGGCTTCGCTGACGTTCCGTTAATTCACAATATTTGAATTAACTGATGCACTTCCAGTTGACTTAATAATTGAAATGGATTGACAAAAATATTTTGTTTCCTACTTTATATTTCTACAAACTTTAATTTATTTCATAAAGTTTGTTTTTCGCTTTCTTAAAGAAATTTTAACATATTTCAGCAATCTATATTTTATAATAATTGACTTTTCCATGTTAGAAAATAAAATTTCGGATATCCATTACAATAAAAATAAGAGAATTCATTACAAAAATTGTAATTTTCGATAATAAACAAATAAAAACTGTAAAAATGCTAATGAAAATGTTCTCACAGTACTCAATAGCAAAAAGTACTTTCTTAGTGCCATTAGGCAGGGCCATTGAGAGGAGCTGGAGATTTTCTTCCTGATCCAAAGAAAACTTGAAGTGCGTAGTGGTTTTTACCCCTATAAATTAATGCTATTTTACTAACAGGAAATAAAATCTTTAAAACTACGTTTTAATAATAAAGAAACATTTTGTGTACCAGTATTTCGTTTGTTCAAAATAAAAAAAAAAAAAATTCAAAACGGACACTCTAAGACAGTGCAGTGTTTCCCAACGTGGTGCCTACGCCCTACAGGGGGGCAATTCGATTGTTAAGGGGGCAATTCGAAAATGGACTCGTCCAGAGTTTAAGGTAACAGTATAGCCGCTGTACACCATATTTATTGTGAATATTGATTTAAGTTAGTTTTAGTTTTCTTTGTTCTTTGTTTCCGTTTCCTTCTAGAACTTTCTTTTATAACCCTTTTTGCTTGGGGTGGGATTAACAATTCTGGGAACCACCGAGAACAAAGAGATGAACGAGACCCTGAGGCCGGTGAAAGAGGAGAAAGGACATTCTTTGCCCAGACGTGAGTTGTAGTGTTTCCAGGTCGCGTTTGGCAACGACTGGAAAGTGCGAGACTTTGATGAAAGGAGTGTGGCAATTAAGTGCAAGAAAAACTTCAACAAACACGACAACGAGAGATCTTCCAAAAGAGTTCAACGTATATGTTGGGGGGGCATAAGAATTTTAGAAAAGCTTAGGTGAGGCATAGCACAAAAAAGGTTGGGAAACACTGCTCGAAGAGGTAAAAGAAGCCCTCTCTATCTCGAATCCCATATGAGCGTTCCTGGCCATGTGGTACAAAGATGGTACTGTTTCCATGTATATTTGGGTTCGGCTGACTGTAATTGATCTTCTATGATGCTTTTCTCGTACAATATCAATATGATACTATCAAAGCAGCCAAATTTGCAACATGTTTTCGATAAACCACACACTTTTTAAAGTGTCTCCACAAGCAAAATCATGTATTTTTCATGTATGTACAGTACATATTGTTTATCGACTACTGTATTAACTTTGTTAAGTAGGAAACTTGACAATATCAAATGCAAGAATTTTCATAGAAAATAATGTTATTTGTTTATACAATTTTTCTATGAAAACATAAACACTTACCTGTTCAATTACTCAACCATTGATAAATTATATTAAGTTTTCTTTAAATTTGCATTTAAATGTTTAAAATTAGAAAGTAATTACGAAAGTTTAATTGAACAAAATTAAATCTTATTAACGAATTACGCTTTTTAAAAATTTAAGAAACAAAAATTATTTTTTCATATAATTTAATGAAAAATTCTGTAATTAATTTATAACTAAGTATCCCTATAGTTCAATGTTAACTCGCTTATAATTAAAATTTAAAATTTAAAAAGCAGGCAAATTTATAAAACAAAAATTAATGAAATTACTAAAAAAGTTTAAATAAATTTAAATTTGACGACCTTTCGCACGAAACAACTTTAAGTTATATGGCAAAAGAAAAAAGAGTTAAAATTGATTTTTAAAAATGTAATTAAAAGTTCAAAAAATGCAGGCAAAATAATTGCAAAATTAAATAAATAATAATAAATAAATAAAAATTATTAAAAATTATTATAAAAACTAAATTAAACCTAAAAATTAATTAAAACTAAAAGCAATAAAATAACGAACTATTATTCATTGTGACGTTGTCACATTGCCGGACTACAATTTTTAATCATATTTTTAGTTTATTTAATTTAAAATATATGTTATCCACCTCAAAGTAGTACTGTAGTGTCTTGCTCCTGTATATCATACTTTTCCGTTAGCAATGGAGTCGTGCCGGTCATCTATCTAACTCCTTTCAGGGGAAAATATTTGAATTGAAATAGCATGGCTTCCAATTTGCATCGAAAGTTTGTACATAGTAAATCGGGGCTCCTTTTTCAATCTTTTCATATCTCTCTTAAATTTCATCTATCTAACATTTTTCTTGATATTAAGAAAGGACAGACAGCCAACCAACAGTGGTGAATTTATAGAATTAGAATTTTTTTCAAATTGCAGGCCAATAATTAAAACTAGACTTTACACCAAAACCGAAACTAAAACTGAAATTAAAAATAAAATCAAAACTAATTAATTAAAATTAAAATCAAATCAATTGAAAGTTAAAACAATGTTCTTAACACTTAAATAAGGGCCAATTTCCCTAGAAAGTCTCATGGAAGCACCGTGCCCTTCCTGCTAGATCGCTTACGTGTTGTGTTGCTTTATTTCATCAATCAACATACTTATAAATTTAACTTATAAGTATTGGTGAAATAATAATAAAAATAAATAATGTAATACTCTTTAATGTGTTAAAAATTTAAAAACTTAAAATTATATTTAGCCTACGTAATTACGCCATTTTCTTTTGGATACTGTAAAAGTCTTAACTGAAAAATCTTCAAACAAGAATTAAAAATTTCTAAAATTTTATTTATAATATATTTTTATATTTCAAAAAAATAAATTAAAATTTTTAACATTTGGAAGCATCACAGAATAAAATCATTAGCAAAATAAGAATAATAATCAATTATTAATCATATTAAATTAATGACGTTAATCCTTTCATCTCTTGCATTTTGTGATTAATATAATTTTATGATTCAAACATCATTTTAACAGGAAAAAGTCCGATTAAAGATTTTACGATTCCCAAATTACTATTAATACTTTTAACTTAAAATTCGATTATTCATATCTGCAAAATAAGAATATAAAAATATTCATACAGTAGACCCCCTATAACACGGTAGATACGTTCCGTGTTATAGGGGGGGTCTACTGTATTTTAGTTTAATTTCGTGCAATGATCAAAAGAAAGGCAAAACCTCCAAGGAATTTATTGGATGATGACTCTACACACGAATATAGTACATTTTATTTACAATATGTACATCATTGTACTCAGAATAGTGATGGACGTGAACAGTGAGTGCACTTGAAGGCCGAGTGTGGAACATTTTGCAACGAATGGAGATATGTATTCATATACAGAAAGATAAAATTCAAACAAAGTCACAAAATGGGAGGGAGAAATGTTCCGGAATCTTCTAGAGCAACCTTCTCTTCTGAATGTCCAGTTTGTACATTTGTAGCTGTTTATACATAAGGAGTTTATTAGAAATTAAAACATTTAAATCATAATAGATACTAATATTCGAGAATTATTCATCTTAAAATATTACCTGCTGTCTTAGAAACGGAAGAAAGCTTTTTCTCAGTTTTACCTTTCTCTTCTATCAATGCACTCGAAACAGTTGATGAAGAACAACCTATAAATTAATAGAAAATTAAATGGCAAATATTTTCTAGAATATATTGAATATGAGGAAAAAAGAGAAATTGAAAGTAGCTACCAGATTCTATATCACGGGATGAAAGAGATTGTGATCTTCTAGAAATTCTTCCTCCGTCTTGTTTTTTTCCAGCCAACCAATTATGTTTTAGAGCTTCATCTGGGATCATTCGTAAATCTGGATTCCATCTAAATAATAATATTAACTGGAATATATCAACTCTAGTAATATAGAACCAGAAAATTTATCTGTAATAAAAACTTACTCTAAACAACGTGTCAGAAAATGGACAAAGTCTTCGTCACCGCATCCGATGGAAGCTGCTAATGTTTTGGAACTAGGTTTTCTCTTCTTACCTTTGCTGTTTGTGATGGAACGTGGGACTCCTTTCGAATCTGCCAAATTTTATCGTCCTTAAACTCTGTCTTTAAAGGTAATTCTTTTAAAGAAAATCGATACATACCGAAAAATAATCTCCTCCTGCTAGCAGTTTCTAAAATTTCTCCAGGAGGAGGACCGAAGATTTCCATTACACATGCCAACTGATCAGCTTCGTTTTCACCAGGGAACAAAGGAAATCCGGTATATAATTCAGCTAAAATACAACCTAAACTCCACATATCTATAGGTGTCCCGTAAGGAAGTCCAAGAATTACCTAAAAGACAGATTAATTTTAGACTAAATTCAGTATTGTAATATAATTCAATAATATAATTCAGTAATATAATTCAATGTTTAATTTTTACCTCTGGAGATCGATAAAATCGAGACTGGATGTAAGTATAGACCCTTTGATTAACGAAACAAGAACTACCAAAATCTATCACTTTAATCGAACTGCTTCCTCTGTGTTTTAACAAGATATTTTCCTGCAATTAAACATGCATTTTAATAACAATGTGCCGAGAAATTTATATATATATATGACTTAAGAATAGTAAATAGGAAGAAAAATACCGGTTTTAAATCGCAATGTATAATTTTTTCTCTATACAGGAGCCTTAAGCATTGAACAAGATAATACGCAAATCGCCGAATGAGACTCAAGCTGAATCCTTGATAGTTATTTTTCTTTATTAATTCGTATAAGTTCATGCTAATGATACAAATATAATAATTATAATTACGCCAGTAATTCAATAGCAGTTATCACTAATTCTTACCCCATTAATTCAAAGGTAATGCATAAATGATTTCGGAAGTGAAAATGATCCAACATCTGGATAATACAGTAATATCCATCCGTATCTTTCTTGGATAAGTGCTCAAGAATCTTCACTTCTACCAATGCCTGCTGATGAAATCTGCTGGTAATATCGAAAATTGCAAATTAAACTAATTGCCAAATTATTCAATTATTAAACTAAGAGTAGAATATTTTAAAGTTTATATAATGTCAAATAAAATATTACATGAATGACAAATTAATTTCAGATTATAAAGTTATAAACCTGGGGTACAATTAGATTTGTTGTGGATCTTAACCAGTGGGTCCGTGAACTCGGAAGGGTAAAAATCAACTTATCTTAATTCTCGTTATCCTATACACTAATCAAGAATATTTTCACTTGTGAAGCTGTTGCCATATTCTATAAATTACAATACAAGCAACACACATTTTCATACCATATTATTAGTTCTTGCACATCTCAAAAAATTATTTACGCTCATTAGTACTTTGAAATTTTGTGTTATTGTGTGAAATTATTAATTACTGTGTTAAGAAAGAAGCACATATATTAATTACTATGTCGTGTTATTTATTTTTAAAAAATCTCTTTCTATAACTAGCTTCATTCGTAATTTGATTTTATACATTTAAAAACATTATTCCGAGAAGTGGTCCATATAACAAAAAAGTTAAAAACCCCTGCTCTAAGCTATAACATAATACCAAATAACGTGAGGCCTTACGTTATAGGCTTGTAACGTGAAACCGTAAACTGCAGCATATAAATTTAGCTTAAAGTGCAAATCCGACTCTGATAATACCGAATTTGCATATAAGCAAAATAAAGTAGTAGTTTATAATGAAGAATATAAGAAAATGAAATGCAATACTGTAATACAGTTATTTAAAGGAACAAATTCTAAGTTGGGCATCAGTTTCATTTCTAATAAATTTTCATTTAATGAGTTATTTATCTATCAGATCAAATATAAAACAAGGTTTTATACAGAAGTTACTTTCTGATATGGGCCTTCCAAGGAACATGTTCTGGAGATTCGGTACATTAAGGTCAAGGTCATTTTTATTTTTAGAAATATCCATTTGAAGTTGCAAAGAGAAAATCTAAATGATTTTAAAATAAATTTTATTAGATTATGAATGACACTGATGTTGCACGAATCCGTCTCGGCCTTCTTAACCTATTCCAATGTATAGATTACTTTGATCGTATCTATAAATACAAATATTTTAACGGCTTTCTTCCTCTCATTATACCTTTATCCATATTCCTACATGCAATAGTAGATCATCAACTTGTATTCATACGCCCTATTGTCGCCTGAATGTAACAATTAGATCTTTCTTCTACCGCTATCAAAAACCACTATCGAAGTCAAAGACAAATTGTCCTTTGACTTCTATAAATTCAAAACCATTTGTAAAAAGATACTTTACTCCAAATAATTTTTTTAATAATTGTCTTATTATTGTTTTGTTATTCTCGCGTTGTTTTTTCACTTTGGTTTTACCGCGTATTTATTTTTAACTAATTGGGATTGTTGTGTGGGGGTGGCAAATACTGTCCGCTAGACATCGCCAAATTTAATATAATAAATAATTAATTAATTAATTAATTAATTAATATTTAGAAAAAGCGAAGACTGATAAAGCAACATTCCGAACTTTTCAACATAAAAATCTAATATTTCTCAGTGATTAATTCTAATTTCTTACACTTCATACTGGACGGGACATCGACAAATGTTTTATTTCTTCAGATACCTCGTATTTTAAAATAAAGCACCATTTCTTATTTATCAATTAAGTTTTTTTCTATGTAACATACAGTATAAAACTGACTAATGACATCAATCTTAAATGATTTATAACACCATTAAAATTTTACTTTCAAAATTGAATAATTTTAAATAAATTTTTTATTTATTCAAATATAGGTTTCTAGATACAGATTCATTTCTTTGAAGAATTGAAAATAAAGTTTTTATGCGAAAAAAATTACAGGTTATAATATCAAAAAAGGAATAAATTTACCAGTACAATCGTCGCAATCGATATGAAAACACTATTTATGTATTGAATGAAACGAAAGTCGAAAAATCCGAATTCGATTCGGTCTTTTGCCTCAACGGAACCAATCGAATTTTAGCTAATGATCGACTTTTAATCAATAGTGTAACTAGAACCGATATTAGGGGTCTAGTTTAAAGTAGAAACTCTTAGATATTGTATGCAATAGATGCTTTTGTCATTTTCAAATCTTACATTACCACTGTACTTAATTTTTTCTTTCTTTATTTATTTATAGAGGTAAATATTACAGAGGATCCCTAAAGTTCCTTCCTTTGGGGTCCAGCACTATTTAAAATATTACTGGGAGGCCGAACGTGTTCAGGCCCCTTAAAGATGGCGCACACGCTAAGTTATAACGTATAAAGTCCTTCATAGTACATTAAGTAGTAATACGTTTAAAAACATAAGTCCTTAAACTCTACCCACGTAGAATGAGCCCTAAGCTGTAACTACAGTATGGTGGAAAATAATTAGACATTGAGAAATCGCTATACTTTCTATATTTTTAATGCAAGGATGATGAAAATTATTTGAAACGTGCCTTAGTAAAGGGAAATATGAAGGCATATCTTAAAATTAAATGTGGGCACCGGAGCCATCCACCAACTTCTCTGCGCGTCCGCAAACCAAACCTGTAGTCATTTAAGCTTCGAATGACAATATCTTGATGGTTTTTGGATGAATTGTGGCATGACGTCTCTTTACGTAGGCTCAGCGATCACTGATTTCCACACCTCATAGCGTGCAGCAATCTCTCTCGCTCCTGAACAGACAAACGATCGGCTATCTTTTTGTGCAGCCTTTCTTGGTCATTACTCACACCACCGATACAAGAATTATATAATTCCATTGATTTATATACATAAATTTTTTATGATTTCATTATTACTGCAAAAATTATATCAATTTCTCAGTGTTTCTACTCATCTTATAGTTTAGCTACGTGTAAATTTGACAAAGCATTCAACTTATCTTGAAAATTTTCACTTCATAGTCATGTTTACTGAATATTTATTGTTTTATAAAATAAAATTGCACATAAACATAAATACAACTATACAAATGATAGCATTTGTATATGAGAGCATTACAAATTTTAGTAATTAATTTTAAAAAGTGGATATTTAATATTTAATAGTCAATTTGCATCTAAAAATATTTAAATAAATAATTAGCATAAATATTTTATTTTTAGAAATTGCTAATCATTTGCATGATTTATGATAATAGTGGTGATGATATTTTAATGAATCGGTAATTTAGGAAACTGCGAAGAGTAAATTTCCATCTGACTTTTCTGATGAGTGAATTTGTAAGAAATTTTACCATTATGCAATTTTCAATCGTTTTATTAAAGTAAGTACAGAACACGCTTGTCAATCCGCTCTCTCAATAATCCGGCATATCCTCCGTGTAATTGCCTCTGGGCTTCCATTTCCATAAAAATCTTTGTCACACTTGTTTTCCTGTTTACTCGGATTTCATTTCTGTGTATAGTATTGCATGACAGAGCGCCATATTGTTTGCCCTCCTGCCTCCAAAAAAAGAATCAGAACCAAAGGGCAATAGGTTGCGTCATTCATTGCCTTTAGGCCTGAACACTTTCCGGAACTCTTTTTAATCTGGTAACTCGCTAATCCGGCAATCTCTTGTATTCGTGTGCAAGGAGTTAAGTGTATGCACTTTGCTTTTTGTTAAATAAAAACTGCTATCTGACTTTTTCTGAATTTAAAAAATTTGTTAATTATTTTATTTCAGCGAATTATTTTATTTAATTTAATAGTAAAACTGATAGAGTCAAACCTCTGAAAAGTGGCAATTGATCATAAAATAAAAATGGTTGTCTTTAGAGGTTATTTTATATGCATTTTTTTAAAACAACGTTTCTAAAATATGGGCACTATTTATTGGTTGCCATTGTTGAAAGACGGCTTCTATTGAAGGTTCGTTTGTATTTTTTAAATAAATTCAAATGAATATCATAAATAAAGCAAATGAAGGTTCATTTGTATTTTTTGCTGATTCTCAAAGAAAAACGGAATATAACATTTAAAATAAAGTTTTGAATAGTCTACAAAAACCAGAAATTCAAATACAAATATTTAAACCGTTAAATGTTAAAAACTAAATACTAAATAATATATTTTATTTTTAAAAAACTCTTTTCTTTATCTGTATTTTATCCTGCGCCAGGTAATGATCATAGATTAAAATGATTAGAAATAAATGTAAAAATAGCTGAAAAAATAGCATAATCATGAAAAATTGTTTGTATTTTATCTCTCGCAAAACATTATTAAAAATTAACTGTATTCAGTGATAAATATGTCACCTAATAGAATATTACTTCCCAATAACTCATGGAAAGAGATTAAGAATTATAGTTGTAAATTTTTTAACCATCATTTTTTACTAAATTAATTGATTCTGAAATATTTATAACTATTTTTCTACATTTCAATTTTGATTTTCTTTAAATTTTAACGTTATAAATCTCGTTTTTTCAAACAATAAGTTTAATAACTATATTTCATATTTATTAATATGAAATTCGAATATACTATTCTACGTATTCTTTTTTAAATATTTATTATTCAATAATACAGTCAAACCTCTAAAAATGGCAACCTTTAAACGGCGGCCATTTTTCAGAAACGTTTCTTTTTGAAATGCATACAAAATAATGCAAAAACAACGGCCATTTTTTTTTTATGTTTTCGTCAGTGCCCGTTATCAGAGGTTTGGATGTAATAGAAATGATAGTAACAACAAGTAATATTGAAGTTAAATATAGTAAGGAGCAATAATTGGTATTCCATTCCATGTTACAACATCTTTCTGTCTGTCTTTTTAGTAGATGGAATCAAAGAAATAGAAAGATAAAAGTACATCTCCTTGGTAACCTAAAATTCACCTTATTGCTTTTAATGGAAAAGACTTTACTTTAAAGCATTTCTTCCGTAAAATGTTATTTACTATTCTTTCTACACTTTTTCTAATTTTATCTCCTGCGAAATTAATTTTTCGTCGTAAATTTTAACAGACTCTAATGATTTCAACATGCATTAATCACGACTAAAATGTAATAGACGTTTAGATTGGAAGTGAATACAAACAATAATGGTTACAAAATTAATGCACGCATTTATTATAAAATAGAAAACTGAAATGTAAATGTTTAGTCGAGATTATTTTGACGTTGCTGATAAACTTAAAAGTTTCCTTTTTCTTTCAAATTTACCCACGTAATTTATAATCAAAGCTAGCAGTTTGGTTCAGGAATATCTTAGGATAGACGAGTAGTTCTTTATAAAAAAAATTCAGAACCACTAGAAGATTTGTAATTTCTGAATAAAATATTAATATATTTCGATAGTTTTTATACGGGAAAGAGATAGCCCATGGAATATAACTACAAATAGATGGCTTTTATTATTGAAGGGAGCGTGTTCTGTTTTGTATCGGTAACATCGTCGGTAGTCCAATTGGATCGTTGATCTGATATTTCGCAGACAACAAATATAGTACTTATAAAAAATAGATTCTCTATCTAAATTAACCAGAAACAGTAGTTCGATACAACACTATCGAATTACACGTAAATAAATCGTCTAAATAAATGAATAATTATTTTTTTCGATTTTATTCAGTTTTGTTCATTTTATTCGTATTATTCAAAATCAACTAATTTAATAAATCAACAGATACATATTACAGATTTATTTGTTTATATTAAGTTAGAGATCATTATAAAATAAATAAGAACCATCCGAGATGAAATAACGATACGAAGACAAGAGATAAAAACTAGAAAAAAGCCAGAAAAAAGAAATTAAAATATAGATAAACTAAAGATATATTCGATTAAATAATAAACTAAAATAATAAATCTTGATCCTTTAACAAATTAAAATAAACATTATAACTTTAAAAAAAAAAAAAAAAAAAAAAAAAAAAATAGAAACTTTTAGTTTTGAAATATTTTTATTTTTTATTATTTTAGATTTTTACACCTTGTGGGCACTAAGAGAATGTCTATTTCCATACCCATAATTACCATTACCAAATAATTTCTTAGATTATTAAACGAAAAATCGTATAGTATTTAATTTTTTTCTGTTTTAAATGAATAATTTTTGAATATTTTATAATAACGCAAATTTTTTAAATTACAGTTATACAGATTAGTTTTTAAATTTACATCATTGTTAATCTTTCAAATTTTTGCAAGTTTGTTCAATTAAAATCAGCATTTATTTTTAATACGCTGATATTAATAAGCAGACCAGTAGCATAGTTTGTTTCATATGAAACGAATTATACTATTAGTTTACTTGCTTAGTTGTCACTTAAAAGCACTTACAGTTTGTCAATATTTCTAACAATATTCAGCAAATATATTCGAAACACATTCATTCCATTTGTGTAAAAATTATTAATAGTTTAGCAGTAGTTTAATAATAAATTTCAGAGCGTAAATTAATAACAGATTAAATCTGTGAAAAATTTTAATATTGAAATTTCAGCGCATAATTAAATAAAAATTTTTCTATTGGCATCAAAAATAAACTTTCGGTGGAAAGGACACAATAGCATTAAATATTAGAATAAAACAATTTTTGCATTGTGCATAAAATTTTTATATTCAAGCTAAAACGTTAATTTTTATTAACAGAAACTATCGGGAATAAGTTTTAATGAATAATGAATGTAACGTTAAAAGCATTGCATAAATTATTATCTTAACGCGAGATATAATTATCCTATGCATATGATAAAACAAACCGACAATCAGACATCGAGGCAATTACGGCGTTAGTCTAACGCTCTGGGGTATCCTGGATCGAATCCGGACGAGTAATCCCAGGAATTTTTAATAGGTTGTCTCTTCCGTACATGTCAGTCCCCATCCCTCACCACCCATTCAGCTATCCCCATTGTGGTTCTAACCGAATCTGTAAGAGATAAGAATTGTGTCTACAGGGCGAAAGAGTTTAAAAAGAAAAAATGATAAATATATAAATGAATAATCTGTTATATTTTTCAAGTCATTTTATATTAAAATTACACTATAAAAATTGTGGATTGAAAAATCACATTTATAACTAAACCAGATAAAACGAGCAATTATTTTAAATCATATTCTTAAATTTATTCAATTAAGAAATATGTCCTCCACAGTGTCTTGCCCCTGTACATCAAACTTTCCTTGATAACAACAGTCATGCTGGTAATCTAAGTAACTCATCTAGGGGAAATTTTTTGAATTGAATTCACGTGACTTCCGGTCTAGACCGGACGATTATATATAGTTAATCGGGTCCTCCTATTCTAAGCTTTTCAAATCTGGTCTTGACTTTCATCTACTAATACCTTTCTCGAGATTAAGGAAGGACAGACAAACGGACGACAAATTTTTTTCAAATTGCTGCCCGATAAAACATCCAGTTTTACGTTACGAAAATTAAAAAAAAAAAAAATCTTATACTGTAAATCTTTTTTCTTCTAACTTGAAAACTCTGCTGATAAATCACGTCAATTTTTTAAATTGTAATGTTTAAAATTTACGTTCAATACATAAAAGAATTCATTTCACTTTATGTTCTACTTATTCTAATAAATAAAAACAAATTATTTGACTTTTGCTGCTGTTATATAAATTGTATAATAACTGAAAAATTATTAATAAACTCCTATAATATGTTCATCATTCGAATACTAATATAAAAAAAAGAGAGAAAAAACTGTATGCATAATAATGCGTAAATGAATGGAAAATATTTACATATAAGTTAACAATCTCCATTAAATTTTCTAGCGAGGTACAAATAATAGCAGAATTTCATATGATATTTGGATCGATAGACAATTATAAAAGATCAATAACTGAGAGAAATTATATTTTAAAATGTTAACAATTAAAAATATGGCATTTAACTGCGTTTAATTATTCCAAATACGGTATCCTTTTCGATTAAATTTCTAGGAATAAGCAATTTCAGAAAATTGAACTAACTTATATTCTGATTCAGACGCAAAATTATTCAAATCAACGTTAAGAATTTAACAGAATCTAAATAAATGCCTCATTTAAAACATTTATTTCAAGGATAAATATTAAAACCACTGTATAATATTCTGTATAATATTTAAAGCGCATATTAGTAAATTTTACATATTCTACATCTGTTACAGTTCTATTTCTACGTTAAAATTTATACGTTTTGGAAAAACATTATTATTTTTTTAAAGGCAAAACCCTTTTTTTTGCATGATTTAGTAGCAATTCAAATGCATATTAATGCATGACAATTCAAAAATAAATATTTGAATTTTAAGTGCTTTCGTATTTATAAATTTATTTATAAATTTTTCTTTTGTAGTTTCTATCGATTTTTATATTTTGCAGGGAAATTTGTTCTGTTTCTTTTATTTATTTTACATATCTGTAAATAGTTTACACACTTATTAAATATAGCACGTTATCAATTTCATGAATACGAGTGAGTTAATAAGAACTATAGTAGTGAATTCCTTAAACCGCGTATTTAGTCCAGTTGTTACTAATGTATAAATAGAATGTCATATCATTTATATGTTTTGATATTTTATATTAAAAAAAACACTCGTTATCGTCGCGTATACTTCTTAAGTAAATAGATATTCTGAATTAGAAATCTTATACCTAATAGAGTAAAAAGGGTTACATATGGGGCTCATCATTTGAATGCAATACTCTACATATACTTTATTACAAGTTGTAGTAGGAATTTATTAATTAACTTGTATAAATATGCAATGCACACGTTTTGAGTTTTTAATTGTTATTTCATGTTAAGAATGTCGTAAAACTTTTAAAATATCGAAAAATTAACAAAGAAGTGAAAATAATTGGCACATTTTCTGCATAAATGCAGACTATACAATACACACAGAGAAATGATCAAGATAACAATTAAACATTAAACATACATAATTATAAATTTTTTATGTTTTTATGTATGTTTAATGTTTAATGTTTAATATTTTATTAAATGCAACAAAATAAAAACAATATAAATTATAAATTTTATATTTTTCATATTTTACATTATAAGATGTAATATAGTGCATACAGTATAATGTAACATACACACAGATATGGTGGATGTGTGTGTGTGTGTGTTTAGTTATGTGTTACTGTTACTGTTTTGTTATTTTACTATAATACACACAAAATGGGAGCATAATTTAAATAACAATTTGTCAATATGTTATTTAAATTATATTTTAAAGACTATGTTAGCCATAATTTATCGTGAATCAGCATTAAATTTATGAAATTAAAACGATATCTTACGTAATAAACTTTATTACACATACAAGCACACGTATTATATACACATATAAATAAAACTGTCATTCATAGAATAAAATAAATATTTATAATTATTAACATAAAAATTTCATTCATCATAATGAAATTACCAAGAGAACTATTTAAGATAACAAAAATACTTGCTGCCATCTGTTGGTAAGAAGTTTCATTAAATTATATTGATTTACTTGAAAAGTATAATTCGTTAATTAAATTTTGCAAGTAAATCGATACTAATGTAAAAAATTTGAGTGTTATTTAAATCTGGGCATCTAAAATTATCTGATTTTGTTATATACCGAATTAGCAACGTAAAAATTGTAAAAATCTGTCTTAAAACTGCACAGAACTAAAAATATTTCATATGTTTGCGTGGAACAATTATTAAAAGAATAATTATATAATTTGTTAATCAGATAAAACAAAGTTTTTTATCACTACAAAGGAATTTTTTTTAAATATAGTTAGTTATTTATAATATGAAAATTAGAGAGATAATGGGATTTACACAATTTTTATAATGAATTGTTAGGGAGAAAAAACTATAATATTCCTCATAAAATAAGAAAATTAAATAAATAAAAAAGAATGTTCTCTAACAATAATTTATTTTCAAATTTTTTTATTAAAGAGTAATTTTTAATATAAAATAATCATAATTTTATTTTTAATGAGAACATGCCTTTTTTATGAGAAAATATTACAACGGAAGATTTTTTCTTACAATATCATTTTTATATTGTAATTACATTAAATTTTGTTTGTAAATTACATACAAAAAGACCATGTAAACGATTATCCATCTGAAAGGATGTTGAGTAAAATGGGAATGAAGCACAGTAGTTAACTGGGACCGAATTAAAACGTGCAGCCTACATTTACATCTGTACCACTGTAGACGTAGCCACTACAGCTGTACTCTTAGATATTATATGTACTGTACCGGTACATGCGTAACATTCAAATCTTTCTCCCGTACTTATTTCATTTTTTCTTTATTTATTTACAAAGGTAGGGGACCTGTGCATCCTGAGTCCCTGTCTGGTTACGTTACAAGACCATATAAACCATAAACACGAAAGAAAGAAATTAAATCTAGTTTCGAGGAGACAAAAATGGAGAAAATTCGGTATTTTTCTTATCATATCTCTCTTGATGCTGTTAAATATGTAGCCTAAATTAGATTATAATGATCTAACACGGGAAGTATATACTTTTTTTTTCTGGTCGAGAGATTTGGAATAAATTGATTTATGGGAGTCGTGAAAACTCTTTTCATAAATCGCTCTAGTTTGTGTTTATCACGTCATAATATAATCAATCATTCGAATTTTTACAGAAAGAGTGATTAATAATGAATACATCTTAAAATATGGCTGCCTTAATCAGAGCTGCGATTTCTGAGTTACATAATTTATTAAAATAAGTCAATTTTTAATTTTTGGTTAGTAAAAATTCATCAATTATTTTGCCAAGCTAATTTTTAATTATTTCGTAATTTATTTCTATCGCTCCCTGAATTAATTTGACAAGAACTTTAGACATTTTGATATACGGCTACTTACGCGTTTAAATCGAATATAATTTTAAATTTCGCTAATTTATAGCTAAAACTTGAATCTTAATTGTAAAACTGAAAGAATTGCATCATTTTCTTACGGTGTTACGGTCTCCATTACTGACAATTTGTTGGAAATACGTGAAAATACGGTAGTCCAAAGTCGGTTAACCAAAATTTCTTTTTCTGTTTAAAGTACTTAATCAGTTTGGAACAGCTGTACGTTATTTTTAATAATATGAAACTGTTCCAAACTGACTTTAATCATTCTTAAAATAATCTTAAAATATATCTCGATTAACCGACTTTCTGGCCACCACATATACAATATTTAATTACAAATAAGAAATTACAAGCAGCCGATCGATATTTAGATCGAAATCAAAATTAATTTTAATTAATTTTACCTTGTTTAAAATATGTAAATAAATTATAAATCAATATTTATAATTTATTTACAGACTATCTCGTAATTACATTAAAAACGATGTTATTATTATCCATTATAATAGAACAGCAGTTAGAATTTTGGAATATTATGGAGGCTTAGTTTCAGTTCATTTTCTTTTTTTTTTTTTTGTTTTTTTTTTTTTTGTTTTTTTTCCAGCAGTAATAAACAGAGCTGGACTTGACTTGTTATGCCCTAAACTATAACACATGGAGGCCCTTCCTCTGCAAAACGCAATAATATATATTTATATAAAAATATGAGTCCCTAAGCTATAGACTAATAACGCAGATCGAAAGCTGTAGCTTGTTTAGCTATTTCTAAATCTGGTCCTGATAATAACACTGAAACAACAACAATAGAAGAGAATTTAATTAGAAAGTTTGTTGTTTAGTTGTTAAACTTGGCTTTCAGGAGATATGTTTTTATAATCATACTGCTGGCAGTAAATGGTTAATTGTGTAAATAAATCTAAAATTAATGTTTCCTGATCAATTAATCATGTTCACTAGCTATCGTGCAACGCGTCGTTGGAAGATAGAAACAGCTATGAAAAATTCATATTCCTGTGCTATTTCTTTATCAGAATCAACAATTCGTTCCAACTTTTATTATTTATTACCTAACAAATCATGTCTTTTCTTATTTATGTAGTTTCAAATAACATTTTTATTTGAAATTATTCGTTGAAATAATTTTTAACCGGTTTACATTTTTATAACAAAAAATTTTAATAAGACTATTCTAAACATTGTAATTTTTTTAAATGATATACTTTGAATGGAGATCATATCCGATGTTGTTTTAGTACTATTGAATTTAAATTGTTTGATTATTTAAATTTCCTGTAATATATTTTTCTTGTTTAAAATTTAAAGATTTGTTTGAACTTTCCTCGCATGCAGATCAGTATATATTTTACACAAGACGATATGCAGATCGGAAATGGCATGTGATTTATGAACGAATGGATTGGATTGATGGATTGGATGAAACAAGACAACGCTGCACTTAGGCAATCTGCCAAATGAATTGGCTCCTATTTAGGTGTTAGATATGTGAAGAAAACTCCACGTGGTCAGCCCGTTGGTGAGACCGAACCCGTGACAGTGTTCAGTGCTTCATAAATGGTCTATTTTTTACACCCAGGGGGTAAAAAATCGACCATTTATGAAGAACTTATGAACTGACCATTGAACTTATGGGTTCAATGGTCAGTTCTTATGGTTGCTGTCATCGGTGGGCCTTATGAGAGAATGGAACAATTTCATTAAGAAATTAACAAGCCAAGGCGTGAGAATACCTAAAAGATCATATCGTGTTGTTTCATATTTATCGTATCGTAACATCGTTTGCAATGCATCGTAAGAGAAAAATCCTAATTAGATATTTCGCAATGAAGTAACTAACATTCATCATACTTTGCTTCAAATAAAATTCACTGATACTGTTATACACAGTAACCTTATGTGATAAATACAGTGTAACCTTACAGATAAATACCTAGCGGCCGGATGGCCGAGCGGTCAAGGTGGTAGCCTACCGCTCTGGGGGACCCGGGATCGAATCCGAACGGGTCGAAAAATCCCCAGGAATTTTTCGGGGGGTGGTCCGTTCGGATATGTCGGGCCCCGTCCCTCACCACCCGGTCGCCCCATTGTGGGCCTGGCCGAACCCATAATGGGCCTACTAAAAGAGGCCCTCTTAGTGCCCACAGGGCGGAAAGAGTTAAAAAAAACAGATAAATACCTTATGTGATATTTCATATATAACACTTGGAGTATGAATAAACTTCTGTACTCTTTTATAATTGTATTCCATTTACTTCGTTACGATAAAAAAATAAATACCGTTCTCTTTAGAAAGGAAGACAAACTTAAAAATAAACTTGTAGAATAAGTGAAAATCATATTTTTAACGTATTTAATTTAAAAATATGGCTTTCTTCCTCAAATTAGTAGTGCCTTGCCTCTGTACAGTATACTTTTCCGTTAGCAATGGAGTCGTGATGGTCATCTAACTCCATTCAGGGGAAAAGATTTGAATTGAAATAATGTGACTTCCAGTTTGCATCAAAAGTTCATATAGGCCTATAGTTAATCGGATCCTCCTGCCCCTAAGATTTCTATATCTGTCTTAACTTTCATCTATCTAACTTTTTATCAAGATTAAGGAATGGCAGGCGGACAAACAATCGGACGACAGTGGAAATTTATAGATCTACAATTTTTTTTCAAATTGCAACTCAATAAATGAAAAAAAAATATTAAAGAAAGGGCAATTATTTATTGTGATATCATCAGAATACCATGTTGCAATTTTTAATCATCTTTTAATTTAAAATAATCCAGCAACGAGTTGCTTAACTTTCCGGCAACATTTAATTAAAATTTTGGTGGCGCCATCTATTATCGTATTTTAATAAAAACGTTATATATTTTTAACTGTTATAAAATGGCAAAATTCTTAATATCGAGGATAGGGATGAGTTTTATAAAAAAGTTTTAAATGCTAATAATGAGTAAAATCGTCATTAAGTCCGACCCTATCAGAGATACACATGACTCCCATTATCTCACCCCCCCATCGACCTTTAACCACCAAAATTTAATTAGCACCAATCCCCCTAATAAACAAATGTTTCTGCATAATTTCAGAAATTTTCGAAAAAAAGCGAAGGAGTTATTAAGTTTCAAAGAGGGTGAACAAAATCATGTCCCCCCCCACTAACATCCAGACATTCAAAAATTATCCCCGAATTTTTTTGCATTTCTCGACGTTTCAAGGTGTCCTAAGTTCAAAAATGTAAAAATCTGGGGAGAGTCAATTTTTGCCGGATTGCCATACTTTCCCTCTATTATAATAGCCGAGAAAGTATTTACATGCTTTCCGATCCAGAACGGAAGTTCGTATATGGTTAATCAGAACATCCAGCCCCGAAGTTTGCCATATCTTATCCCAAGCTTTATCTATCCAACTCGGTTCTCAAGATTAACAAAGGACAGACAGGCAGACAGTCGGACGTACGACAATTGGAATGTAAAGGTTTGCAATTTTCAAACTGTAGCCTAATAGATAAGTCTATCCAATTGAAATTTTAATATATGCGTTTATTGTAATAAAAATACAAATCATCATCTGTGACTGTAACGGACACTTGGTACTGTACAGTACATGTGCTTGGGCGGAGTCGCCAGTGGTGCGAAGCTATTATTCGTGGGATTATGACTAAACGCCCCTAAGGCAGAAGCTCCCTAGCCGCGGCAACGGTAGTCGTTGCGATAGTAATCCTGCCCAGTACGAGAGGAACCGCAGGTTCAGACACTGTTATTTGGTCACTTGTCGCTAGGACGTCGGCGAGTGCTAAGCAAGAAGAACGAACGTATACCCCAGAATAGATTTGAACCTTGGGGTATGGACTCTCGAGTGTCGACCACCCTGAACTTGTGCCTGGCTAAGATTCCCGTTAGCCGTAACAGTGACAAACAGGACAGTCGAGAGAAAAAAGCTAGGAATTTTTTCCGAGTCCAGAGAAAATTTATGGACCCATAGTATTGAATAGTTCCTACTCATATAAATGAATATTTATTTTTACTAACAAAAACATAAAATATCTAAAACTGCTATTTATTAATAAAAGAAAAAGCATTCCATGGGTTTCATTTGTTAAAAGAAAAAAGATAAACAAATAGCAAAAGGAGTCCATTAAAAAGCAGAGTGGCTTGATCTACCCCGGGCCTCATACAAAATCTCGATAACTCTAGTGATAAATTTTGAACTTTTTTTATAATTATACTTAATTATAATTTTAAAATGTATATTTTTAAAAGTACTGTAAATCAATTAACCAGAGTCGCCGATTTCTATCTTATATTTAACAACGGAAATTTATAAACATTTTTCGATTACAGCAATCAATTTTATGAATTATTTATTTTCTTTGATCTCAAAATATTCATCATATGTTTGCTAAATTTTAATACTATGTTTACTTGTGTACTTCATTTCTGTAACTTTATACAGATGTATTCTATATTTCTTACAGAAGTGCATGAGCTTTCATAGCTACTATTATTAAATAAATAAATATCCGCAAAAAACCATGATATATTTAGAAAAAATAGATCAAAGTTTATTAGGAAATAAATCTACTTGGTTATTATGAATTATAATGAATCTATAATGTATACTGACAAATATTAAATTACAAGGAAAACACTTAAATATTGTTTCTTAATAAGACCTTGTGTAAAGTTAAAGGCGCTCTCTTATATTCTATTTATTATTTTAATCATAAATTTCTTTTCTGATATGTTTATACATTTTCATAATAATCTTTGTATTTTCAAATAATGAAAATTATCAGTAGATTTATTATTTTTATAATTGTTGGCTATAAACACAATATAGTGCTTACGACGATTACTTGGCTTTTCTTCTCCCTGTTATTTAGTTGAGACAAACAATACGTGCGTATGTAGCTCGTTTCGGGCCTAAATTCAGAATTTGTTACAATAAATGACAATGGTTTCCATTTACATTCAAAGAAACATGTGTATTAAAGTTCCAATTGAACAGACTTTTTATTTTTTTAATTAATTATAAATTTCTCTTTTAATATTGTTTTGTATTTCAAAAAAGAATATTTATTGTTTATAATAATTAAATATTAACGTACCTGTGTATACATGCATCTCTTATGTACGGTATCCGTGATCATTGTCTCGCACATAAGAAAGTTATATAGAACAAAGTAGCCTAAAAGTCAGTTAATCAAGACACTTATTTGGAGGATAAACCGGTTTAGAAGCATATATTAGTTTGGAACAGTTACAGTTGCAGTTGGGTAATATATTAAGATTATTTTAATTAAAATATTATAGTAATATTAAAATATCTGTATATGTTAGTAAACTTTGGGAGACATATTAATATAACAGAAAATACAATGAATTAATGGTTTATATTTTTAAAAAATATGTAAAAAATTTCTAATTTATTTGTTTTCATTGTTTTTGCTACACCGTTAACTACAGAATTTTGTTCTTTGCTAATACAGTAATAACATTACAGATAGTAACTGAAAATAATATTTACTCTTCCCCGAAGTGACTTGTGTCATTAAACTATAATGTATAAACTGAATTTTTAAAAAATCTATATGAAACTATCATTCTGCTTTAGTTACATCGTTAATATTCATATTTTATTTAAATATTAAACCATTACATTAAACAGAGAATATTACTAGCATGTAAAATAAACTTAGAAAAGATTAGAAACTTTATAATCATATAATTTGTATATAGAACGTATGATTATAAAGTTATAAAACGAATATCATTACAAATACCATTTCTGTCTGTATAAACAGACTTGTTTATTTTAAACAAGAATAAACACGTCTGTTTTGGCAAACTTTATCTTTAATTTTAATTAATTAATATAAGTAAATAATAATTAATACATAAAGTATTAATATATTTAAGTAATTCATGTGAAAATTCGTATTAATAATATAAAATTTTATAAACAAAAACTACATAGGAATATAAATAGAACAAATAATTATCATATTCAAATTCATAAACAAAGTTTCGGATATAACTTAATAATAACTTTTGTCAACTTTGTAACTATAAATCTAATTATACAGTTGACGAAAAGAATAATTTTACAAGAAAAGATATTTTTTAATATTAAGTAAAATACTTTTTATATTCAATTTTTATTACCATAAAAATTGAATATAAAAAGTATTAATACTTTATTTCGATATCGGAACATGGCGAGGGAAGCGCGCCATTAAAATATTCTATTTTTAAAAAAGAAACAGTGGAAACAAATGAGAAAATATTTAAAGTTTAGGCAAAATGTTTCTTATAAAGTATTTTTCTATAAATCAATAAGATCTCGAAATATCTACCGTTTACATTAGTCACGAATCAAAATATTCCACGATAAAAATTTAATGTTACTTTTGCGACAGCCAAAGAGTTATTATTATTAAATCAATATTTTGTTATCATAATAAATCACGTTATCAAAAAGAAAATAAAAATTTGATAAATGTCTTATCACATCGTAAGAGAGAAAAATTAAAATTCGGCTTTGGATGCGTTGTAGAGAAGACTACAACGTTACAGCAAGAAATATTTTATAAAATTTAAGCAGACAATAAATTTGCCACAAAAAGAATTAAAATTTTATGTTAAATATAACAGTGTTAGGATAGAAAAACCTGTTTAAACTGAAATACTTTCTCCTTTATTTATTTATTTATTTATTTTTGACTCTTATGGCCCCGTGGGCCGCTTTCTCATTCCCATTACGGATTCGATCGGGCCCGCAATTGCGATGGTCGAATCCTTAATACCGTTGAGAGAGAATTTTTCTCCGGGTTCGAATAAAATTTAGGAACCCTTAGTGGTTCCCCCCTGTAAAAAATTAATGTTAGTTTTACCAACAGAAAAAAAAAATCTGTAAGACTAATTTTTATTAATAATAATGGAAAAAAATTATACGTATTTTGTTTCTTCAAAAAATTGATAAAGGGCCCACTAAGAGGCAAAAGGAGACCGCTCTACTCTTCACCCCCTATACCAACTCTTGACGGCTCTGATGACGAAAGGAAAGACTTGACATTGAACTGGAATGCATTGATGGTTTTAATGCAAGACAGCGTGTGGACCATCTGTCAAGGGAGATGCTTCCTAGAAAGGCTTTCTATTGGAAACTGGTCCCTATTTGGATGTTAGACACGTGAATAAACCCGGAAAACTCCACACGGGCAACCCGTTCAGATGCGAACCCGCAACCAGCTCCCAGTATTCACTGCTTTTATCAACTCGCCACTGATGGAGTATGTTTTAAGGGAAATTTTAAATCTTGGTGACCAAGTAGCCAAAAAGGAACGGACAGATCATCATGTGCGTATTCCGGAGCGTGAAAATAAATTTTTAAAAAATAATTGGTGAACTTTTTCTTTAGTTTAATTAATTGACTAAATAATAATTAATATATAAAGTATTAATATATTTATTTAAAGTAATTAATATGAGAAAATTCACACCAGTAATGTACAATTCCATAAACAAAAACTAAATAGAAATATAAATAGAAGGAATAATGATAATAGTCAAAAATAAAGATTCATAAATATTTATTTATAACTTTGTTTATGAATTTTTTTAAAAAATATGTTAAAAATTGGCTAGAGAGAATATGTTAGCTTAACGTATCGGATTGTCACATTATTAACAATAACTGATCAATAGATTTTTATATTTATGGGCGGTGTCGAATATATTTGTTCTTGAACAAGTTCCAGAATTTCGCTATTTCGAGAGTACAAAATCAGATACGATAAAAACATTTGGCGAGATTTTTTGGGACAATATTCAAAGTTTTATTGAGGTTTAACATCCTTAAATAATCAATGAAGAGCCAGTCTTACGTGTAATTTTTACGATTTAGTACAGAAATATAAAAATTATTCTCTTTTATTGCTTGATAATCATATTTATAAGTTTCGGTTCGGCAGAATTTCGATTAAATATTTATTTCTATACTGAAGTAAGGTTTTCAATGATATTCGATCGCACCATCAAAAGAATCTTGGTTTGATTATTGTATTGAACTAAGATTCTTATGGTAATCCTTATAGCAATGCTTTCTAAATAGCAATCGAGTAAAGAATAGCGTCGAAAATAACTCTTATATTATATATTTTTATTAAAGCTGCTGTTCTAAAACTAAAATTACTTTTACTAAGAAGAAAAACTAATAATAAGAATACTCTTTAAAAAAATCAAATGCAAGATTTTAACTTTAGACTAAAGTAATTCCAATAATTTGAGTGTTTATAATAATGATAAATTAATGTTTAGAAAAAATGAAAGAGTTCAACGTTAGTAATAATATTTTTCGGATTGTTTTTATTTCAGATATTTATAGGATAATTACAGCTACATTCGAGAACTATCAAGGTATTTAAAAGAAGTAATTTAAAATATGAGTATTTGAAGCAAAATGATAGGGATTTTTTTAAATATATAATAAAACTTCATATTAAAATATAAGTAAGCTAATAAAAATATAATATGAAAAACGTTAAAAATTAAATTTTCGAATTTTTAATATATTGAAAGAGGATTTCTAAATGATAATTCCTACTGAATTAAATAAGATTCTCTTTCGATTTTCTCCATAATATATGCGCATGAATCGGGATAACATGACTCATTTCGGATTTATCATTGCGTAAATTGATGCTACACGACTGTTTTTAAATGTGTATATGGGATGTGACGGTCACGCAATGCCGCTGACAATAAAACTATCAAGAACTTCCCGTTTTCGATGTTGGATCGTTGTTAAATTCAACAAATTGCCGTTGCGTGAAAATAACAAATTTTCAATACAAAATTTGTTTTTCGTTTTCTATCTATTGACCTTTATGATACATTTATCACATGTAATTAAACAAAAGTCGTTACAACGCTAATGAAATTGAATTCAAAACAACAAATAACAATTTAAATACACCGTTTTTAAAAGCTTTTCGTCCTGTGGGCACTAAGGCGGCCTTTTTTTCAAGCTCATTGTGGGTTTGATCAGGCCCACAATCGGGTTCCGGATGGTGAGGGACCGGCTCGATATATCCGGAATAGACACTCCAAAAAATTCCTGTGGTTTTTTTCTGGCCAGACTGGATCCCTAGTCCTCCCCAGAGTGATAGTGCCTTAACCGTTTCGGCCATCCTGCTAAATATACAACATTTACAATATACAGTGTTTACAATATACAGTGTTTCAAAAATAGTTACAATTTTATAATGGGGCCACAGTCTCAGCAGTATGTCGAAAAGCAGGGGTTATAGAAATGGAATTGAAGATTTATCACAACTAAAAAGCCGCATTGGAAGAGAAGTGAGTCTCATTAGTCTTGACATGTTGCATTTGACTGTTTCTAATGTAATAACTGGATTGCAATATGTGAATGAGAGTGGCAGAAAGCGTGTTAGACAGTTTTTTATGCTGCTGCGACAATAGAGACGTTATAAACTTCTAGTGGCGAAAACTGTAACTAGATCTGAAGCTCTGTACATAATTTTCCCGTGTCAAGGTAAACGTGCCTACAGAATTTTATCGATCTACCTAAAACAGTTTTCTCTCCAGAGCGGTCTAAATTGGTATACTTTAATTATAGGCACCATGTATTTAAGTTAGGAATTTGCTAATTTTTCTATGAACGGATACTTTTCTTAAACATAAATGCATCATGAAAATGTGAAGAGGTAAATGAAAGATGTATTAAAAAATTAATTTAAATATTTCTTAATTTTGACCTCAATTCAGGAAAAGCTTTGAGAGAAAATTTTAAACAAAGATTTAAATCATCATTTAAAAAGAATTTATCATAAGGGTTTTAGAACCGTTGACATCACTCAAATAGACTAAAAACATTGATGAGTAAGTTATATTTAAGATCCTCATCCAACTCAATATATTCTGTAATTGAATAAACTTTCTTCTGAACTAAATGTTTTATTTTAAAAACCCTAAAAACCATACTTTATACGATTTTGTAGTTTTTCATAATGGTAGAAGACTTTTCGCTTTTTTAGAAATGAGGCAATGAGAGCCTCAAATAAAGCTGGCCGGATGACCGAAGCTGTTAAGGCGTCAGCCTACCGCACCAGGGAACCTGGGATCGATTCCGGACAGTCAAAAACTCCAGGCATTTCTCGGGGATAGTCTGTCCCGCAAATATTTTTCAATGTGTTTGATAGTCAATTTTTATGTCTTAGGTTTGGAGTGGTAAAGTACAGAAACGCAAGATATAGGCGACTGCCAAGAGAGATGCCTCTCGAGAGGACTTTTTATGGAAATAGGTTTCTATTTAGGTTTTAGACATGTGAAGAAAATCCGGAGAATTCCACATGGACAGTCCGTTTGTCAGGCGGGAACCGCGACCAACTACTAGTGTTTAGTGGCACTATCCACATCTCCCTAGTGGATATTTTACATTTTAATTACAAAGAATAATAGCTTTATATAATTATGAATAATATAATTTATTATTATTGATTAATTGCTGATCTCTGAAATGTAGTGCACTAATTTGCAACCGCACAAGAGATATAATGTCATATTGATTTCTTTATTTGCTTTTTGTAAATGGCACTGGAGGAAAAGCTGACTTATAAACATGCTACAAACAAGGCAAAAATATAACATCGTAGTAACAAATGTACTCGTTTCGTAATTTTCTTTAATATTTAGTAATTACTAAATTAAATATTGTTTTCAATGATAAATCTGAAAAAATTGTCCTAAATTTTATTTTTATCCTGATTTATGACTTAAATAAAATAGAAATTCACTAATTACTGTACTTAAACACTTATTTGTAGATAATACCGTTCTCGAAATTAAGGAAGAACAGATAGCAGTGGGAATCTATTGGTCTACAATTTTTTCAAATTGCAGCTCAATAATTTTAAGACTGTAAATATTAGCTGTATACAGTCAAATCCCGATAATACAAAATCGGAGAGATTTAAAAATTAGCACTTTGTACTAACAGAACTCGTTTATTTGAAATGCCTATTCTCCTTCGCATTAACGCGGACTTCTCGTAAACCAATAACATAATAATGGAGTTCGACTGTACTGTATATATATTATGTAACTATAATGATATTACAAGATAGATATTATGAACGCTAAAATAAACAAGTGCTTGGCAGATATACGTAGTAGACATGTTTGTTGGAAACATATGAACATAGATATGTATGTGTATCGGTTTGCAATTTATAGTAGACTATGCATATATTTTATATAAATGGTCCAAAATGAAGAACAATAGTAAAGTAGCTCTGAAAAAATCATCTAAATTTTTATATTTATGCAATTCATTATATTCCATTTATTCAGCTCTAGGAAAGTTCTATTCTTATAGGCCAATAGTATTCAAACATTTTAATAGTGCGACCCCAAGGTAATTTTCTGCGACCGCAAATGGGGTCGCGACTCATAGATTGAATACCACTGTTATGGGCTATTCCATTTGCCTATATAAATCATCATGATCATAAATCATAAATCATAAACCATACGTATATAAATCATGATGGTAATGTTGATATCATTTTTGATTATTGATATTATTTTCTTACAAAAGATCAGAACACATTAATTACGTTTTTCACCGAATATTCAAAAGTTTATATTACAAAGAATAATTGACACTTTCTAATTACATCTTTAAATTACTTTTGAACTTAAGAATATTCTGTTATTATAAAGTTTTCACAGTAATTTACAAAATAGGTTTTCTGTGCGCAAGTACTGTACGTTCATCCATCACAAAATCGAGTGATTTAAAATTCCGCGTAAATAAAGGAAACCATTGCCAAACAGGATATACAATTTAACTGTCCAATTAGTGTTTTAAAGTAAACTATTGGTCGGCTTGATCTTTCAATCGAATAAATTTCCTAAATGAAGGTTTCCCTCCATTTAGGAAATTTATTAACACACAATGGAATTACTCAGGATCCCGATTTAATAGTTTTCACAAGTTACATATAACCAGATTTAAAATTATCAAATAATTAGTCAAATATAAATACAAAATTTTGATATATTTGTTAATTTTGACAGAAATACTACTACATGCTGCTACTGCTTATAATATAAAATTAATTAAAAACGGAATTTTTATTAATATTCTGAAAACTGTTATATAAATAAAGTTAATTAAAAATAAACTGATATCAAAAACTTTTTTATTTATATAATTTTACGTGCAAGCATTGCAAATTTACATATTTACTTGTGGAATTAACATAGCCTTATGATTTTATTGTCAGCCTCAGATTTATCAATTGATGAAGGATAAAATACGATACTCAACTTATGCTATTCATGGAAAACAAGTCTGTCCTTTTAAACATTCCTAATGCAACCGGGCTTAGAATTAATAATATTCCTGCAATTGTGCAACGTTATTTTGTCCATCCACTCATCTTGTACACGTTCCCATAATTGATGGATGCTTTCAGGCAGAGCTGCAAAGTCAGACAAGCGACGTTTAAGAAGGGACCAGATGTGTTCAATTGGGTTGAGATCGGGGGGATTGAGGCTGCCACTCAAGCAGGCTAATATTTTGATCCTGAAGCCATGACATTGCCCTCCTAGATGTATGTTTTGGATCATATCTCTCTGATAAATGAAAGAGCTCCTATCAATGTGGTAATAATCAACAGATTATAACGAATAGTATCTCATGTAAATAACGCTATCCATTCTATTAAATATAGAACATAGCATTCCAGGCTCAAAATATGTAATAGAACCCCAGACCATAAGACTAACATAAGACCACCAAATTTCATTGTTGTTTGCACTTCCCGCTCGGTTATAGTCTTCATCGATGTAGTCTATACCCATTTTCGCCCATCTAAACAAACTTTTTTAATTTTGGATTCATCTGACCATAAATCTTTTAAAGTCCAGTCTTTATAGCGTTTGGCAAAATTAAGACGTTTTCTGTTTATCTAAGTTGCTAAGTTTAGGCTTCTTGGGCTTTCAAATTGTTACGTTTTAGGCATCTGCGGATAGTTGAAGTACTCACTTCTATTCCCAAGCCAGGTTTCAATTCCCTCATTACTTGTGGTAATGTATCGCAACGTCCACTCGTTATCAAACGCACGCAGTCCCCTTCTGTTTTGCCGCTCAACATTTTCTTTCTGCCAGCTCTTAAATTTTCGTGATATGGTAGCTCACTACTTTTTATTCTGGATACATTCCAACGCCTAACACCAATTTCTAATGTTGTTTTCTCAACAAAAAAACTTTTTTTGGCAGGCTACAATACGAAGGTTCTTCTTACTAGAAAGCTTTTACATGATGACGCATATCAAGCAGCAGCTCATATCTCGTTAATATGCACGAAATTACATTGTTTAACGTTGATGTTATAAGAAGTTATTTTATGCGTCAAAATCCTCCCAATGCAACAAGCAGATTTTATGTACCATCGATATTTTAAAAATATGAAAATTATTTTAATTTTATGCTATTATGTGAATATTGTAATAACCTTGCAGTTGATTTATTTCCTTTTCCTTTCGCATGTCGAATAGTTTTTGATATTTTTCTATAGTACGTACGAACTTTCGGAGGATTTTGACGCTTACTGTATTAGTTACATAGGTTTATATATTGATACATTAATCTTAATATTGTACAATATTTTTCTTAACTTTACATTTATTAGAAACATAAGTTGATATGTATATCAATATATATCAATATAAATTGTAAAATAGGAGAGATTATTTTATATTTCTTGTAATATTATAAAATTTTGAAAATCTGAACAATCAAGTTAATATAAACAGCATAAGTACATTTTCAAAGTTTAAACAAACTACAGTCAAACCTGTACATAACGGAACACTAAGGGATCGAACAACTCTTCTGGAGTAGATAGATTTCCGCTATATACAGGTTCCCTTCTATAGGTATCACTTGATTAATGCGATTAATAAATTTCTCGATGTTACCACGTATATCAAAATCGCATTAATGAAGAATCACAGATAAAACTATACTCAATTCAGTTCGATTTTTTTATAAGCGGTAAAAAAACTGCGTGCGGAACACAATCATCTGCATGTTTTACAACCATTTCAAGTGGATGTAATGTTTCAACAATACTTATCTGTGACACACTAAGATTTGTTGCAAATTCGGAGTTTACAGCATCTTCCCCCTACACGGTACGAAACTTAAAAAGCATGCATAATACCCTTTACGTAATACCCCTTAGCGTAATACCCTTTACGAAACTTAAAAAGCATGCATAATGTGCCGGATGTGCATTTTATCTGCAGACATTTCGACTTGATTTTATTCAAATGAAATGTGATGTAAAAATAAGCTACAAAACAAAGAATGCAATCTTACATCAGGAATAATGTGTTAAATGTCACAACTTATAATTACATCACATATTTATACTAAGTAAAAACAGCAGTTAATAAAAATACACAAAAACTTTCCGTTTAAATTTGAATAAAATTAATGTAATACAGTAGTCATATTTTGCTATTCTCTAATCGGTGTGTGTATTTTTGACTTTGTTATGATTTATACATGCTAGGTTTATAAATATCTCGTTAAATTTGTGCTAAATAGGATAAAGAGACCGATTTTTCGGTTATACGACCCGATTTTTCTTTCCGGTTCCGCGTTGGACGGGTTCCGCTATATACGGGTTAATTTACATTACTTTCTGCAAAAAATTCAAGGAACCGAAGAAATTTTCCGTTAATGACAGGTTTTCGCTATATACAGATTCCGTTATAGACAGGTTTGACTGTATATGTATAAGGTTCTGTATAAGGTTATTCAATAATAGCGTTTGGTGTTAAACAAACTTATATAAAATGACTTTGAGATTTTTATTTTTATTGTAGACTTATAGCGTTGTGTTACAAATCTATAGAACTGTTTGGAAGAATATAAACCGACTTTAATTACTTATTTTTAGCAATAGGTCAAAATAACTACAAAAAGGTTTTACCACTAAATTATCTTTCTAATAGTTTTATTATTTTATATATTTTTAATCATTATGCCCTACCATTCTGCCTCAATAGAATGTAATTTATTGTAACTTTTGAAACGTAAAAAATTACACATATTAATTTATTTCATCAACGGTTACTACAGAAACCGAAAACAAACATTACGCCCATCAAATATGGCAAGCGTTTAAATATTTACATTCGCCAATCAACTTTTAAACTTGAAATTTCCGTTATAACTTGATAATAATCAGCAGAAAAATCCGAGATGCGGGAAAAGGACGCCAAAGGTCAAGATAAACGTAATAAACAATTACCTAAACTTAATTCAAAAATAGTTATTGAGTAATTACAATGCAGAAATTTATTAACCGTTTGGTGCTTCAATCTTATAAACCAAATTAATATTATATGATGACAAAATACAAAATGATATAGCAATGACTTTATGAAATATCCGTGTCATTTAATTAATAAAATTATTTATTTCTGTAATGAATTAATAATTTTAAATTAAATTTAGATAATAATTTTCTTTGTTAAACATTGTCCTCGTGAAATAGCAATAACTTTTCCAAAAATATAAATCCAAAAGTCTTTGTTGAAAAATATCTCTCAAAAATAAAATAAATATTTTCTTTGAAACCAAGAAAAATCGAAATGCTTTGTTACTTCTGCTCGAGAGCACCAGATGAATATAATAATGGAAAACAACATAGACTTTTTGTTAAAAATAACTTAAAATAAACATAAATATATTAAAATTCAAATAAATTATCATCATAATTAATGTAAATACAATTTCGTATCACGGCACCTCGATTTAACGAACGAAAAATTTTTACCGTAAAGAAGAAATTTGGAACCTTTTTATTATTTGCGAAAAGACAACGCTAAAAAGGCGAATTATAATGAGAATAAATTACTCATTGTACAGTACATTATAATGTCTTCTTTTTCATACGTTATAACATTTTAATACATCTTGTGCATTGTACGTTGTTATTAATATACGTTTTTAAAATACATTCGATTTAACAAACTTTTGGCAATAGTAGACACCCCGTTTCCCAATTATTCCGTTAAATCGAGGCCTACTGTACTTAATAACTAATGCTCAAATAAGACTCATCTCACTATCTTTATTTAAAAATAGCCCGGTTTTAACCAAATTTTCTTAAAAGTAGTAAAAATCAGAATAATACTAACCAATATCATACAGTACTATGTAAAATCAAAAATAAAAACTAATATCAAATTAATTTGATACTTTCACATAGTTACGATTTTAATTCTTTTTAATATAAAATATAAGAACCAAATATTCTATATTAAAACAACGTAGAACACAAATATTTTTAAAATGTAGATAGAATAACTTGAGTAAGAAAGAGATTGGAAATTTAGAACATCCATATATTCATAGAGTAACCATAGTATAGTTATGATTAAGTTCTTTAAGCAACAAATAGTTTTCCTGGATCATAGGAGATTTTTCTTAATTGAAAGAAAAAAAAATCCAAATATACAATTTGAATCTACAATACAATTTTTTTATATGTGCAGTACAATACAAGGGTTTCTGCGTCACTTCTCAAAACACCAGGATTAAACGCATATTTCTGTACTTTATAACAATTTTTAAGTAAACGCCATCAGTTTTATATATATTAGTTACAGTTATTTAATCTATTTATTTAAAAAATTTTAATAATAGATGGTGTATAATAGTCCTTCCCGTTTATATTAAAACGCATTATTAAATTTTATTACAGAGTCAAATTCAATAGTGACAACAATTTGATTGCTCTATACCATGAAAATATTAAGCAAAGTAAATTTCAAAAAAATAAACAGCTATGGCATAATAAATTAAAAACTTATCAACAAAATGTTTCTTATGTAACGCTGACGATTTATCACCTTATCATTTAATATTAGAATGTCCAAAATTAAACGATATTCGTTATCACTATGACATGGCTCGAATTTGTAAAAGCAACTCGCTAATAGAATCGTTAAAAAACTTCAATAAAATGACTAAAAAGGACTCATATAAAATTTATAACTATTTTAGTAAAATAATCGACATTTATAATAACAAAACAAACGAACATTAACGAAGCATTAAAATATGCCATTATTAATGAAATATGACAAAAAAAATTGTAAGAATCAAATTAGAAATGTATGGAATGTATCGGTGGAAAATAGGTGTAAACTAAAAATCACAAAGTATTGTAAAGTAAAACACAAGTAAAAAATGCAAATGTTACCCCCCTTGTAATAGGGAAGAAATTCCCAATGAATAATAATAAACTGATGATGATAATAATAAATAGTGTATAGTAAGAGAAAGAAAACAGTGTAATGGAGCGAAAGGATCTCTTTGCCTGTATTGATACAAGAAAAAATCAATAAATATATTAAATATTAAATTTTTATTGTTTATTTTTTTAAATTTTATTAAAGCCCCTAAATTGGAGCCATGCACCCTTATCTGCAGAGTTCTGTTGTAACATATTGAATCATTTAGTTTTTTAGTTAAAAAGCCTGCTTCCATTCAAACATTTCATGTCAATAAGTGTGTCAGTCAGTTAATGTAGCTTTAGTTATTGCATGGGTATTCAATATCGAATAATATTTATAATATTGTATAATTGATTGATAATCGTATAAAAAGTTTCAAATTTTAATTACCATGAATGACAACCCTCATGGGTTAAAGCTAAGGACAGAGCAAAAAAGCCATACACAGCTCCATTTTCTGGACATAAATATCAGGTTTAGAAGGGGCATTATACAAACATCAGTGTATTTAAAACCCACGCTTGCGCCACTATATATACCAGCATGGTCAAATGATCCGTTCAAGTATAAGATGTCAGCGTTTAAGGCGCTTATTAAAAGGGCGTTTGTATATTGCACCAACGTACAAGATCAAATTAAGGAGATTAGCAAAATTAAAAAAGTGGCAAAGCAGTTAGGATATAAAGCGAACGTAATAGAAGGATTGCTTAAGAGTTACAAACAGCATAGTGACAGAGGATTTAATAGAGAGGATCGGATCGGCAAGTTCACATACGACAGGAAAATGAAAGAAGTGATGGAAGAGTTATGTAAATATAAAAACACAAAAATGATATATAAAAGAGCACCAAGCATCTACAGATTGCTTAGAAATGATAAGGACATAATGAGAATGCAAGATAAGGCGGGAGTTTATAAAATTTCCTTTCAGAATAAGCAATTAGGAGTGACAAAAGATTATGTTGGAGTCACTAGAAGAAATTTGGCAACGCGTATAAAGGAACACAAATATGATGTTAAAAAAAGGGCATAATAACACCATTTTGGCGATCATGGGACAAACAGAAGGAGCGAACGTAAAATGGGATGAAGCGAGAATAGTCAAGACGGTCCATTCTCCGACGATTGCGTTAGGGATGGAAAAAGTAGAAATATATAAGAGTAAGGTAGAAGACAAGTGTTTAAATGCAAAAGACGCCAATACTCTCCCAACGGCCTGGAAATACATAATAGAAAAAGAAATGAAATTAGAAAACCCGCAGAAAAGACATGGCAGCTTTAACTAGTTTAATAAATATTGCTTCGAAAGTAGATTTATTTATTTTTATGTTTGTTGATTATTAGTGTATTAATAATTTGTTTGTGGTTGGTTTAATATTTATTATTTAATCCTTTATTATTTAAACCGTTAAAAATTTTTTAAAGATTCGAAAATTTTAAATATCGCGAGCATTCGAGAGCTTTATGTTCGAATGTGGAAATGTAATAAATTTTTCCTGAAGATGACCTATAAAAATTAGGTTGAAAACGTTAGAAATTAAAGATAGCAGTAAGCTCAGCAAGTGTTTTGGTGTTTGAGTATTGTTGTAAGTAATCTGCTGAGGGAGTGAAGATTGTTTTATTTGTCAATAATTTTCTAGAATTACTCAGAGAAAACTAGAATGGGAATTCCTACCAAATTAAATTGAATAGAAAATCTTTATGTAAGCTAGGTACAGAAATTCTCAATTTTAGATTTTTAAATCATAGCATAGAGCAAAACTGTGTTTGATTATATTTCTCCTCACAATGTGAGGAGAAATATAATCAAACACGGGATATAATTGATCGCATACCATGAATGGTAGAAGAGAAATGCCGACCTAAAAAAATCAATTGCGCATGACGAGAATCAATATCAGGAGCGGCAACAAGGAGAGGCTTACGTTCCACATTCATATCAAACATAAAAACATTCGATGATGGTCTCTTATACGCTTACACACAGTTTGGTGTTCAAATGTAGAGCGTAAGCCCCTTGTTGCCATTGGATACCGAAAATAAGCTCCAGAATCGAACTAGAAATAACATGAATTAGAATCTTGAATAAGCTCTTATTTATAGATTATTTTAATAACAAAATAATCTATAAATTTGTATAGGCTATTTGTAGTTCTAAATCAACGAGAAACGAAATAAAATTAATTAATAAAAATTAAGATTTACGGACGTAAATTTTTAAAAAGTCTTAAATTAAGATTTAAAATGAAGACAAATGTTGAAACACACTAAAACCTTTAATGACGACGATTTATCTTTTTAAATGTTTTTATTTAACTTGCTTTGTGCCGTGCTCAAATCTTGTAATTCAAATTTCACCCACTTCTAATTAAAACAGAAAGTTGAAACTTTGAGGGACATTTCAATGTTTTACATGGTGACCTCATTCCCACCCCGAAACCGTATAAACGTGACCAAATATAGAATTTAATAATGATGTGTATGTGTATGTGTGTGTGTAAATGCACTGTAATGATACATATGGTGGGGTGAGGTTACCCGACCATCCCGCAAAACCAATCTCGAAAAATATGAATAATAATAGTTTTTAAAATTTTTTAAAAGATATATTAAAATTACTTTCGACTTGTCAGCCGTTTTAATAAATGTTGCAGTGTTTGAGAAGTCCTGAATATAACGAGTTATTCGTCTTTCACAACTACTGGAACACACTCAATGCGTTCAGCTGTTGAACTTACGTTCTTTGCCCTAATTGTTATACGTATGTTTATGTAAATCGTGATTAGCGTAAAGAGTGTAAATTCAACGCTTGAATGCATCAAATGTGTTCTAGTAACATGGCGGCAAATAAAGAAGACATCTTTTGTTTTTTGTAATACTTCACAAACACAGGGAATTTATCAAACTTATTGACAAGCCTAAAAAGAAAGATCGATGCTATTGTAGGTTTTAGTGTAAACTATTCCTGTTTTCCACATTCGTTTTAATTGTCTTTATTTTCAATTCTAATTTAATTTTTTTTCCTCGAGTTAACATTGGACTCTTGAACTAATCCGAGTAACAGCGAGATTTCCAATGGAATCAAAATTTATGATTAAACTTATTGATCCTTAGAAATTTAGCTCCAAAACTCGATAAGCTTCAATCTGTGTGCAAAAATTTTTGTCGAATGAATATAAAATTACAGAAAAAGTAGATATAAGGAGCAGAATAATTAACTGAAAAAAGGAAATTAACCAAATAGTATTTTCTTAAATAGAAAAATCGAATTAAAAAAATTAGAGTGAAATTTAAAAACAATTACTACGTATTTATTGTGACATCACAATATCTGGCTGCAATTTTTAATCGTCTTTTAATTAAAAATCACTTGACTTCCGGTTCATACCGAAAGTTTTTGTATAGTTAATCGGGATCTCCGGTCCTAAGCTTTCTATGTCTGGTCTAAATTTTCGTGGTGTCTTGCCCCTGTACATCATACTTCTCCTCCTCGATCAATAACAATCGAGTCATGCCGATCATCTATCTACTTTCGTACTGGAGAAATTTTTAATTGCGATCACGTAACTTCCGAAAGTTACGAGACCTAAGTTCGTATATAGTTAGTCGAACCTCCTAAAATTTCCATACCTGGTCTCGATTTTCAGCTATCTAATTCCATTCACAAAATTAACAAAATACAGGCAGCGGACGACAATAGGAATGTATATGTCTGCAATTTGAAAACTGCAGCTCAATTAAAAGAAAATGTTATCTTACGAAGAAATATTAGAATTTTATATTAATAAAACATTATAAACTTTATCAAAACCATAATTGAATCCTATTTTTAATAAGCTTCTAAACATTTAAGTGATATTAATATAAGTATCGAATACTATAAAAATTATTGATGCTTTTCGAATAAGTTTGTAGAAAGTAAAATAAAAAATTGCTATTTTATTTTACTTTAAAAATTCAGAAATGTGAATTCGTTTCAAAGATAAAAGTAAGGATAAAAAATTTTTTAAAAACTTTACAAAAATCAAAACACTCATAGGTTATTAAGCATAATTAAAACTCGTTCGTTAAATTTTAATATGTAAATTAAATTTTGTTGGCATCTTTATAACTTAATATTAAATTTATGCAGTAATATAGAGCATTCTCTGTAAACCACAACAAATCTTATGCAACTGCATATTCTTAGAGTTCCTGTTCACAGAATTTCTATAGCCATCGAGAGATAAGAAACTCTATAAAAAGGAAGGAGTATTCTGAATGCTATAAAATTTGTTTGACATTCTTTTTTTTCTGTCAGATACGTCTGTTTTCAGATTATCTGTATTTTCGCTCGTAGATTAGGGAGACGAATTTCAACTTTAAAAAATGGCCAGAAAAAAATTGTCTATGTATTCTTCGAAATAATTCTTCTCAAATAAACAAGTGTTAGCTCATATTTTTTTTCAAATAAGAATTTTACTTGTAATAATTATGGGTAGCTCCAATTAACAACTCGATAGTTATCTATTCCATTGAATTTGTCATATTCAAAAAATTGATCTGTTTGTTTTAGTTTATTCTAAATTATGCCATAAAACAGGTTAGTATGTGAGTGTAAAGTACACATTCAGAGCATTCAAATATTTTTATTTCATCAATTAAAATCAAAACATTCCATGCATTTACATAAAATTCAAATTATTTCGTAAAAATATCATCTTTTTCAAAGAAGAAAAATTAAATAAAAATATAAACGAATATTTTTAAAAAATAGAATTAAAAATAGAAATAGGATAAAAATTAGAATTTAATGTTAAACTCTTCAACATTGAATACAATAGAATATTTGCAAATAAAGGGTTGGTTGATATAATAAAGTTTGTATTTTTAGAAAATTAATTTGTGAAGAGATAGAATAACTTAATATGACCAATTTTAAATGGTTAAAATTATTAAGTTTAATCTAACGTATCCATTTTTCAATATAATAATTATTCAGAGTGACATATTTTTCCAAACGTTTAATTCAAGTTTTCATTCCGTGTCTGAAAAACTGGTTTTTCTCTGTTTGTTCCCTTCGCATGTTTATAACTCGATATTAAATTTAAGCAGTAATAAAGAGCATACCATAGAAACTATAGCAAGTCCTTTCTATGAAACTGCATATTCTAAGAGTTTCTGTCTCGGTAAAGCGGCTTAAACTTTGGCACTCGATTACTCGATTATTTTATTCGGATAGCGAAAGGTTGACCTCTCAACACCTCTTTTAATTTTGGGAAGGCGCAGAAATCAGATTACGCCTGATTTTGCACTAATTTTTGTATGTTAATACAAAACCGCGCCGCATTAAGAAAATAGAGAAGCTTAAAAACCTGAAGTTATATTCCACATTTTTCTTACAGCTTCAGATTTCTCAACATTACACTTCTGATTGTTCTCAAAATTAAAGGTTTTAAAAGCTCAACGCTTTTCATCAAACTCCAAAGTTCAAGAGTTACTGCATTAGAATAGATCAAAGAAATTTAGAAAAAGTTGTCACTTTAAATGCTGATTTTATTTTAAAAAATAGACATGTATGATTGGAATAAATTATTTCACACTATTTAAAACTAGACACATTATTCTACATCTTCTAAACTAATTACATATATATATATATATATATATATAGACATAGAGAGAGAGAACTTAGTTTTAATCAACGCCCATACTTGTGAAATACTGTAAAGAATTTGTATAGATGAAGAAGCCACTTTTGTACGATGTTTTAGCCATCAATGGACTGCAGTTTGAAAAAATTGTAGGCCTATAAATTCTCAGTATCTGCCGGTTCTTCCTTAATCTCAAGAACGATGTTAGATAGATGAAAGCCGAGACCAGATATGAAAACCTCAGGAGCAGGAGACCCCGATTAATAAATATAACTTTTAAAAATATATTTTTTTAATTTGGTACGATTAATATTAATATTTTTTAAATTGAAAATTAAATAATCTACAATATCTAACATAATTTCGAGACAGTATCATCAATTAACACATCCGTATTATTTTCAGAAGCTATTTTATATAGATAAAATTAAATCAGTTGCTAGTAATTATACGTCTCAAGTACAAGTTCATTTAATTAATCATTGGACACGGGTGTTTAATGGCACTTTTCCAGTCTTGATAAGACTAGTTCGTGACGTTATAGGTACGTGATGATAGATTTGAACTGGTAATTACGTTCTACAATTCTCGACGTGATTGAGATACGAAAATTTTTGAATTTATTGTTTATTCCTTCGTAATTTAAATACACGTGAAATATTTATAGTAAAATGTAAATTGTTCGGCTGCAATTGTAGACCTATAAATTCCCACTGGAGTCCGTTCTTATGTCTGTTTTTACCTTGAGAACAGGCTTAGATAGACGAAAGCCGAGACCAGATATGGAAAGCTTTGGGCAGGAGGCCCCAATTAACTATATACAAAACTTCTTGTTTGAAACGAAAGTCACGTTATCTCAATTAAAAATTTTTCCCCTTAATGGAGTTCGATAGCTGACTGGCATGACTCCATTTTTAAAGGAAAAGTATGATGTGCAGGAGCAAGACTACTAACATAAAGAGCATATATTTTAAATTAAATAAATTAAAAATATGATTAAAAATTGCAGCATAGCATTGTGACGATGTAATAATATGTTTTGTTTATTTAAATTAATTTTTTACAGTTTCTTATATATTATAAATTATATCGAAATCTTGGCATTTATATAAGAATCATTTTAGACTAAAAGAAAAGCTCGCATCATTCTTAAAATGTTGAAACATTATTCTAGTATCTTAAAACGTGCACATGCATCGAATAAAAAATTCATACTTGAGGTCTATCATACTTTATTTTTTCAATTTAAATCAACTTCATCATTTATTCAGTAGGCCACGAAGCGAACAGAAAAACAAACATAAAAGTAAAATTCTCACTCAAATCTCAGTAAATGAAGTGCTGTTTTCGTACATTTAAACATAAAAAAATTACTTTAGCTAAGTATTAATCATTTGAATATTTTTCTTACACTTATGCTGTAAAGTTTTAAAAGTAATAATATTTCGTAATAAAATTTTATATGAAAATCTAAATTATGAGCTTGATAGTTTCATTGAAATTTTTCTGAAACCATACTGAATGTATGTAAATACTTTTATAACAAAAAATATTAATTTAAATAAAATAATTATTAAATTACATAAAGATTTTTTAAAATAAACGCTGGTTATGATTTCAAAGACTTTCAGTTATCATATAATTAAAATTAAAACACTATCTAATAAATTAAAAAATAAATATTTATCTATAAAATCCGATATAAAATATTATAAAGGTAATAAAATCCTAATTGTATATATTCATAGAAATTAAAACATCAGTTTATTTTTTATTTTTGTCTCTTTCCGCCCTGTGGGCACTAAGAGGAGTTGTAGGATAGGTGGGACACGACAGTTAGACACGTGCCTCCTGGGAGAACTTTCTATGGAAAACTGCCTCCTATTTAGGGATTATATACGTGCCTCCTGGGAGAACTTTCTATGGAAAACTGCTTCCTATTTAGGTGTTATATACGTGCCTCCTGGGAGAACTTTCTATGGATGATAGAGATAGTAGATACGTGTAAGAAACACAGAAAACTCCGTGGCCAGTCCGTTGGTAAAACCCGAACCAGTACCAGCGTTTAAAGGTTTTATCTACTAGACCAGGGATGGGCAACCTATTTCTACGTAAGGGCCGCATTTCAAAACTTTTGAACTGACGCGGGCCGCACACAAAAGATAAAAGAGGGGAACTGTCGGTAAATCACAATTCTTTATTCATATATAATTATAAATTAGCATATGTATACTTAATATAGCTTCTGGCACCGATTTAAACGTAATATATCGGAAATATTTGGTTACATATTAGTCACCATTAGTTTTAAATTAGTTTCGATGTGTCTGTTAGCCGGTTTCTTGTTTTAATTTTTACTAAATTCATTGCGAAAAAACTTTTCACAAATATAAGTTGTAGAAAATAACGTTTGAATTTTTGTTGAATATCTCATTAAGCTGGGAAATTGATATATTTATTCATATTTTATGCCACGCGGGCCGCAAAAAATATTACTGCGGGTCGCATGCGGCCCGAGGGCCGCGGGTTGCTCATCCCTGTACTAGACCATTGGCTTTTGTTTTGTAATCATAATACTATAGAATTTTAGAATAACTAATAATAAATATATTTTGTTACTGAAATTTAGATTTACAAAACGTAGAAATTTATTTGGTTTTTTTTTTACAAAAGTATATTTATTAGTGCATCTGTTATTTCATTACAAATTATATTTGGATGTTAATTTTTATTAGTGTATTTTTATAAGTTTAAATGGTTGATTTCAGCAGATATAAGTGATCGTTTCATTTAACGATCTATCCGTTAATGTTGTAAAGGAAACTGCTTTCTCTATAACATTAACAGACAGATACAATAAGGCTCGAAGTAAGAAAACCATTTAGATCTTGAAAAGCTCTAACAAAAAGACAATTAAGAAAAAGTTTCAGAAATTTTCGGATGTATTACATACAAAAAATAGAAAGACCATCAACAGAAATTTGAAAGACGATTATCCAAATGTTATTTCTTTTTCCAGGACGATTTGTGTCATTGACGTAATAAATTAGCAGACAAAAATGATTACATCTTGTTAATGATGATAAAAGTGATTGGATGTTCTGTTTGAAACGAAATAATTTGACAGTACACGTATTCAATAGCTAAAATTAATGGTAGAGAATTTTTTAAATAAAAATACAGTATTAAAAAGGAAACAGTTTTATTGTATATCTTTATTACAGATATTATCTTTAAAATAAAATAATGCGTTTAAATGGGGTTTATACTTGAAATACGACATTAAAGATCGATCTTAAAAAGAAATAAATATTTGAAATAAAACTAGATATTATTAAATTAATAGCAATATTTATTTTCATTTCAGTAATAAATCAGTGAAGGCATAAAATTGTATCTGAGTGTCATATCTGTGTAATCACCCAATTACTGTTCGATTATTCAATTCGATAGGCTTATTTATCTTATCCATTAGGCATTTATAGAAAATAAGACGAACTACTTATCGGGTTTACGGAAAAGCACGTAAAGATAAAATAATAATATCAATAGCACATACGTTATACTACAGAAAGCTGCCATACCAAATATGCCATATAATCAAGAAATTTTTAAATACAGATATATACACGAATAGCATGTAGACGAAATATATTTTTCTTTATTAATTTTCATAGCACTAGGCACCGGTCTACGTGTAGTGTAGAACCATCAACACCACAATAATAATAATAATAATAATAATATTAGTAGTAATTCAAATACAATTAAACAGTTTAATTGTAACAATAAAACACGTCAATTTTTAAATATATAATTCTAAGTTATCTTCTCTTAGACATATAATTAACAACAATGTCAAAGTTCACAATCCATAATATAAGTATTTTCAATGAAGAAAAAAAAAAACGATATTGATTTACGCTGACTTTTATATTTTCCGTATAATCTATATATACAGTATATATGTGTGTGTATATGTATATATACAATATGTGTGTGTGTACGCTACATAGAAAATATACTATTATGTATTAGATAAATAATATTTGTGTGTGTGTACCTGTATGTAGTATATACATATAATTTATAAATCTGGAATGTAATAGCTAATCTATTTATATAACATCTAATATAAACGAATAATATAAAAGATTATAAATGTCGATAAACAGTTAATTTAAATTTATTTTGTATACTAGTACTTTTTATATATTAACAGGACTTATTGTACTGGAAAATATGGATGCAGATATTTAGTCTTACAGATCAAAGATAATGTTTTTTATTTAGTTCACAAAAAAAAACATTATTTTTGATCTGTAAGACTAAATATCTGCATCCATATTTTCCAGTACAATAAGTCCTGTTAATATATAAAAAGTACTAGTATACAAAATAAATTTAAATTAAGATAGAAAGGACACAAAGGCATAATAATTAGTCGATAAACAGTCTTTCTACAGTCTATAAACATCGCATAGCTTTTACTGCCGTTATATATTCACAAAAAACACAGATTATATAGCCTATAAGAAAATATTCATAATAGATTTTTTTTAAAGTAGTGTTTTTATGTTTGATTAAAACTTGAATAACTGGTTACTAGATTCTTAATTTCCTCTGGTTTTCGTAAAAAAATATAATCGCTTATCTTGAATAGTCAGTCTTGAGAAGTGTATTAATTACGAACTTTCATTATAAATTACCCGGTATATCATTTCTCTCATGTCATCGCATGGAATTTCGTGTTTACAAGTTACAGAGAAATTTCATGAATTCAACAATTGTTAACTCAGTTATATTGATAGAATAATGAATTAGAATATAAAACAAATATATCGCCGTTAATAAATTTTAAAAGAAGATACAATCGATTTCTGAAGTTAAATTTATTATTCCAGATCTATATCTTGTATATAATTATATATTTATATATTTTAAAATGTGTATTCCACCATTATACTTTGTCACTTATATTTGAAGGCCATTAAACTGTACAATCATCCGTTGTGATTAGAGATTCGTCATATTTCGAATTTTTTTTTAATTATTTTTTTAAAATAAAATATGTTAAATCGTATAATAATGAATTTTAAATTCTATATAGAGAATATGACAAAAAAATAAATTAATAATACAATGTGTAAAAGTCAACAAAATTTAAATCTCAAGCGCTAAAAAATAAAGTGCAAAAACTTTGTATATATATATATATATTTAGAATGCCTGCTTGTTTGTCCGTCTCCTATTCACTTTTAAATTCTTTGACCAATTCGAACCAAGTTTCTGGCAATTTTAGGTTCCTGAGGAACATTTAGTTTATCATAAAATTTGGAAACCCCACCCCTCTCCCTACTTTCATTATCTTATTTTCTCTTAAACCATTTGACCGACCCAGACCAAGATTTTCAGTTACTCATGTGTAATATGTATAGGGTACTATGAAACTTGTAAAACCTTTGATTTAATCCTCACACTTTATCATAATTTTTAAGTTTAATGAATTATTAGACCGTTTCCCAAATTCCTTGGTAAAGTGGAGCCTTTAAACAAGGAAATTTTTTTTTGCAAAGCCCTCACAACTGATTGGTACCTTTTACGACAAGTTTGCACATTTGAGGCAACCAGACTCTAATGTTTTATTTTTATTATTATTTCACTGAATGATTAAATTAATATATAAATAATTGTTTATAACTGTTTTTCAATAAACAATTATATATACTATATTTTATTTTTAGATCATTCAATGAAACGTCAGTTGTGCAAATGATGAGTGATAAGGGCAAATGGCAACTTCCGTGTTGAGATGTAGTGCCGATTCAAGGAAATAACTGCTCGCTTAAAAATAGCTATAAAATAAACAAATAATGCATTTGATTCATTAACTTTAAAAATATTTTAAAAGATCCACGGAGTCTTAGAATTTGAGTTGCGGAGTCATTAATATAAAAATTAAAACCATGTAAAAGTTTAGCTTTTACGTGGTTTTAACTTTAATATTTGTGTTTATGTGGTCTAAATTTAGCTAATTTTTTGCAAACTTATAGGTCAAGTGATAAAAACAAAAAATCAGCCAAGTTTAGGCCACATCAAGGTATATAAATCATACTTTTCGTCCGGGTATCTGCTAGTTATTTAATAAATACACGAATAGCAAAGCTTACAAGAACGTAGAGATGTTAAATATTCGATTAAAGAATCAATAAAATGACTATAACAGTTTAAAAATAAGTTACATATTAGCAGATTCTAAGTTTGACTAAATAAACACTTTCGAAATACAAATTAAACAGATCTCTTCGTCTTGTCAGATAACGTATTTCTTTGACGTCATCTGATATCATTCTTTACGTTCGTTCATAATAAAATTTGAAAGATGACATCAAGTTGACGTAGAGTACATTATCCTGATAAAACGATAAATCTAATTATTATTGTAATTAAGGTCGTGACAGTTTTTTGAAATCCGATTTTCCAAGTCTAGTCAAAAGTTATTTCTCGCCTGTCAATGCAAATATTATCAGATATACCCTAAAATTAATTTACAATAAATATTTAAGAGAAAATTAATTATATTGGACTATCGTAGTTAGAACTTTTTAATTTTATAAAATAGGAAGAAACCTTACGCAGAATGAGCTAAAAATCAAAATAATTTTCTATAAAAATGTATCAATGAGATCGTATTTTATTGAAGTGCTAATAATCGTTTAATAAATAGTTGATGAGTCCTGTTACATTTTACAAGAAAAAATCACTCAGTAAGATCATCAAGATAAGAGAAGAGACATGTGCTAAGGTTAATGCATCAGTTAAATGTTCTCCCAAGTAACTTCGAGAGTTCATTAAGACTATATGTAAGATCTGGATTGGCATTGAATAATTTTAATTAACTTTCCAGCTTGTCATAGCGTACATGTCTGTAAGGATGCGAAGATTTTGGTTCAATCATATTTTATAAGTGATCATATTTTCCACTATAATTTATCATTATTTGATATCAATTTTAAAATTCGTTATTTAACTCGTTACTTAAAATTCTCACACAAATATACAGCTGAAAACATAAAATTAGTATTTAAACTTTCCAATATATAACGACCTATGGCAGTTTTCTTATAACATTTAAAATTTATTTATAAATATCAGCTATAATTAATTTAAATTATCTGTCAAAAGAATTTCTGAAATCTTAATTACAATGTTATTAAATCATGCCTGATTTTTATGTATATATATTTTTTTCTTATTTCTTATTATTCACATTGTTTTCCACGAAAAATTATGTTATTTGTTTCGTTCCAACTAGAATCTAGAACTTTTTCAATAATATTTATTATTAAAATATACAATTATTTTATATAATACTCGTTTTCACATCAAATTTTGCCAAGATCAGATCAAAAAGGATAGCGTTTATATATATAATTTTGATTTTAAAAATCTAAGGATAAACGTGCAAAAACAAAAACAAAAAAAAAATACTACACAAAGTTTATTAAATATTTGAATTAGTCTAATTTATATAAATTTATAAATTCTAATTATCGGTTTCTGTATAGTAATTATAAGTGTAGTGATAGTGAATATAATGTATTCTGTATAATGATTATGTAATTAATTTCAAAAAATTTCCGCAACTTTAATGACTTATTTCACACTTAATCTTCTAAGAAGTATTCCTTTTATTTTCAAAATTATTCCAAAATGTTTCACTCATAATACGAAAATAAATAGAAGCGCATTTTTCTTTTATTCGATAATATTTTAAAATATTTGAATTATGAATGTGTTTTTATTTCTACAGTAGTTAAGAAAATCGAGAGCCATTAAATATTTGATATCTTAAATGAAAATATATTAAAATTAAGATGTACATTTTAAATAATAAAAATGTAGAGTATTAAAGAGAGTGCTAAGGTTAATGCATCAGTTAAATGTTCTCCCAAGTAACTTCGAGAGTTCATTAAGACTATAATTATGTAAGATCTGGATTGGCATTGAATAGTTTTAATTTTGGATTAATTTAGATAAACATCTAAATTATTCCAAAATGATTTGGAGATATTTATTTATTGTGAGGACAAAAGAGATTTCTTTATCTTAAATCTGTTGATTATTTTTCCTGTTAAAATTTTGATTAATCAAAATAACGTGAAGTTCTCCATTAAACTTTTCAAGATTGACTTCAAGCAAATGTTTGTATAAAACATTCATATAATGGCAATTGGCAATTGCATTATACAATTTTTTATTTTTATTTTGAATCTTTATAAATAATATCATTTTATTAAAATTAAATTACTCACAAAAATTTAAATTAACTCTAAACATTAGATTTAAATATGAATAGGATTGATAGATTAAAATAACGCGATCTGCCAAGGGTTTCCCTTCTCATAGAAAGTCCTTCCGGGAGAAAGGACCTCCTACGTGAAGAAAACCTGGAAAACTGCACGCGGACTCGTCTGACTACCAGTGTTCAGTGCTTTTATCCACTCGGCCATTGGCCTGTGAATATTAACAAACAATATTTTTTATATTTAAGGATATAAAACTTATTGTCATTTATTTTTAAAAACTAGCAATTATTTATTGTGACAACATCATAATACCGGGCCGCAATCTATAATCATATTCTTAATTTATTCAATTTAAAATGTACGTCCTCCATCTCAAATCCGTAGTGTCTTGCCCCTGTACATTATACTTTTCCTGATAACAAGAAAGTCATGTTGATCATCTATGTAACTTCATTCGGGAGAAAATTTCTTTTAAAAAATTGAATTTACGTGAATTCTATTCCACGATTAACTATATATAGTTAATCGGAGCTTCTTGCTCTAAGTTTTCCAAATATGGTCTCGACTATCATATATCTAACACCGTTCTAGAGATTAAGGACAGGCAACAGATAGACGACAGTGGAAATTTATAGATCTACAATTTCTTTAAATTGCAGCCAAATTACAGCATTTTTCATCAGTCAATTCACTAACTCGATCTTATGATGCAGCTTGCGAGTAACAATTTTTTCCGTCTCTCTCTCTCTTTCAATTCAATTATCGAAAATTATGCCAGAAAATATTTATCTTTATATCCTTTTCGACATTCACTTTTTCGTTCATAAATTTGATATTTTGTAATATTTATTTTGTATTGTAATTTTAAATAACAACAACAATTATTATTTTATGAAATTCTGTGTGTTTTAATCGATTTCAACTTTTTTTGTATTAACAATTTGCGTGTATGCACACACAAAGTGTTAATACTTACAAAAAGGAAGAAAAAATTTAGAAACATTTTCCCCGCGAATAGTTAGCCGAAAGTTTGGTTCAACGAGCCAATGAGTATAAATTATTCAATATACATTATACTAATTTTTTCATATTTGTACAATATAGCAACATTTGAATACATTTTGCATATGTTTTTAAAATACTGGTACATAAGATTTAACGGACTTTCGGCAATAGCTGCCCATAGTTGCCCATCAGTCGCCGAATAGATAAAACTATTGACCACTGATAATTAGTCTCGGTATAACAATTTCAGGTTAGCCTCACTTCACCCTAACACGATAACTTAAAATCGCGTTCAGATTACCAGGAGGCAGGATGAATCGATCTCGAATTATCCCTGGAGTACCTTGAAGTGGACATTGCCTTTGGAGTTTATTCTGCAATTAGCGAGGGGCTGATTTCAAATTACCTCCTCAAAAAATCTAAGTTCTGTACATTCCATCAGAATAAAACATGGAGCAGGTACATGTAACATTCCAATCAATCAGCCTCTCGATACCTATAAAATAAACCCCGATGGCAATATCAGTTCCGCTCCTTCAGCCCGATTCTGGCTGAAACTTAAGAAAATCATTGTCTATTAAGGACCATATTTATTTTGGGTAATATCAGTTTGTTTCTTATTGTCTTCTAGTATTATAGAACATATAAACACGAGTAAGATGGCCTACCTTTGAAACCTGGGACACCGAAATTGAGATTTTTACAATAGCAACAATCCTTATCAATCGGATTTATTTATACAGTAAATGTGGAAATGACAATAAATGGTTGGAGTATAAATTACTATTTGAACTATTTGAATTCATGTAACGAAGACAATGTTCACCACTTTGAGTCTGTAATTTAAGTTTTTATTATTGAGTTATCCTTTTGTCGAGTTAAATAATGAGTTGTATATTATTAATTAAAAACTAAGCTGCAATTCTGTGTCCCTAATGAATATTTACTCTTGTAATTATTGTATTCTTTCCTAAATTTTTCCAATTAGGTTGATTCTTTGTATATCATATTTTTGTATATAATATCCCATGCACTGCAAACTACTGCATGAGCGATTTTAGTGCAATTAACATTTCTTGTGACTTTTATTTTTCAAGTATAGCTTTCACTGACTAGCTTTCAATATTCACATGTTTTATATAATAAACGTATCACGAGTTTTAAGCATAAAAGTTTATCATTTTAGCTAAATCAGGGGTGGTAATGTGAACGGTAAAGGGTTCAGGCTATTTTTGAGGGTAATTCGAAATCGATTTTCGGATTACCAGGTGTAATACTTAAATAGGGGCCAGTTTTCCGGGAAGCACTCTTACTTGGAAGAACGTCCATGTGTTGTGTTGTCTTATTCCATCATCACTTCAACCAGTCAGTTAAATCGATGGTCAACTCTATATATAAATAACAAAATACATATCTCTGCGAGTTAAAGGTAAAATACAGTAAATTTGGATATAGTACCTCCCTAAATAGCGGTACTCTCGTAAAATTCCAACGAATACTCGTAAATTAATCTTCTCTTTAAGTATTAAATAGAAAGCCCTTTAATATCTGAATTAAATCGATTTATTATGTCGCTTGAAATTCAAAATGTATGATTTTAAATTTCAAGCGACATAATCATCCAATATATATATATATATATATGAGTTGAATACTTCATTAATATATATATATATATATATTAATGAAGTATTCAACTCAAAAGTTTTGAGGCACTTCAGTTTATCTCCAATTCAAATTAGTACCAATTTTCATAGGCGAATAACTTGAGATGCAAAGTTAGTTTACTGTAAGTTGAAAAAAATTTTAAAAGTTGTCAATGTGATATTTAAATACCAACTTTTCAAAAAGGAGAAGGCAATCTGCTAAATTATTAAAATAGAGAAAACAACAAACAAAATGTATGTAAACAACTAAAAAAACAACGAGAAAACCTTCAACTATCGGAAATTCACATGTAACTAAGCAGCACTACGGTTTGACACAACTGAACTCAAAATTTAATTTTAACTGCACGACATAGAAAACGGCTTCATGGAAAACAAATGTAGTTGCTATAGTAACTTACTAAATAAAATAAAAAATATTATATACTTAACAGCATACTATAACAAGTTGTTTTGAGTAACAAAGTCTAGTCTCGTAATAGTAGTTTTCATACTCAACGTTTCCCCATAAATATCAGATATAAGACTGACTTTAATTCAATTATATCCAGTAGTTAATGTGATGGTAATGTGTGAGCTATATTATAGTAGATGTTTATCTATCGACTAAATATGCAGTTTAATAAATCCAAGTTTAAACTCAATCATTAATGGCATTAACATATACAAGATATATGATTCGTGTGTTTCTCGTTTTCAGGAAATTGAAAATTTATTTTAAAAAGATAGCTAAAAAACACGTACCGCTTCTTATTTCTTATAATCTTGAGAGCTACTTGTTTATTTGTTTTGTGATCCAAAGCTCTTATAACTTGACCGAAAGAACCTTTGCCGATTACTTCTAGAATTTCGTACCTATAGGCAATGTGATCGTGAAGAACCTGTAAGAAAAAATAATCGATTAAAGAGACAAATAAATGGATCTTGAACTTTGCCTAATAATAAATATTTTATAGTCTAGTAAAATCTAGTTTGTTTATCACTTATACACGAACCTTTCATCATATAGAATTTTAAAAATATGTTTTCATTCATCAACGTTATTTACCAGTTGAATAAACAGACTTTTAAGAAACTTAAAAGTCTGTTTATTCAACTGTTTATTCAACTCATTATAGCCGGAAATTATAAATTTGTTCAGATTTACTAAATATAAATGTCAGCTCTTTTAATTCTTTTCGTCATGTTAGCATTAAGAAAGCCTTTTCCCATACCCATTATAGGTATGGAAAAAGGCTCATCCATTATAGGTTTACCAAAACCGAAATGAATTCCGGATATGACGGATCGAGCTCTGGCCTCACTGTTGAGAGATCCAGTCCGACATATCCGAATCAACTCACTCACGAAAATTTCAAAGATTTCTAACCGAATCCGAAACCGAAACCGGATCCACAGGCAGACTGATACGTTCATTGTTCGGACATCCAGCTATTTAAGTCTTAATTAATGTGCTATTAATAAAGATATTGGGTAATAAGACTATTCAAAATGTTTTGTTAGCTATTTTTAGATATTCTATGGTTGTCTGAGAATAAATTAAAATTGGGAATTACAAAATTCACTTTGTTACGTCAACATTGATTAAAAGCAAAAATTGAGATTATCATCATTTTAGTCCAAAAATTCATTTTTTATGCAGTTAGATAGTTGATTTACAAATTTAATTTAATAAATCGTTATGTTTTCAAAAACCGAGTCATCGTAGATCTATATGAAAACATAACGACTTATCAAAATTCAGCCAAATCTGATTTGGTAACACTTCAGAACGTAAGGAAGACATTCCGTAAAAATTTGTACCAAAACTCACCACTAAGGCACTTTTGACGCTGCAAGCAACAAACGTTTTACTCGAACAAGACCTCTATGCTATACAAAGAGGTTAATGATGTTCAATATGGTCCCCATTCTGCAGATATAAAACCTGAAAACAATGATGAACAGTGTGTTCAACGACCGACCAGAATCGATTGCTTCTCAAATGCCGTGTGATTCTCTCTCAATGCTGCCAAATTTTCAGCAGGTCTTCTACAAATCAAACTTTTTAAGTTTCCCCACAACCAACTTTTTACAATTTTTCGTTGATTGCAAATTTAAAATTATTATTACTCATAAAAACTTATTTCCTATGACAGAATTGAAGCTTGTATAAAGTATTTATCTCCATGTTTTTTCGTGCATATCTTAATATTTTATTTGAACTTTTTCAATTATCTACTGTTTTGAGGACTACAGTATTGAGGACATCTCACTCAGAGCAAAACTCAATTAAAGTGAGATTATTCTAAAAAGTTTTAGGTTTGTACTCTCCTGAAATCGTCCGGTCCACATCCATGTTCACAATTCACGACTTTTGTATAATTGAGCTTTTCTAAAAGCGAGAAGAGCTCCTATCGCGAATACCCACCCCTATGTGCTGACTTGGCGCTGCGAAATCGCTCATGTGGATACCCTGCTTAAAACTATTAGACCTGAACTGCATATTACCTGAAAACGGAAAATGATAACGAAAGTTGAAAAATAGAGATTCAGTTTCAGATTCGTTTCTGTTTAGCTAAACTCCGCACTATCAGAAAATTGCATCCATTTCGGCACTTTTCAAAGCTAATCTTCCATAATGAAGGATGCTTTTATGGCTTCGATGCCGTATTGCTTGCAAATAGTCTGTTAGTTTAGTTAAAAACTAAAATATAAAAAAAAAACATAAATTTTGGGATTTATGATTTTTGGGTTTTACATTTAGACTGGAGAGATTTTGGGCGAGAATTTGAAAATACGAACTAAAATAAGATTATAACGTACAATTGCTGAGAAAGAGCTGCGATTCAAGATTCGGAGTTTTATTTTAAGTAAGTTTTGTAGAAGATAGTTTAAACAAAATCATAATTATGAGATATTATATAAAATTGATTCAAACTATTTGTTAAATAATAGCACTAGTATAGTTTGCTGACGTATGACGTCACTTATAAAACGTTTTCTTATTGGTGAAATCATAGCTGAAAAGATGATAGAAAAGAAAATGTTGATATTTTCAACTTTGCTTTTAGGTGAGATTCTGTCGAAGTAAAAGTGAAAAATCCGGAAGTTGTGTCATTTCCGGTTTCAGTTTTCTATTTCAATTGTATTTTCAAATACAGTAGACCCCCCTATAACACGGGTTCATATAAAACGGATTCGTATAACATGGCGGAAAAATTGTGATCGTGTTCGTATAACATGCTAATTCAGGCTTGTATAACACAGTAAAAGAATGAGACAGATTGTCATGGCCGACTCGTGTCTTGACAGGATTGGTCGAAACTGGACCAATAGCGGACGAGCAGCGGACCTACTTGAGAGCTACCAGCATAGCGAGGACGCTGATTGGATGACCGCCGTCCAGCGGCACGCGTATATACGGACAGTTTAGGCAGAAAAGCTGTGTTTTATTGTGGAAGAAAACATTTATTATTCAACGGTCATAAAAATTGTTGTCATGTAGTGCCTTAAGCCTGATTACTAAAGAAAGTTATTTTAAATATAACAAGTAAGTTAATCGCTTTGGGCTGTGAACGGCTCATGTACGAGGTATTTGTAAAATCTAAGTGACTCGTACAACACGGATTCATATAACACGGAACGTATCTACCGTGTTATACGGGAGTCTACTGTAATGTGAAGTCAAAACCTTAGTCGAATGCTATGAGCTAAGGTTATTATTTGGGATTCAAATTCAAGTTAGTTCATAGCGATTTTTCCGAAGTGGTTGGGATTGAAATTCTGAGTCAAGTGCACAATTAAAGAGAAGAATTTGTACACAATAGGAATTAAGTCATGGAGTTAATATGAATAAATTAACGAATTAAAGCTAAATAAAAATATTCGTATTTAACAGACAAATTCCGTACAAAGCATTCTAACCTTGATATAAGATCCATTTTCATCATCATAACCACAGTTTTGCGGACTACCTTCCTTGCCTTCGATCTTAATTGTTTCTAGTCCTAAATACCATATTTCTGGATATTGCTTCACTTCCGCTCTCTCGAAAGCATTTAAACGATTTGAATAATACTTAAGCACATCTGTATTAAGAAAAGGCGGGCTTAGGCAATGAGATTTAATAAATATTTTCATAAGATACATTTGCTTACCATTTGGCATCAGAGGAAGCTTCCTTCCGTAAGGATCTTGATGATGGAAGTTTCGAGGAGTTGAACTTTTACTGTTTTGCTGCGGGCTGCCAGTTGCAGGCGAAACACATTCGGGTGTGGCCGAAGAATGATCACTACCTACGTTATAGCTGCTACGACTGCTACTGCCCAGCACCGGCAATGAGGTTATAACAGTTAACGTCCCCGAAACTTTATCCCCAGAACTGGAGGCGCTAGCTTTAGAGGAAGGTAATCTTTGAACGGAAATGCTGGGTAAACTAGTCGACTTGTCCAAACGAGAAAGGACATTATGACGGGACAGCCGTTGTGTTAATGAAGCGAGTGCTGCTACCGGACGAGATTTACTAACTTGAAATTGCTTGACGATGGCTCGGCCCAATTTGGCCATTGGATCGCGATGAGGCAGACTGACATGATCCTGGAAAAAAAATATATTATTATTATGTTTTGCGTTGCCTTGTCCCATTTTAATAAATGTATTTGACTTCTTAATTCACGAATGAATTATGCATAACCAATTACTAAACTTTGAATATGTTTTAGTTTAATAAAAAAAAATCTGGAAGTTTAATATTTGGTTATATGTATATGTAGTATAAACAATTTACAGACTATAACAATAAGTCTGATGTATCAAATCATTTTCGGAATTTGGTTTTGAAGTCTGAAAAATCTGAGTATTCACTTTTACAGTAAAGAGAAACACAATAAATTAGTCTATAGATAAAATATACAGAAAGTAGCATTTTTCCAGCTTGAATAATACCGGAAAATATTAATGAAATAACCAGATAACCATTATTAAAGATATCAATGAGCTAATTGAAGAATCAAATTTTCCTCGTTATTCACTTTAAAAACATTATTCCTTTTGTTCTAATTGTTTACAGGTCATAGACATAAAATTAGTGAAATAAATTATAAAGTATAAAAATAAAGATTTAAAAAAAATTTAACAAAACGTAAAGGGCCTAATCAAATAAACACGTGAAAAGTGCCCCAAACCAAACTGAAATCTTAATCTTTTCGTTTCATAGAAATTGAAAAAAAAAAAAAAAAAAAAAGTGATTTTTAGTCATTGTACATTTTTCATCGGTAATATTTTCATTTTTGATAAAACAGGAACAAGCTAAATTAAAAATTTTATCAATTTTAAAAGTAATTTCTTTTGTTTTTCAACTTCTATTTAACGTTCACTTTTTTCCTTTGGCTTCTTTAATCATTCTAGGAACTTTTTACAAGTTATTTCGACAATATAATTTCTTTTCGTACAAACTTTTTCATACAATTTTCTCCAGTGAAGTGTATTTCACAAAAACAGCGTATCAAATTTTCATATCCTGAACGTATAAAACGAAATAAATCCAGCACTGCAATAAGATTCAGACAGCAGCAAATTTCACGATTACAAAGAATTTAATAGATCTATATATTTTGTTTTATAGGCCATGGTGACTTTTATTAGTGATATTATGCATCATTCTATAAATTTATTTTTAATTTACGGGAAACGGATAAACTACATGCTCATCTTCATTATCTTCAAAAATTACGTTAATACCTTGAGTAATACATAGAAAAAATTTAAAATATTAAAAAGAAATTAATAATATAGAAATGATCGTATTTAAACACGACTTTTATCCAAAAAAAAAAAAAAAATCTCGAAATTTGCCGTCTTGTAAGTGAAGTTATGATCTGTCATAGATTGATGAACTTCCCAGTCTTCAACAGCCTACAGGTAACCTCTATCTAGCCCAACTCCTGAATAAAGATGTTATTATATTAAACATATCATTATAAGCTGCAGATAAGCAGCTGTTGTGTGTATTCCTGTACAATATTTTAATGGTAAATTTCACTAGTAAATGACTTATTTTTATCTGATAAATAAAAATGTGCATTTTAATTTTACTTACTTGGTACTTTACAGTAAAAAAAAAAAAAAAAAAAAAAAAAAAAAAAAAATTGGGGACATGGTATCAACGGCGCGTGATTGCTTAAATTCACTAAATGCTTTTACCTAAATACTCTGTGCTTAAATGGAAGTGCGTCATATATGACATAAAATACGGTAATTAAAATATTGTATTTTAGATAAAAAGAAATACAGTAATTCGTTCAAAAAACCCAAAATTTTAAATTTTCTTTAGAATATAAATTATAATTTATATATGCTTCAATAACGTATAAAACACATGAACTTCTTCAAATGATTAATTAATTGGTCATGGGTTCACTCCCGATCGACAGGTTGGCCAGTGGAGTTTTAGGGCTTTTTTCACATACATAACACCTAAATAGGGCCAGTTTATCACAGAAGATCCTATCGGAAGTCATCCCCCTTGGAGGATTGCCTACAAGTTGTGTTGCCTTATCCGACTTGGTAGTTGATGATGATTCATTAAATGATTAAAAATATTTTTACGTAGGCGACATCGTCTTTGTCATTCCTTAGAACCTTAGTTCGCATTACAACAAAGTCGTGTAAAAGACAATTAATTAATTATTCGTCCAATTATTATGTAATGTATCAGATTCCATCCAATTATGTCTTTTATATAATTTGGGAATATTTTCTTTAACTTCATCATCAATGTAGGAGTAGATACAAAAAACAAGGAGAAAATCAAACTTAATTTTTTTTTGTTTCTTAATTAATTTCTTTTAAGCTTTCTAGAAACTGCTAATATCGTATTTGAAATTTCGGAATCAGTATCGTCTACAGTAGATTACTGTAAATTAGGATTTAACAACGCTAATCAGTTTTGTCAAATTGATGTCAAATTAATTAATGTTAAAATAAATTAAAGTTGAATTAACTTTTAAATTAAAAGCAACGTTCATTCAATTAATGCTAAAATAATTTATTATTAATTAACAAATAACGAATGTTTTAATTCAATGAAGGAAGCAATATAAAAATATTCTGGTTTAAATTAAACGTCATTAACTATCTTCTCTATTCTTTAAAAACCTTGTTTTTTTTTATTTATTTAAAAAGTAAAGTACCTTTTCTGTCAGCAGTCATCAATAATGCCTGAAATGACGATCTTAAAGTCGTCATTAAAAAGATGATAAAAATTTCATTCTAAGTTTTAATTAACAGTTGAAAAATATTTTTATTTGTTTATAAAATAATAATAAGTCCATAAATTTAACGCCTAATAGGAAATGGAAATTCTTTTATAATCAATTAAAACTTTAATGCTCTTTATATTGTGTAATTTACAAAGAAAAGTTTATGCTAAACTCTACATAAAAATAAATAAAATAATGCGTGCAAAACAAATAAAGGAAAACCACTTTGTAAATATAATACCGCTTTAATAATAATAAAAAGGCGTTTTCGTTCGTTATCAGAGCCCACCAGTAGCCGAGTGGACGAAATCACTGAACAGTGGTTCGAGTCTGATCCCACCTGCCGGTGGATCAGACTTGAATCATTCCCCACATGGGGTTTTCTGGGTTTTCTTTACGTATCTAACATCCAAATAGAGGTTATTTTCCCAAAGAAAGTTCTCCTGTATGGCACTCCTTTGGTAGATCATCCAGTTATTGTATTGCATATGTTATCAATCCAATTCAATCCTTTTTTCACAAATTTCTTTATACTTTTGAAATAGCGTTGTTTACATTAGAGTTTTTATTATTATTTGATCTATCATATTTATTTTTGTTGAAATACAATGTGAAATCTAAACCCAACAGAATATTCTACGTTGTATTAAAATTTCAATGATAATGTGATCAAAAACAGAAACTCAAACAGAAATTGTTCTGCTTATTGCAATCATAAACATACTTCTTCTTCATAACTGGTCACTGGCTTCATTCTGGAATTTCAACAACAAAATGCAACTTGTTCTTGATTATTATAAAATTATGAACAAGTTGCATTATTCTACTGAAACTATTAGAATCGCCTATTTTCTCATCAAATCACAATATGCTTGTTTTAAAATATGCTTTAATAATTAATGACATTTATTTTGATAATTTCAAAACTAAAACACGTTTAATTCTATCTTCAAAAGCTTCTGGAAACAATAATTGATTTGCCATTTGAACACTATTTCATTGAATCAATATTCAAATGACGCCAATAGCACTTTTGATCCATTCACATTGAAGTTTTGTCATCGCAAAGTACAATAATTTTTAATTTTCATTATTGCCTTACTGTCCTTTAGTTTTTTATTATATATTTTGTCAACGTGGACATTAATTATTAATAGGACAATTATACTGGTTTTAAGCTTTTACGTCAAGAATTGAGGAAAAAGTTCTTAAAGAAAACCGACTTTCTTTATTAAGCTACCTGTACACATACATCGATTCACATCTGTGTTTCGGGCTATCATGCCCCTCATCAGCAGGTTTACATGAGGGGCATGATAGCCCGAAACACAGATGTGAATCGATGTATGTGTACAGGTAGCTTAATAAAGAAAGTCGGTTTTCTTTAAGAACTTTTTCCTCAATTCTTGCGTAAAAGCTTAAAACCAGTATAATTGTCCTATTAATAATTAATGTCCACGTTACTTATTATTTTTTTTTTTTTTTTTTGTAACTCTTTCCGCCCAGTGGGCACTAAGAGGGCCTCTTAAAGCAAGCCCATTATGGGTTCGGCCAGGCCCACAATGGGGCGGCCGGGTGGTGAGGGACGGGGACCGACATATCCGGACGGACCACCCCCGAAAAATTCCTGGGGATTTTTCGACCCGTCCGGATTCGATCCGGGTCCCCAGGGCGGCAGGCTGCTAACCTTGACCGCTCGGCCTATTAATACTTAATGTCCACGTTAACAAGCTATATAATACAATAATTTTTATTTTTATTTTCTCTTGTTGCCTTCATAAAACTTAATTATTGTGTTAATATTCAATTATTAATGAGGAACTTTTCCCTTGTTACATGTAATTAATTAACAATAATGTAATTAATAAAATAATGCGACGTTAGGTACGCTCATGCTGTAGTATTATTCCATTACAGTTAAGGGATCGAGGATATGCGTTACGTAATTTTCTGAATTTTCTGATGAGTATATGTGACAGCGTTACGGAGCGTTACAGGGTTAATTGAAAGCATAAAAACGTCACGTAATGTATAGACGATCCCTACATCAAACTATGAAAATAAATTTCTACAAAATAAAAATAAAATTTACTTGATAAACTTTTCAAGTCTGCAAAAACTATGCAAATTACTATAATTAATTCTTTGTTTATTATTAATTTAAAATATATAACAGCTTTTGTTTTTAAAAATTAACATATTAATGCGAATTTTTCATGTTTTGCTCCTTATTTTATATTTCATTCAATTTTATATTAAAATTTACTTTAAATCCTTATTTCTAAAATATTCTAAAACATACGAAGAGCTCATAATAAACTTTCAGTTTAATATCTTTATTTTTATGTTTATGAATATTTGCGCTGTTTTGTATTTATGGAATATATCTATGGAGCAAGATAAAATAAGTGAAATAGTAAAAAATGCATAATATATCAAACAAAATAAGTAGTAAATCACATATACAAGATTAAACTAACTTTGTATGATCATAAAAAACTCTTTCGGTTATTTTCAATCTAATGCTAAGTACTAGTTTTACAGATATTTTGTATTGCTACAGAAAACTATGCAAATTTCAAGATATTACAATTTCAATTTAGTATGAGGCATTGAAATTTCCTCATATTTATGTAAATATAATAATAAGTCAATATAAGTAAGTAGTCAGGAACAGACCTGAAAATTTTTTAATACAGCTATTAAACATTTGAAAACCTCTAAACTGACACTGATGGGAACACAAAAAATGAGTGTTGTTTGAGCTCACCAGTGGCCAAGTTGTTCTATTTCCCGACCACTGAGAGTTCGATCGTTGGTTCGCGCCTCACTTGGACGGTGCCTGCCACGTGGAGCTTTCCGGGTTTTCTGCACGTTTGTAACGCCTGAACTAGGGACCAGTTGACCTTAAAAGACCTCCCGGAAGGCATTATTCTCGCACGTTATGTTCACCGTGATAAACGTATCCAATTACTAATACTAGCCAATGAGCTTATACATTCCTCGGGGCGAAGTAGCCAGAGAAGCTGATGCCCAACTTGCTTCTAAACAAACTGTTTTTTGGAGGTTCGACTATACTTAAATTTATTATGTTGGTTATAAAAAAAATCACATCTTATGATTTTTTATTTAATATTGATTCAGGATCAAGTTAGACATTTAGATAATCATCTCAGAAATTTTTGATTAAAATTAATTTTTAAGATGACTGCCATTGAATTTATTGCTAAAAAATTTCTATACATAATTAAGTAATCAGTTTGGAATGATACGTAAAAATACCGGTATCAAAAATTAGTTATCAACATTAAAATCTATTATTGTCGAGCGCCTGTAACTTCATCCTAACATAAAGTGAGAAATCTAAGAATTATTCCTCTATTATATATCTTTCTTGCAACCTTGTCTAGTGTAACGTATATTGAGAAATCTATTATAAATAGTAAATAGGGATATATAGTAGCATCATGCAAATTACTGGTCGATGAAGTTCCACGAATATGAACAATAGATAAACAGCCGTTTATGCTGGATGTATTTCAGGTTTAAAGACTATTATATGTTTATGAAATATTGAATAATTAGAATTTTATCATTAGTTATTTTTCATCTTAATTGTTTCTCGACAAGACAAAGAAAAAACTTTTAGTATCAGAAATATGTCAAGAAAATAAATAATTAGATTTGAAAAAAAAATTCAGCAACGAGTTGCTTAACTTTCCTGGTAACATTCAAAACTGCGTGTGTGGTGCCATCTGTTATATAATATTTTATTTTAAAAAACTTATTTATTTTTAGTTATTATAAAATGGCAAAATGCTTCATTTTGAGGATAGGGATGAGTTTTATAAAAAAAGAAAAAAATTATAAATGCTGATAACGAGTAAAATCATCATTAAGTCTGACTCTACTCAAGATTCGATACATGAACCCCTTCAATCCCCCACCACCTTGATTTTTAACCACCAAAATTTAACAGCATCAATCTCCTTAAAATACAAACCTCTGCAAAATTTTAGAAATTTTTGACAAAAAGCACAGGAGTAATTAAGCTTCGAACAGGATGAACGAAATCGTGTCCCCCTACATACACTAACATCCATACATATAGAAAAACCCCCAAATTTTTTTTTTTTTTTTTTTTTGCGTTTCTCAACGTTTCAAGATTCCCCGAGTCCAAAAAATGAAAAAATCTCGGGGAGTCCTTTTTTGACCGATCGCCATACTCTTCTGTTATAGGCATAACAGAGCCGGGAAAGTAATAACAACAAACTACATAGGGTGTCAAAAAAAGCATTCAGTATTTAGAAAGCACACATCATAGTGAGTAAAGAAACCTTAGTTAACCTAGATCGAAAACACCATTTCTGAGATATTATTCAGGATTGTTACACACAAAATTGTTGTCTTATTGGCCTCTACGTATCGTATGCAATGTGAAAAGAGATGATAAGCTTGCCAAATCTTTCCCTCGATATTTACAAGAGTTCCACACAAGGGCGTTTGCAGAGAGGGCAAACGGAAGTACTTTCTCTTTCCTGAAATTGAGTAAAATATTCCACAAGTTAAAAGTGTAAAAGCGATTGAGATATGTAACCTTACACCTTCGACCTGGAGACATTTTGTCTGTCTTTTTGAGTTGATACCGTACTGCAATATTTTTCACTAACTAATTAAATAAAAATTTATTGTTGTAATTATTTGTTTCCAAGTTTTGTCCTGGAAAATTTTCTCCTTAAATTTTTAACTACATGTGAAACCATGCAGTTAGAACCGAGGATGACTGATCAAAAGAATTTTGTAAATACTGTTCTGTCCATTTGCAAGCGCTTAGCATCATTTTCCTGTAAGATGATATTGGCAAGCGTGCTGAAACTCTCAAAAAGCATCGCAAACTCTCAAAAATTCCGTCTTTGTTGGATTATTTATCTCAGAAACGGTTGAATTTTCGTCCTACGTTTACTAAGGTTTCTTACTCGGTATAATGTTTACTATCATATAAATGCCAAATACTTTTTCTTTAACATTTTGTACAGCAAGTTTATTCTTCTATCATCTTTGACAGAATTGGTCTTTTTCTAATCCAGGGGTTATTCTTAGCAATAAAAATACTTAATTTTTAGAAAAGCATAATATATAAAAAATAGATTAACACTAGCATTTTAATTTCAAACAGTTTTCTTAAAATTATAAATAAAATTTTATTTCAAAAGAAAAATGTTATTGCTAGGATTAATTTCAAATGATATGTTATTTGGAATTAATAATAATCCATGTCAAATTTAAATGCTACTTCATCTATCTTAGTTAAAATATAAAGTCATAATTCACTTTAAAATTGGAAGTTCTGATTTTTCGTGATACACCGAAGACAAAACGGTCGACTTCATTTAGAAACAGTAACTTAAAAAAAAAGTTTCCTAGCGAAATTTTCCATTTACCGCAGCTTAAACGATGTTCAAGAGAATACCTTATATTGATTCTACAATGAAAAGCTAAACAAAGAAATTCAGTTCAGGAACGGATTGCATCGATCTATAAATATAACATATATTATACTAATGAATTATCTGTATACGTCAAAATATATATATAACAATTTTATTGGATCATTAATGAATATCAAATGAGTTTTATTGTGTTATTTAAAGAGAAAATTTAATTTCCCTTTCTATACTCCACTTGATAAATGCCAAAGAATTTCTAATAGGTAACACTTCGTCACTGTCAACTTCTACTTTGTTCGTTTTGGATGTAAGAGTGCGATAGGAAATTTATCATGATAAATATGTGTTGAAAAGTTGAAAGATTTTATTAAATATTTACTACAGTAATACTTCGGTTTCGGTTTTCGTCGATTTTTTTTCGCGAAAAATCTGTCTCGGTTTTCGTCGATTGCCTCGGATTTCGTTGGCGTGCTCAAGTGATCTCGCTGCTAATTTTGCGAAAACAAAGGGAGACCCACGCGTTTTCCGACACAATGTGGCGTTATTTATCGTTGTGTGAACATTAGCCCTCGACTGCCCACCATTGGCCAACGGTTCCGTTTCCTGAACACTGGGAGTTCGGTCGTCGTTTCGCGTTCGCCAGAGCGTGCTGGCCACGTGAAGTTTCCCGGGTTTTCTCCACGTCTGTAATGCCTGAATAGGGGCCAGTTACCCTTAAACGAATTTCCTGAAAGGAATTATTCCTCGCATACGACCATCATAAACTCATACAACTACTATTACATGACAATTACGTCACACTTTACCACGGGGCGATATAGGCTAGAAGCTCATGTCCAACTAGCTTCTAAAAGACCCCCATTACCCCGCGCGTCTAGCCAAACAATTCCATCGCTTTCCTTTAGATTAGTCTTTTATATTAATTTCTTATTGTATTTAACACTATATTAATTTTCTATAAAATGTGTTTTTGGTATGTATTTTGGAGTGTCTAGAACGAATTAATTGGATTTACATTGATTCATATGGAAATAATTGCCTCGGTTTTCGTCGGTTTCGGATTTCGCCGATTATCGACGAAAACAGAGGTATTCTAAACATTTTAGAAACATTTTATTTCTATAATAATAAAAAATAACTATGCAATAAATTTGAATTTAGATGGTTGGAATGTATGAGATATTAAATACGTATTTTATTTCATTAAATACTTCAGTCTACGAATTTTAGAAAAGCAGTTTTAAGAAAGAAAACTACTGAAAATAGAAATAAATATAAAGACCCTTTATTAAATCTACTCAATATCTCTTTCCCAGGCATAATAATTACACGTTCAAATAATTACACGTGTAATTATTAATATGCCTGTATAAATGCCTGTATAATTAAATGCCTGTATAAATATACTGTAAGGCAAATGTTCTTTGCCTTACAGTATATTTTCAGTTTAAAAAATCAATAACGGAGTTTTAAATATGGATTATTAGGACTCAGTTGTTTAGAACAGTTGTAACAATATCTTATACACATTTTACTAGTTTTAAAAATCTAGCTTAGCAATAATGAAAATAATAAATATCGATCGCTGCAACCTGAACAATTTTCAAGAGAACCTGTAAAGTAAAGTATAAGTATATTCCTTCCATCAATAAGAATAGACGACAAATTAACAATTAAGAATGAATAGATACTTTCGTGCTTAGTATTGTGTTTGCCACAGAAAATATTCCTTTAATTTAGAGATGAGCAAATCGTGGAAAAATAAAGAGGGAAAATAAGAAAAATACACAAATTTTAAAAATTTCGTAGAAAAGACTAAATGTTTTCATTTTCGTCGTATCAAATCACCAGGAACAACAGTCTTCCATTGGAAAGGGGACCTTTTATTAGAGGCTGTACCTCTGCAAAGCATGCAAAACTAGATTTCAAGCATGGCTTGAAATCTAGTGGATCCGTAAACATTTTAGCCAATCAGAGGACGGCAATGTCGTGAAACATTTTGGTAAAATGGCTTCCAATAACAAATGTGGTTTTACTATTAATTTTAACCGATACGAACACTTTTAAGAAATTTGCTAATTGGTTACGACACAGAAATAGAGAGTAAAAACCGCGAGGACGATTCTGCCAAAATATCGCTTTTTGAATCGCGCGGATTCTGTTTTCCCGACGACTGTGTACTTAATATCTAAACAGAGTTCCCAATACCCATAGAAAGTCCTTCTGGGAGACATTCCCTTGGTAGATCGCACATGTGTTACGTCTCATCAAACCAAACCAAACCAAACCATTCCTATCAAGTAGGAAAATTAAGCGATAAGTAGCTGCTTGGTCTAGCTAAAGCCAATCAGTAACTTATTGTTTGCGGAAAAATTTATTGTTCTTGTTATATTTTTATTAACATTAACATTGCATTCATATCTGGATCTGAAAAGTCGGAGTGTTAAAGCAACAAAAATGAAAAAGATTGTGGAAAACATAAAAAATATAAAGATCTATGCCAAAAATTAGAAAAATAACTGATTGAATTGTAGAAATTCTTTGTAAAAACTAACAACAAGATAATATTAAAATTAAAAGTTGGTATACGATGAACTTTTGAAACTGTGTGTGAATAAAATGAATGGAATGTTTGTTCAGTTTTGCTTAAAATTTTTATCAAATATTTGTTAAATATTTTATTAAAATTTTAAATATATTTAGCGAAATACATCTATGAAACGAAGATAATGTTCATTAATAGAAAGAATAGAAATAGAATTGGTAATAAATTATTCCATAATTAATTCATTAAAAAGAATAATTTAAATTTAAAAAAGAATTGATTATTATTCTTTAAAAATTGAAGCTATTTTTATATTAAAACATAATTTCAATGAAGAAGAACTTGGAATTATGATACAGTAAAAACCTTATAATGTTTCTTTAAAAGGTATTTATTTATGAATGTTTATTTAGATTTAACGATTGATTGCACTATTACATCCATTTGAAAATAGTAACTATGTCAATATTTTATGTATATATAAATTATTCAAGTCAATTGAATAGATGCGCAATAAAAGATTCTTCTACAGCATTTGAAGATCCAGATCGAATCCGATGTAAACCTTTGCAATCCTTCAAGAATAATTTGAATTGGGCCAATGTTTCTCCGTCCTTTATCCAAATAAAATTTATTTCAAGTCGGATTCAATGTTTAATAGATGAAATTATAGTAGTTATATAGTCCATTTTGTGTTAGTGTCACGGTTAGTAAAGCTAATCATAAATTACTGAATAGCCTACAGCTACTCAACTATTAAACCAAAATATAAAAATTTGACGATTATATTTAGTTAGTTATTAGAATAAACTTAATTTACAGAATTACTCGCGATAATTTTCTGGTTAATTAAACATTATAAAGAGAAACATTCATTAGTTTAAGAATAAATTTTATTTCTATATTTATCAGCTCAACGTGTCTAGATTTAAGTTATATAGACATACAGGACGTTCAGATTTATAGCTGGCTTTTTATAATACTAAAATTCTACTTTATTTATAAAAGAATTACGTTCTCTCGAAATCAATCATGTAACCGAATGAATAAAACTACTGAACACCGATAGCTGGTCATAATTTCGTGCCATACCAACGGCTGCAAGTCTGCGAATGGAGTTTAATGGGTTTTCTTTGCGTGTCTAACACCTAAATAGAGGCCAGTTTCCCGCAGAAAGTTCTCTCAGGGGCACTCCCCGTTGTCAGTCGCTTATATGTGCCCATGTATTCATTCAACCAAGCCATTCTCTTAAACAAAAAAATTATCAATCGAATTCTTATACACCCTTCTAAATCACAAAGAGAGAAATTCATATTACAATTATTATGTATAGAGAAATTCATTTTGTCTCCGAAAAAATTCAATAATAATAATAAGCCTATTGTAAATTTTAGACAATATCATTAAAGGTATTAATTTTCCTCGATCAAATGAAAAAGAAGTTTCATGAATATAAAAGAAGACTGTACAAAAAAAAAATGCAAATATGATATCTGTCTTTCGCGTTACAAATATAACCATATTAGGAGAAAAATTATCCTATGGTGATTAGTCATAAGGTCTAACGTAAAAACTCTATTTCCATTAAAAGGTTTTTTTAATCCCATAAACGTCGTCTGTTTTCAATCAAAAAATATTCAAAAGTCAAATGAATATGTAATAATGGAACAGAAATTTATACTTGATGCCAATTTAACAGCAATCAAAATCATTTAATAATCAATAAATATTTATTGATTATTAAATTATTATCATAATCAACAAATATTTATTGATTATGATAATAATTATTATAGATTCATAAATGCTAAACATAGAAATATATAATAAACTATGAATAAATAGTGGTATAATGAGTGTTTACAAGCAGATTTATAAATTTCCATTATGCTTTAAAATGAAAATCCATAAAACGAAGAGGAGTTTACTTATAATATTCTTTACAACTTCATAAATTAATTATCATTAAAGATTCCAAACACATCTGCTTTTCGTGACAATGATATCATTAAAATTGTCATTAAAAGTATGCAAAATTGCAATCATAAACACGAAGTCTACTTAAAAAACTTTAGCCAGTATATTGATATTGATATTGCCAATAGCAAGATAGTGCAGATTTTGTAATTGGAGAGTAAAGCATACTAATCATATCTCATCACCGCACAAGAGAAATTAAATGTATATTATCACAATGCCGATTTGCAATTTTTAATCATCTTTTAATTTTTTTAAAAATAACATGACTTCCAGTCCATAATCCCAAGCTTTTCATATCTGGTCTCGATTTTCATTTCTCTAACTCCGTTTTCGAGATTAAAAGGACAGATAAATGAACATCAGTAGCGATGTATAGGTTTACAATCTGAAAATTGCGAACAATCAGTGATATAAATTGGACAGATATATTCTTGACTTGTTTCTAAACAGAAAAATATTCGTTATTGAAATTCGAAATCAGATTGACATAAAAAAATTATCACGTTTTATATCGTAGTATATCATATAAAATCATATTTTACATTTATAAATCTGTAGCTTGGAAGAATAAGGTCCAATGCACTTGAAATTGGCTCTTATTCTTCCAAGCCACAGAAATAAGAAAGTGCTAATGAAAAATTATCATTTCGATTCTTTTATTTGAGTATATTTCAAAATGCTTTTTCAAATAAATGAAGTTTTTTTCAATCGGTTGTATTCTCTAAAAGCATATGCATGAAGACTTTTTAAAATATAAGGAGCACGCGGCGTTTTTCAAACAAAACATCATAACTACATGATGGGATATGGAAATGCGATAGGTGAACGATCTGCCAAAGGAAAATGTCTCCCGAGAGGATTTTCTATGGTAAACCTATTTAGATATGAAACAGGAAAAGAAAACTCTAAAACCTTCACTTAGCGAGTTCGGACCTCATTGGTGAGATGCGAACTCGCGATCAGTATTCAGTGGTTTTACCCACTCGGCCACTGGTGGGTCCTTATCTACTTAAGCCCTTTATTTCAAGGATCTTAATACAGTAGCCTACTCTTATCTTACTTTCATAGAATAAAACTAATTTTAGTACTTGGAATACTATTAGGACCTATATAAATATACCAATTAGCCGAATTGGGTGAGTCTGAAAGCAGCTCACTTGTCAGTAAGCAACCAATGACGTAAGTTCATTTCATACGAAATGGACTACGTCATTGGCTTGCTTACTTATGTGCTTACCGGACACACACTGTCTATAAAAAATAATAAGAAATAAATTTTGCTTCTTCAAGCATATTTCTTCAATAGGGAAATCCGTTTTACTTATTTTTAAGATAATTATACAGGTATCCCTTATAAACGTGGTTAATTAGTCCCTCGATCCTACCTCGTATATCAAAATCGCATTAATCAAAATACGATATCTATGTTAAAGACAGCTGGTAAAGCCGCTTAAATTAAAATTTCTGCCGCGTATATAAAGGGATTGCCCACGTGTATAATCAAATCCCGCGTTAAGCAAGAGATGCCTGTAATCACTTAAATTTAAGATAATTAAAATCATTTAACTTATTCATTAACTTAATTTATATGACGCAAACTAATTATTATAGCTATATCAAAGTATGTTATTTAACAGTATACTTCATAATAATAGCTTTTAAACTTTAACAAAAGCAATAATAAAATAATTGTAAACATCCATTACTATTGCTGCATTAATGTAAACAAACTACTAACATTATGTAATAATAACGATTTTAATGTCTCCTTAATCTTAAATTAAATTTTAAAAAAAGAAAATTAAATTAACTGATTAGCTAAGTTAATATTTACGCTTAATTTAATTACGGCAAAACAAGACACGAAAATATAAATTATTCCAATTAGTAATATCGTTTGTCAAGAATTTGTCAAAATTTGATTAATTTCCTCGAATCGAATTTCCTAAAAATAAAATTATTTTAAAATTTTTAATAATTTTAAACTTTAGAAAAGTCTTTCACAGATAAACTGTGAAAGACTTTTCTATGAACTTTAATGCTTTGTCAATTAGAACGCAAAACTTAGTTATTAACGTTTATTCGAGTGTGTATACTTACATAATTAACTTAATTATATAATAAAATGTAAGCTGTAGCTTCGAAAAAATTGCATTTTTTGATCTTAATCATTTGAAATTTGCATTTTTTTAATGTTTGATTTAATCATTTGAAACATTTAGGATTTTTAGATGGAATGTAATTTGTGTGATCACTTAAATATATATATTTCAGAAATAGTTTTATCATCTTTTCATCATGTTTTATCATCATGTGAATTAATCCTGTGATAAAAATATGTGCTTTTAACATTAAACACATGTATATGCATGTGTTCAGGTTTCGTGTTAGATTATATTTTCCTCAGGTCTCAGAGAGTAACTCTGAAAAATTTGGTGCAGATTGGTCAAAGGGTTTAGAAGAGTATAGAGGACAGACAGCCATTCTATTTTATATATATAGAATATTTTATTTAGTTTTAAAAATACATAGATGGAAAAATCTATAAGCATTTTAAAACTATACAAATTATCCTGGAAAAATCATACCTGTATATAAATAAGGAATTAACGATAATGATTATTTGTACTGTCTTTTTTCAGTGGCAGAAGAAATTATAATTGTAAGCAAGACTACTTTAAGTGGAATTACAAATAAAATAAACACACAAATAAGTTAGTTGCATAGTAAATTTGTTATATTTTAAATAATAATAATAATAATAGTAAGTAAGTAAGTAAGGTTTATTGTACTAGGTGTACACCTGTTACAAAGGGGGATACCCCTTTGGGTTTGTGGGGTTTGTGAATACATTCTTGTGAAGGTATTCACAAAAAGACAAATATATAACTTCACATATTATAGTACTGGCTATAACAATCCTTTACACAGATTATATAAATTATTAATAATTACAATTTATAACCATATGGAAAAATTACATAAAATCATTATCATTACTCTTGACCGTCGTACGGAGGTTGTATTAATCTTACAACTCATAAATTCGTCTATGACAGGAAATTGGAAAATTTTTAAATATTATGAGATATTGTCTTCTCTTAATATAGTCTTATGCCATAGATCTATATAATAACAATGACACAAACTCAACACAATTAATATAAGATCATATTGTTATTATATTATTTCGCACAAGATTACTCTATAATATGATTATGCTTATTGTAAATTTTCTGTCGAACGATACATACAACAGAAGTCAACATAAAATATGAGCATAATTTAAATCTATTCTTAATGTTCTTATTTCATAATTATAACAATCATATATCTATTGCTTTTATCATTCAAGTTATTCTCTATTTCGAAAATAATCAGATCCTATTAACAAACAGTCAATCGAAACACTTTATCCAGGTTGATATCATATGAATATTTTTGATTATCCTTAATGTAGTAATCGTCTCTTATGATTATTCTATTTCCATTGAGTTTTTCCTTTTTGATTATTGGTAATAATTTTTTCTTCCTCATTCTTGATCTTTTACATAGATCTGTGGTGAATATTATTTTATTTTTCTCCTTTTTACTTAATTTATTTTCCTTTTTCCAAAACTCTCTACGAATAATAGTTTCTATGAAATAAGGAGTCCACTGAGATTTTCACTATAGGCTTACTCTCGCCATCGGTTAGCCTAACAACACTTTCTGTACAGCTATTAGATATTCCCAAATCTTTTTAATGTACTAGCTAATTTCATTTGCGTAATCATGTGAATTGAACGGGAAATTAATAATTATAATATTCCTATTATTTCTCTCATTAATCAATTTATCTATTTCGAATTCTATCATACCTTTAATTTGGCGATTGTTCTTGGATATTATTTCCATTTCTTCTACTTGTTGAGATAGCTTTGTCAACTTTCCATGAAAATAGTTATTTTCTTCTTTCAATAAATCAACCTCTGTTTTAATTTTTTGTAGTTCAATATGGAGTTGTGAAAATTTGTCCTGTATTAGTTGATAAATCGATTTCAATATTGGGGTCCCTCTTGCGCCTGTGGTTCTTTATCACTAACCATTGCGAAATAATCGTTTATTTTCGTATCTCTTGTAGTCTCGGGGCTGTTTTGACAGATATCTTCGTCTATTTAATGAGAATCTTCGCTACGAAGATCTTTCAATTGTTTTCCATTTTCCTTTTCTTGGGAATTGTCTTTACATAGTCTACCACACCCCCTTCTTTGCATGGTAGCTCATTTGTTGAGGAGAACAGGATAAAGGACCAGGATTAGATTCTATCCCGAAAATTAATAATAACAATATAATTAAGTCTAAGGATACTCTACTCACAAATATCCACTTCCGTGAATTAAACATATTCCAATTATTTACAGTCTTCAACTCACCAATATACAACACCAGGCTCTACTCAAAAGTTCACCAACACCACCGACGACCAACACATTCCCCCATATTTTAAATATATATCTTCTAACACATTTTAAAGCATTTTTAGTCAAATTTTAGAAATTATACTTTTAATAATTATCTATTTCAAAGAATAAATCACAAAATAAATAAAGATATATTTAAATTACTTTCAGAAGTATTCTAAAAATAGTTAAGAAACTAGTGAATTTTGCAAAAATTAATGCTTGGGAGAATAAAAGAGATCAATTAAAATAGAATGCAATAATTTAATATATTTTTTTTATTTTAAACACCGACAAACTGCTATTGAATATATAATCATTTTTAGTTTTGTATCATACAAATAAAATTATCACAATATTGATTTAAAAAATTAATCTTCGTGACTTTATACATATGAATTACATGTAACAGTGTAATAAAGTATAATAAATTTTAAGCGAGAATAAAATAAATCAAAAAAGCATAAATTAAAATTTTTAAGTGTGTATTTAATTAAAACAAAACGTTTTAGTATAATTCAAAGTGCTCTTTTCCTTTTCTGTCATAGTAGAAGAAAACGACTCACGCAAGAAAACTATTACACACCCGAATCAAATAATTCAATTTGTGACTTTAAACATCAATATATTAAAGGTTAAACATCCAAGATTTCGATATTAGAGAGAAGAATTTCGCTCCGTCAACTCAAACAATCGTTAAGATGAGATAATGGAGAATTGATGGGAATTCTGATAAAAGTTGAAAAACAGAACCAATCGAAAGAATAGAAAATAACAGTGGATACTCGAGTTGATAAAATACTCGAAATATCGCATCAATAAAGATTATTTTCGGAAAATCTGTACGTCAGAAAACGGGGGACGAAACGACCCAATTAGAGTGTTCTAAAAATAGAAATCTTCATCGATCGACGACCCATATTCTCCTCTTCTATCGAGGTCGTTTCTAGTTTACGCTCTCCGAGTTAGCGGGACGTTCTCTTCGTCTTCTTTCCTAGAAAAATCGAGGTCGGATGGAGAGAGAAGCTCTCTTCTTCACCGATAAAGTCAGGGACACCAAAACTGGGACAATGGTAGAGAAAGTAAACGCATGCGCCATTATATGATTGATTTTCGGATTACCGAAAGCGGGAGTGTCGGTTGCCAACGCAGCTGTGGAAACATGGCCGAAACAAATAACACTAGCTAGAGTGCTTTCCCGTTAGGCTGAGTTGTCAGAAGGTCAAGATCGCTTTACAGTAGTTCGACGTAACTCGCTTATACGTGAATGACAACCGAGAATTGATAATAATAAAAGTTAATTTTACGCGGGGGAAAGAATCTTACCTTCAGTATAGTTTCCTGCTGGAGAAGAGGTAGCTGGGTCTCGGAACAGACCTCTTCGCTCATTTCAACCTCTCGAACCTTATATCCACGATTAAAGCATCGGTCGTTCGTTCGTTAATCGAGATTTTTAATTCTTTCTCGGAGTAGCCGACACGAAAAGTCAGATAGACGTCTCCTGCCTCATCGCCACGGCCGCCGCTGTCGGAATTCCTTTGCCCGTCGTTCGCTAGGTGGCGCGACGTTTGGTAACCTTTTAGCCGATCGAACGTAAATAACAACAACAACATAAACAAATAATGAATATTGTCTCTGGTTAATTTTAAAATACTTTTTAACAAATCAATTAAAATTTTTAAAATGTATTTTTTTTATTTATAAAAATTTACAAGATTTATTATTATTATTTTTTAAGTAGTGATTGCTCGTTTATTTGTCATTATTTCTTCAGATGGCAGCAGCATTGCGATTATTTTATCCGTATTTTTACCTTTTTTTTAGAAAATCTTTAACCGTTTAGATCTTCTATTTCAAATACGTCTGTTAATTACTTCAAGATTTTTAAATAATTAATATTAAAATGTACGGACGATTATATACATACATAAAATAACATAGTCGTCATGACGGTACTCCATCAATTGCCTAAAGTCGTATTTCGACAACCTGTTGGCTTTTGATATACAAATTCACGAATCTCACCCCTATAATTAACCTTCTAACTTAATGAATCGAATCTCCATCGATTATTTTTCTCTAAATTTGTATTTTAGACTTAAATCTATTTTTACGTGGATTACAATCTAAAGCCATTAATTGATTCAATTATAAATTTTTCTTTAGTTGTGAGGAATATAAATTCGAATCAATCTGGATCATTATTATCTTTCAGATTCGAATTTCTCGGGTTTCGAATTATATACCTGTAGAGGTTGTATTTATCTTTGTTTATTCCTTTATACGTAAAGCACGACCCTGAATAAGAAAGAACAAACTGAAAATATTTTAATGATCGGTAACCACAGTCAATGAAATGTCTCCGAAAAGTTGAACAGTGCATTCAGAATTCCTATCAATTGCACACGTGTAAAAGAATAAACAAAGATTAACATAACTCCTATGAGTCCTATGGAGCCAGTCTTATAGAACATCCTGCATATATTTAAAGAACTAGAATCGATTTTGAAATGAGATGAATTCATCGATTAACATCAGAATTTTAATTTATTAAGCTACATTCTAAAATATGTTAAAGATAAAATAATAAAATAAATATTTATAGTATAGGAATCGTGGAAACCCGTTTAAACAAAGTGTTTTCGAATATTAAAATTTAAAAACTACATATATGTTTTTAATTTTTGATACATATTAAATAAATAAAGGCCTGCGTATTAAATAAATACGTATCAGCAAAGAATTAATACAAGTACAGAGGATATACAAAATAAAATGTATGATTTTCGTGTTTTATTTAAATTATTTACAAGGTAAATATCTTGTAAAACAAAATAAACTTGAAGAGCCATTGAAAATCGCCCTAATGATTTGACATAAAAGTGTACATTAAGAATAAACAATGACAATAAGAACTAAAAGATTTCAGATGTTAGGATTCAATATTGTCATTTTAATTAATGAAATAACAAATTAAAAACTAAAAGTTATAAAAAATTTAATAACCTATTTAAGTGTCAAAACTTTAAAAATATAAAAGAAAAAAATGTTTAAATATTCAAAATTGTCATTGAATTCTGTCCAATAATGACGAAATAAAATTTTCGAGCCTGATTATGATCAAGATAAAAGATTAATTATTCAAGTGAGTCTGTTATAGTTCATGTGAATAAATCTAATCTTAACCAATTATTATTCTATAATTAATATCATTTAAACTTTAAATTACAAAATACCGTATTTCATTCGAAGTTTTAATGATGAGTAAATTACAGTAATTATTGTAGTAATAATAGTATATTTAGTTCTACAAAAATGAATTATAAATTTCAAATATCCATTATAGTTAAGATGAGTATGGCTTAATATGTATCTTAGATTAATAAAATAATTAAAGTTTATCGCTATTTCAATGTTTTTTTAATATTAATCTTACAAAAACTATGTGATTATAATCCATATTTGTCAGTTATGTCTTATTTAATTTTATATAATTTTGTAAAAATACATTTAAACAAGTTTGAAAGGGAAGAATTCTGTATTATTGTATTAAGTTTTTTATATTAATGTACAGAATTTATAGATTATTTTATCATTAATGTAACTTTATAAACACTTCTTCCAACTATAACATTTATTGTTTTCTATGTTTTATTGAAGATTTGAACCCATAAATTTCTGCAAATATTTTTAAAATGCATTCAATAAATTTAAATTTCTTTAAACAGAGAACCTTGCAATTTTACTTATTGTATATCATTGTGAGAAAGAAAACAACTCATTACCTGGTTAATTCAAATTCTGTTTAAGTCAAATCGATAAATTCCTCGAGACTCAGAGTATGAATAATTCTTTAAAATATTTTTAAATCCTTAAATTTAAGTATAAAAAAGAGAAAAACATTACACCAAGAGTCCCCAACCTTTCTTGACAGTGGATCCCTTCAAGAGTTCCTCGATATTTTATCGACTCCATTCTACTTGTTTCACTAATACAATTAATAATAATAAGAATAACAATGATAAATCTGATGAGCCAATATTAATTCACTCACTGTTTTCATAGTAAAGATCTACTTATTTACATTGTGCAAATTTACATCATCCCAGAACTGTCATATACATAACCTTGATACTTTGATGAATCTTTGATATTGATACTTTTTGATTAATCGTTTTTAAACTCTAGTCGACCACCGACTTATTTTCGATCCCAGAAATGCCTTATCGACCCCCGGGGGTCGAGAGGCATTTATGAAGACCACGTTGGGGACCTCTGATTTAAACAGATCATTTGCTACTTGTGATTCCATAAAATTAGAAATTATAACAAGCTTAATTTAAATGAAATAAATTTTCAAAATTGTTATAAATTAAAATGTTTAAATAAATTAAATTCAAACATGATAATTTACGTTTACAGTAACCGGAAAAAGCAAATTTTAAAAGTAATTTAAAAATTTGTAATTTTAGTAAGGCGATTACAATGTACAGTAATTTTAAAAATTTCTTAAATTCAAAATATGTAAGAGAAATTATTCTATTCTGTAATTAGTCGCATATTAATGTTAACACAGCTAATTACGTTGTGTTAATGTCTGTTATCTCTCCTGGTAGATAATGTAAAATACAATCCAATATTTCTTTTCGTATTTAGGAAGCTTCAGTTAAAAAATAAAAATAATAATAATAAATAATATTTTTCATCAGCTTTGTTTTTTTTAAATTTTTTTCTTTCCTTTCAATGCTTTTTATTTCATAGAAATTTCGATAGAATTTCGATAGAATTTAGAAGTTCTCACTATTTACAAGCAGTTAGAATTAGATTGTTACATTAACAGAGAAAATTCGAATAAAAAAAATGCTAGAAAAAAATATTGAAAAATTAAGAGAAAAACTCTACAGAAGATTTATTTACTTTTACAAAAGACATGCAAAGTTCCGAAAAACAAATGATATTCGCCCTCCCAAAAAATAACAAAATAAAATAAAAGGAATCAATAAGTATGCATAAAAAACTGCTTAGTTAAAAAAGTAAAATAAAAAAAATTGTACATCACATATTAGCTATAAATATATGTATTAAAAACTGTACAGAGCTGTACATTTTAGTTTAAAACTAGATAAATTAATAAATAATTTTAAAAAACCCAACCGTTGAGATAAGCTCAAGCTAAAAAACGAGTGAAAACACAAATTGAAGGGCATAGGTTTCTCGGATGTATTCGCTAAGAAAGCCCATCGGAATAAATGAGATCATTAAAAAGTTGTAATATAACAATCAATTAAACTATTTAATACGATAGAATAATGATGGAAACCCCAGTCTAATCCTAGCAATGCTAGGATTTTTAGTAGGAGTTGCATAATTTATTAAGAGGTAAAAAAAAAATTGTATTTGAAGCTCGAGCAATCCTCTCCAAAATGAAAGGTGCCGCTACAATCCAAATGAACATTCCGTACTCAACACAGAACTAAAAGTTGGTTTAAAAAAAGCCCTACTTATAGAAAAGATGGGCTTACAAAAACGCCATAAAATTCTGCGCCTGATAGCTAAACATTTAACAAACCTCTCAAACTGATTATATTTGAATTACTCTTGTATTTACTGAATAATTCGGTTGAATTATTCAGTAAATACATATGATACTGTAGCTAAACTGTAATAATGAGCAAAGATTTTATGCTGAAATTATTTAAATTAAAAAGACAACTGATTAATTACTACCTTTTTAATATTTATTTTGAGTAATGTTAAATTTATTTAAATAAGTATATAATTATTTTATGTGGTTGTGTTTATTTAGCAAATTTCTGTAATCCTAGAAATTTTGTTTTTAAATCTTCATAAGATATATTATTCCTCTTTAAGACAATGGACATATCACTCAATGTGTAATCCAGTTTTTAATATTGGAAACTTTTATGTTAATTTTCTGAAAATGTGCTTTAAAAATAATTATAATTTTGAAAATATAATTATTTAAACAACTTTGACAAAGTAAAGAATTGAAGAGAAAATTCTATTTTTTTGATAAATATTTCATTTGCTGAATTATTTTAATTTTCAAATATATATCAATATATCTAGTATATAACGAAATGTTTTTCTGTTAGTTGTAAAAATAGTTATTAAATTATAAATAAAGACATTGTAAAGTATTATAAGAATCTAGTACTGTAACAGGATATAAACACAATTACCACACTAGACTATACTTCGCATCTACTATGTGATAACTAAATGCTATTGTGCCAAAGTATAAGTAATTAGTAGTGACTATTCGTTATTTTGTACTCCATCGAGTACTACAAGAGATAAGAGCATAGTTTAAATAAAAAAGTCGTAGAACGTGTTAAGATCAATAAAAAATGTTTTTGTCCTGTTAAAATACTCAAAGCAGAAGCGGCTTCAATTTTCAAATGGTCAAGCCATGTAAAACCGCTTCTCTGAGTGGTCTTGAACACGCAGGGCCACGCATAGTTTCATCATTCATTTTTCCCTGGTCTTCAGCCACTTTTCCTTTAAGTAGTTTAACCATGCAGAAGCGTTTTGTACTGATCTTGAAATTTTTTAATTTAAACTATGCCGTTATATTTCATAGTACCCAAGATAGGATTTGTCCAATGCAAAGTGGGTTAGGACTGCATGGCATGGGGAGATTGGCAACCAAGCTCTCAACCGATTACCTATATTCAGTGCAATTGTATATAGAAATTACATATTATATAGCATGATGCTTCTGCTATATAATTATATAGCAGAAGCAAAATGTAGCATGATACAATATTTGTTTCCAGGTCTGTATATATTTTGTCAGCGGCGAGAAATGTATACAACTGGAAAGACAATAGAGGTTTTGAGAGAGGCATAAATCATATTAATTCTATATAAAGAATTATACAAGTATCATCACAAATACACCTGAATAGACATTAAAAACATATCACTTTCAACAATAAAACTACATGGTTTAATTTGATTGTAATCAATAATTTAAAAATAAATTCGGAATACATTTCTTATTACTCAAATAAATAAAAAACAAGAATAAGAAGTTTATAGAATATGATGAATAATGTTTAAATTATCAAACAATATATAAGAAAATCAATTTCTATTTATTTCAAGAGAAATTAATTTCTCTTGGAATGTTTAAATAAAATAAAATTTGAATAATACTATAGATGACTCAATGAAAATCAAAATATTGAAAGAAAGTCTGATTCTAGAAATATAATAAAGATATCTGAAAAATTTCAGGAACCTGAAAACAAATAATTTCGATGTGTGAAAGCCAAGAAAATATATTAGAATCATAAAAAGTTTTCTGTTTAAATTAATGTAAATTAAAGAAGTGTGATGTAAATTATATTAAACGATGATAGTGGGCAAAGAGACCGGAGTGGAAAAATTGAGGAAAATTATATAGTTTGAAGTTTCTTTGCTCACTGGTAATGTATCAATTTTAGTATACAATGACTGTTAATGAAGTTTTAACACATTGTGTTAAAATACATAGCTTCATAATATGAAGCTATGTATTTTAACGATATTCGAAATATCAGTAAATTCAAATATTTGTTATATAGAACTACTGTATATGCTAGATATGCAGTATATATACAGCATATACAGCATATACAGTATATTTGCTAGATATACTGTATAGAACTAGGTCATCGATGAGTTTACTCCTTTGTACGTAGAATGTTTATTAATAAACAGTAGACTTGCAGAATTTACTTTTACTTTTTTTAGTAAAAATAACATTAATTTGTAGAGATGGGAACCGTTAAAGTCCTGTAAACATTCTCAAAACGCACGGAAAAATCCCCAGCGTTTCCTATCGACGGTCCTATATGTACAAAAAAAAAAACACGTCTGATCATTTGGTATATGGGTGAGTGGACTGTATGTTGCATTGAATTAAAATATACTGGACAAATGTGCAATAGACAACAACGCCCATTAATGTCCACATGAAAATACCTGGCGTTGCCTGGTAAAGCGGTTTTAATGAGCACATCATTAGCTTGATTATCCGGCCGTAGTACAGCCGCTTTACCAGGCTATCTAATAGATTCGTTTTTTGTAATATTAAAAATTAGGCCGGATGGCCGAGATGTTTAAGGCGTCAGCCTACTACTCTGGGGAATCCGGGATCGAATCTGGCGGTCAAAAAACCCCAAGAATTTTTCATGGATGATCTGCTCCGTATATGTTGGGCCCCGTCCCCACTACTCGGCGACTCCCATTCGCCTGGCCGAATTTGCAATGGCTATAAAAAAAAGTTCCTCATATTGTCCACATTGTAAAAAATGGCTAAAAAATAAATTAAATATATTTGGATATTTCAATGATAATTTAAATAATTTCTAATATTAAAAAACTATTTTTCTTCAACAAGCAAATTGTTTTCCAAAAGTAATTGCTAGTTTAATAACAATAATTACTTATTTAGTTTGATTTAATTGAACAATTTCATTGAAATTATAAATAAGAAATAATGATATATTTAAAATTAATGAAAATGTGAAAAGTAATTTCGACTATTAACGTCTAACAATGAATATAAATAAGAATTGGATTGGATGATGGTTTAAGGTAACACAACACATGGGTTTTCTGTGAAAAATTGGCCCCTAGTTAGGTGTTAGACACGCGAAGAATGAAAATCCGGAAAAACTTTATCGTGGCAGTATGTTGGTCATGTGCGAACCCACGACGAAAAAAAAAAACTACTAGTTTTTAGTGGTTTTATCCACCCCCGTCACTGGGGAAGGGGCTTTTTTTCAACTCTTTCCGCCCTGTGGACAGTAAGAGAGAGCTTACTTTTGCAAGCTCATTATGGATTCGGCCAGGCCCACAATAGTGAGGGATGGGCATATCCGGATGAACCACTCCCCGAAAAATTCCTGGGGATTATTGACCCATCCGAATTCGATCCCAGGTTCCTCAGAGCAGTAAACTGCCATCTTGACCGCTCGGCCATCCGGCCATCGAAGGGAAGGAGGGCTAGGAGTATAGGGAAAAAATCTTACTTTATTACACATTAAACAGTGTTCCAATTAAATTAATTTTTGCTATGTAAATTACAAATTAATTGTTGATGAAAGAGAGAATTGAATAAGAAGATAGTCGAAAAAATAATTCTAAATTTCATTTTAAGATTTCCTTACGATGTGAAGTAAAAATAATCCAGTGACGAGTTGATTAACTTTACCAGCAAAAGAATTTAAATTATGTGCAGCGCCCATCTCTTGTGATATTTTGTTCGAAACTTTTTATATTATTAATTCTAAAATTTTTAGCTTAATTTTTAGAGTTGAGATGCGTTTTATAAAAAAAAAAAAAATTGCAAATGCTAATAACGAATAAAATCGTCGTCCCCACTTGAGATACGAAACATCAATTTTCTCTTTTCCCCACCATCTTGACCTTTAACCAACAAAACCAACAAAATAACACCAATCCCCCTAACACACAAACTTCCTTGAAAAATTTTAAAAATTTTCGACATAATGCACAGAAGTTTCAAAATGGGTGAACAAAAACCTGCCCATATACCGAAAAAAACACCCGATTTTTTTGTATCTCTCAACGTTTTAAGTCCAGGCATGTAAAATTCTTGGAAAAAGTCATTTTTTGACAGATCGCCATACTTTTCCCTCTGTTATATAACAGCCGGGAAAGGAAAAAAAAAAAAAACATTATTTTAGCTTTATATCGTAAAACTTCTATTTATTTTATTAAAACAGTTTGATAGAAGCATCGCATAAAAATTAAATAATATTTAATAATTTTAAAGGCAAATTAAAATTCTATTACATTTTTGAATTCAAAAAAATAATTTTAATATATTACTTATTTGATTTTAACGGTTAATTAATAGTAGAAAATGCTCAATCAAATGGATAGCAAATATTTTTTTTTCTTCAATAATAAATTATATCAAGTTATAGATACAGTCCATTGAAATTTTAATAGTAGGTAAGTGTTGAAGATGACAGCTGATGTCATTCTTCAATTGGATGGATTTATCTGAAGTTTTATAGATTGCGTGATGCGTGGACAGTAGCATTGATGTTCTTTTCATGAACTCCATAAAACTTTTATTCATGCTTAGCTATTGATAAGTGACATTGATTGTCGTAAGAGTTTACTAATCGTTCATATCAGCTATTCACATTTTGAATATCTCCGATTAAAGAAAATCAACATATTGTATATATTTTAACTAATTATAATAGAATTATCAATTGCCCATTCCACATTCAGGATGAAAACCTAAATTAGATTTTAACGATAGTTTTATAACTATAACGAGCAATTACTTATTGTGACAACGTTACAATGCCGGCTGCAATTTTTATCATAATTTTATAGCACTACTAATTTGATCAAATTAGTAGTAGTTTGCCCCTGTATATCATACTTTTCCTTTAACACTAGAGTCATGCCATCTATTTAACTCCTTTCTGAGGAAAATTTTTAAATTGAAATAACGTGACTTTCGGAACGAACCGGAAGTTTGTATATAGTTGATCGAAGTCTCCTGCCCCTAAGGTTTCCCTATCTAGTCTCGATTTTCATATATCTAATTTCATAATGACAGATAGAACAAAAGTACGGTCGCCAGTAAGAATTTATAGGTAAGCCCAACTAGTAGCCATGTCCTAGATTCTAAGGCATATCTACTATTCTCAGAATCCTAGAGTAATTCTGAAAAACTTAATCCAGGTCGGTCAAAGGGTTTAGGGATTAATAAAGTAACTATGAAAAATATTGTGCGTATCGATCAAAGGGTTTAGAAATGTCTAAAGAACAGACATTCCATTTTCATATGTATAAGTTATTAATTAATAATTCTTTTCGATTTTATTATTTATAGAACATTTCATCTATGATATACCAATTATTAAGCTTCCTATTCCCTATTATGTAAATCTTAATCTTTTACTACCGCAATAGATATTGATAAAGTGTTACCACGCATTGAAACTTTCATATATCTAATTTATTAGCTAAATATTCATAACTTTATTCTTACCCATCTAAAATGCATTTCGGCTCAAAATATAATGATACGGCTCTCATCGGTTATATACTTGTTAGTCAGATATAAACATAACTTTTATAAGTTATGTTTATATCTGACTAACAAGTATATAACCGTATAAGACTCTCATAATGATACAATTTACAACATATCTAAAAATGTGTGTACTATAACATTTAAGCCACCACAAATAAACGGCTAGCCGTCGACAGCTGCACTTACATTATAACTGACTGAACCAAATTTTTAAATACAATCAATAATTTCATAGAAATATAAACCTTGTTAATACACTTTATCAGAAAAAAGATAAATAAAATACTATAAAATTCTCCCTTATAAATATCTATTATATGACAGCAAAAGATTGAGACCATCTATGATAATTATTTATATCGAAAACAGCTTTAAATACAATAGATTTTTCATAAGTTACTTTATAATAAATGATAAATGTTATTCATCAAGTGTGTAGATTACAACAATCTTTAACGTTTGATATGATTAATTTACGAGTATTTGCATTATCAGAGTAACTCTTAAATATTCTGATAACATTTATAATTCATTAACCGTATATCAGTTTAATTAAATAATGAGGTTTAGCTCAAATTATTTTTGAGACACACAATTAAATGTAATAATTAAAAGATATCAATAGACAGAAGATACAAAAAATTGATACCCAGATGTGTTCTCTTAGGTTTGATACATACAAAAATTTCAATCGACAAATTATTTTATGAAGATCATACTAACATTTTGTGGTATAAAAATCAAATGTTTATATGACTCCTTTGTCTTAGCAGATGACATCACATGTCAGTATTTGTGTTAACGTTTTATTTACGAAGATATATATATATATATATATATATATATCTTCTAGTCCATAAAATTATATATATAGTCTATAAATTAAATAGTCTATAAAATTCGAAGATATATATCTTCGAATTTTATAGACTATATATATATATATACTATAGTATACTATATAGCAGGGGTGGCCAACAAGTCGATCGCCAAGCCAATTTTGGTCGATCGCCAAGCCAATTTTGGTCGATCGCTAGCGATGTCTTGACTTAATGTATTATATTTGTAACCGAACGCAACTGTATGCATGCAGTTATGACTCGACTCATAAGCAGTGAGTACACTTCGTACTGAAACAGTGTATAAACATAGTATGTATTTCACACTTTCCCCTCCCCACTTAGACTATGTCTATGACAACAAGTCGATCGCGACACACTTTTTACGATAAAAAGTAGATCTTATGTGCACAAAAGTTGGCCACCCCTGCTATATAGTATATGCCTATATATATATATATATATAGGCATATACTATATATATATATATATATATATATATATATATATAGGCATATATATATATATATATGTGCCAGTCTATAAAATTCGATTTTGACTCTTTCCACCTTGTGAGCGGAAGTTCTAAGCATGCGCTTCGTAGATTTATTCACAGTGATTAACAAATCTGAATATATCTAGATCAAACCATCCTTGATAATTCTAAAAATCTGACTCAAATTCGAGTGTAAATGCCTCGAAGAAGAGGAAAGCTGAACCTTTTGCCAACCCGATCAACTACGAAACTTGCTAGGAAAACTGAAATCTTAACTGGACAGTAGAACCTATCTCCCAAAATTTTCTCTGTCTTACTATCTGACACTATTCACTTCGATGATAACATAGTTAGTTACTGTGGTGTTGTGGATTCTCTCCAATTCTGTAAAAATACAGTAACATATTTAAAAACTAACTTACTTTATGTTCTCATACAAGTGAAATGTGTGTTTCATTTATATTAAAAATCTGATTTATCCAGTCACATACAAACAATGTCCAATAAGAATATTGTAGTTTTTTACACAGGTGAACCAACACTGAAATCTCTCTAACCATTTTTTGATCGACGGTTGGCCAGGCTTTATTTTTCCATAAAACATATCTACTTACATCATGAAAATATTCCGAATTTTTCCTATAATAATCATTTGGTTGACTGTTTCCCTAATACTGCCATTGCTTTAAAAATATATTTGACTTTACCGGTAACAGTTGCCAAAAGAAGTTTGTCAAAATTAAAGAAAATAAAAATTATTTATGGCCCTCAATGTCGCAGTAAAGATTATCAAACTTATCAACAATCTATATAAAAAGTGAATTATTAGATAGATTATTAGTCAGATTGGGTCTGACTGCCTTAATTACAAATATTTCTAGTTAAAAGCTAGAAAAATTCCTTTGTAATGAAAATATTTCAATTTAATTAAAAAATATATATGTAATCTAATCATTTTGTTTTTCATTATTTACGTACAGTAAAAGAATGCGTATATGTATACTCAATTTGTTTTGGGCCTAAAAAAAATAGGGGAAGGACTGAAAAGCGGTTTTCATAAAGGCGCCTCATATATCAGTGTCGGCACTGAGATATATATAAAACTATTTATAATAAAACTTTCTATTAACAATTACAAGAACGGCGATAGAAATAAGTGAATTGCAGAAACATAATTTCATAAAATTATTTACAGCTTCCTGTTTTTCAGCCATCAGTTATAAATAATTTTTGAACATCTTTCGTTGAAATTGTATTTTTATTTGTAAATTTTGATTTTGTAGTTTTAGGTTTCTTCGTGTTTTTTTTTTTTTTGGTTTAATTGTTTTTAGATTCGAATGTTGTTGAAGTAATTTCAGTGAAATCCTCCAAATTTTCACTAATGTCAACACAGTTGTTAGAATAATCTCAAGATTTAATTTAAAAACTTCTCCCTTTTAATCTTTCGGGTTTATTGTAATTACTTCCTTCTTTCAACAGCTTATATTTTTCATCAGATCTCTCAAAGAACCATCCCAAACTGCACTCTCATGTTAATAAATTAGTAAATTTTGTTTCACTTGCAACGAAAGTATAAGCGCTGAAATTTGTGGTTCCGAGATTAGGTATCAACGAATCCTCTTCGTCATTCTTTATTTTATTATCAGAAAATTTTAAATAATCCGTCGCGTTGATGGATCAAACTGCTTTATTTCACAAGTTTCAATTTAGCAATCGTGAAAAGGAAGACTTGGCTTCCACGGTCATGATCATGTTGCCATGACCGTGGAAGCCAAGAAGAGTGACCCACTTCTATGTTATCGACTTCTGCTAAAGAAAGTGCTCCAAAACTCGAAGCTTTTACGGCATTTCATATGAAACTAAATTGTTTAGCAGTTCTTATTATGATCGATGTGATAATAAAAAGTATTAATATAATTGTTTTCAAATGTAAATTTTTCTATATTAGAGTGATAACTTGTGAAAACACTGTCCCAATATGTCAATCCTTAAATTCTATAGACTTGTCCATTGATTGCGGTGGGTGGAAAATTTTCGACACTGGCATTAATTATTTCTAAATTCGTACAGTTTTTGACATCTACGTTGGCCCGTCCCTCATTATCCGGCCGCACCATTGTGAGCCGGACTCATAATGGGCTTCCTAAATGAGGCCCACTTAGTGCTCACAGTGCGGAAAGAGAAAACAAAAAAAGTCTTTGACATCTGAAAGCCTGAAAACTGTAGTTCAAGAAAACTGATATTATGCCTGAGAATGTTATTTATTGTCAAAGAATGTCAAAGAATATGACTGAACATTGAGTTCATCCAATTTCACAAATTTAAGGATTTCTAAATTAAGATTTCTCGTTTTTCTACTTTAACACTATACCATTTACTTACAATAAATTCATTACCAGTAAATTTATCTGTTGACTAATATGTATACTGTATCTTCTGTCCCGATGCATGTACAGTACAATTAATATAATTAGAAGTATATTCGCAGCTAGGATGATTTAGGCACGTTCCTCTTACTAAACACGTGAATACCGATATCAATATATTTATCTGTCAAAAAATTAAAGAATATACTTATAATGTCGATCAAGGAATATTCACAAATGTTAAATAAGACTTACCTTTAATAAAAGGCTGCGAATTTTAGATGCAGCTTCTGTTAAAGCCATTTTTGTTCCATTTGCTGATTAATAGATGATTCCTTCCTCATTCCCATCGTACGCTTTACAGGAAAAGGAAACGAACTGCTTCCTTTTATTATTAGTAATTTTATCACTAGACTGTTAGCTTCCTTTAACTATACGATTCAGGTACCACTGTCAATAACTACTCAGAATTCAAAATTTCATTCGTTAATCATTTTAATTGATTTGTTTCTTTAATTATATATCAATTCAAAAACTAATTTCTAAAACGTCTTAGTTGTATTACTTACTTTAACAAATATGATATTTTTTGTATAAATGTATTATTTTTTAATATATTTTTTCAACTTCTTTGTTTATAAGCGTATGCATTTTAAATAAATTAATAAGATAAATTTTTGAAACTGCATTTACTCATTTTGTTCTAAAAATTTACAACATATTTTTAAATTACGCTGAATTTTAAAATATTAAAAATATCAAAAAAATTTTCATCTATTATATAAGTTTTTAAATATTTTAATACTATGGAAAAAAACATTTTAGGACTTTATTTAACTGACAACAATATCAAAAGAAAATTATTATTACTACTTTTGTCAGTCAAATAGAGCATCAAAGAAGCTTTTTCCCGCTTTTGACTCTTGCTACTCTGCGGATATTTTTGTTATGTCATGATTTCAGCCGGGTTTATAGTTAGAGAGCCAACTAATGAAAAATGGGACTCAACATACTTTTCTTCATTTTTACCTCTTCAGTCCTGTAGGCACTAAAGGGCCTTTTCCATATCAGACACACAGAGTTCTACTCATCATTATAATTTAAGTTCCCTGACATTTGAAAAAATCTCAGAATTTCCCTAAAAGACCACTTGTGTTTTTAATTTTGACATGAATACAAAATACTAACGGATTTTTCCAGAAATAATTTTTTTAGGCTTTATTAAAGTTATTGCTATATTCGATATATTGGAAGAAAAAATTCAGTTATATCTCGGCTTCTGATCAGTGATGACTTACTTTAAAGAATATCGTCCAAAAATCGTAATGAAATTGCAGAAAAGAAAATCATTTACAATTTTAATTTTATAGAAATTTTTAGTCACAAATGTAAAATCCTAAAATTTCACTTTTCTTTTCCTTTCTCTGGTACTTTTAAAGGTTCTCCGAAGGATAATGGTTGCAAATATGAACGTTTATTATACATCCTCTAGTAATTTTTGTTTGTGCAAATGAACGTTAAGCATGCCTTACAAAACAGTTATCAGCTTCTCCGTACTGCCTGTGCATTGAGCATGTTTTGGGCTTATTGATTTGATATGGTGTATTGACTAGTATAAATTTAAAAAAACCACTGAAAAATTAAATTAGTAAATATTTATTTTTAGAAAAAGATATTTATTTTTTTGAAGTGAAAATATTCCCTGACCACTATTGTAATTCCCTGACTTTTCGGATTTTTCCTGACGCATCAAATTTCTTTGATTTTTCAAGGTTTCCTGATTTCCAGATCAGTAATGAACCCTGTCACCATGGGACAGAAGATAGTGCAGGACAGTCTGCTTGTGAAAAAGTCCTGGGATTTGAATTAGACTCCGAACTAGCTAAGATTTCAACGTTTTTGCATGGATACATTTATTTAAATATATAACAAATAGTATAAGGCATAAAAGATTTATTGCTTATAAATATTAAGTAGTGCTGTACAATTCCTGATTGCTTTTGACAGTCGATTGACCAAGCTGTTAGGATGAAAGCTTACCGTTCTGGTAAACCTAGTATAGAATCCGGACGGATCGAAAAGCCACAGGAATTTTTCGGAGGGTTACGTCGGGCTCTATCCATCGCTGCTCCAATATGGGCCTGGCCGAACCCATAATGGGTTTGCTAAAATAGTCATCTTGATTTCCACAGGACGGAAAGAGAGATAAAGAAAACTTTAATTTCTAGATCTGAAGAACTTATAGGTTAAATAATATAATGAAAAGAAAATTAAGATTTCACACATTCATAAAGAAATTTAACTATATTTTAAACTAAATAAATTGAATTCAATTCGACTAATTGAATTGATTCATAACATTTAATAATTTTTACACTTTTAAATAACGTATACAAATGAATACACTATTATTTAAAAAAATAACAATAAACGTATTATTTAACTAACGAATTTTTCCATCGTATTAGTATTAGAAAAACTGGTCATCTCTGTTAGCTCATTTTCTCGAGAAATGGCCAAGCCGAGAAGCAAAAGCAAGAATACCACAAATAAACGTGGAAACTCGGTGGCCATCAGGAACATCAAACAAAGAAATCCGTTCCTCGGATTTCGGGTGGGTCACAAACGTGCCTACAGATTGTCCAGCATAAGACCAGCCTTCGGAGGACACTTTAGAGACGGAGGTGACTACTTTGCCTATTACATCATCAAACGTTTTCTGAAATTAAAAAGGCAAGGAAGAAAAATTTGTGTTTTGACTACGTCGCAGGACAGGTGCAACAAAAACAAGTGGTGTCCGGAGAATAAGCATCGAGAATTTCTTGTAGCCAAAATGTCATCTGGGAAAGGAGAATGAGCATCGAGATTGCAATAAAATTTTCCATAGAAATTTAAAATAAGTCTTATATTGAATAATTCGACGATTGGATAATGAAATATAATTACGAAATTTTCCGAAGAAAATATCTATTAAATAATTACAGTTTGTAATGATTACTCTAAATAAATTTATTCCTTGCTTTTAATTTTTACGTTTTAATGTTTTGAATTTTAAAAATATTTCTGTTAAGTGTCAATTCATTGGGCTGCAATTTGAAAAAATTGTAGACCTATAAATTCCCACTGTCAGCCGTCTGTCTGTTTCTCTGTCCTGCCTTAATCTTGAGAACAGTGTCAGATGGATGAAAATCAAGACCGGATATGAAAAGCTATGGAACAGGAAGCCCATAGTTTTTCATATCCGATCCGAACTTTATATATATATGAACTTCGGAAGTTACGGATTTCAATTGAAAAATTCTCTCCAGAACGGCATGACTCGATTGTTATCAGGAAAAATGTGTTGCACAATGACAAGACACTACTAAAATCGAAAGCATATATTTTAAATAAAATGAATTAAAATATGATTAAAAATTTCAGCCCGACATTGTGACCATGTTACAATAATTTTTGCTAATTTTGATTAATAATACAAATGTTATTTTTAAAAAGAATCTCATAAAACCTGGGAAAGTTACGTAACTCGTTGCTAGATTTTTTAATATATTTATTACCCTTTGGCCATACGGTTGATGCAGCATGGCCCATGAGGTCCTTTCGCCATTAAATAATACTAAACCAAATCAAACCAAACTAACCTTAGGTTATCTTTGTTCATGAATAAGCAGTGGTGTGCAGTCATTGGAAGCAATGGAAGCGCTGCTTCCACCTACCAATGACCTTCCCTTGTATTTTATAAAATATAAATTTTCATATTTTAACGTACTTTGAATTAATTAAAATTAATATTTTATTATAACTGCATTATGTATCCTTTACAAATTTCTATACTACATGTGAAAAAAACGATAAGATTGCTATTGTATTATTCGAATAATTCAGTGGCAGAAGGAATGTCGAAACCGGGTCAGTTTCCAATCAGCCAGATTATATAGGCATTGGCACATGCAGTTTCAGAGCACCAACCTCACCCGGTTTAGCTGGTAGAAGCGACACACGCATAAAGCATCCAATTTTATATCCCGGATCGGTTGTGGGCTGTTAGCCGCCTGCCTGCTAGATATTCGGCCGCCCTCACCCGATTATGTGAATCATAAGTAGACTAGATCAACGGCGGGCAACCCCCGGCCCGCGGGCCAGCTACGGCTCGCGAAAAGTTTCTATCCGGCCCGCGAGATCTTTAATAGATTATTAAATTGGAAAAATAACTATTTTTCCAATTTAATGATCTATTAAAGATTTAATTATTTTTGTAATTTTCGAAAACGATAAGAGAAATAAATGTAGTAATTAACTTTTTATTTATTTATTTCATATTTGCAGACTTAAAAAATTACAAGTCACAAGAAGGCGTCAATTACTACGGCCCGCGGAAAAAACGTAAAATTTAACCCAACTGATAGGAGTTTACTGGCATGTTTTTATGATAGTTCTGTATAGTTGACAGGAGTTTAAAAAAAATCCATTAAAATATTTGATATATTTATTCTGCGTTTATTCTGCTCTTCCATCTTATATTACTTACGGATTTCAATGTTAAATCGGTGATATTACGATTTAGTATGTCCCATCTGTGAGGGGATGCAGAAAAAACGTGTACAATTCTAGTACAGTGTTAAAAAAATTAACTGTTACTTTGGTTGCATCATTTACAACCAAATTTAATGAATGAGACGTACAATGGTACAAAAAAAAAGCTCTAGAATTTATTTTCTTTAAATTTACGATTTATGTATCGGTTGTCATAAAAATTTCTTTCCACTTCTTTCCCAAGACTACAGATATTCGAGTACAAAGTAAACGGTTTCAACTTATTTCTACTTAAGAAGTAGTTAAATAATTAAGCGATTAGGGAAATAGAAACACAAATAAAACCCTGCCTTTACTTAAACAGAAGCTTAACTGAACCAATCTCTTGCCGATAGTATTCATAATATTAGATGTAATAAAGACAGAAATTTTTCCAGTTCAATGAGAGTGAACGAAAAGTTGTAAACTTTGGAAATTTCCGTGAACACTTGGTCCTAAAACGAATTAGTTAGAAAACGAACGACGGACAATCTGTTAACTAAATTACAAAGGTAAACAAAATTGGGGTTTCTATACTTGAAGTTTATTGTTTTTCCGGTTGTAAGGGACATGATAAGATCGAAATTTCTATTCATCTTTATACGAGAATATTAGGTTTTTGCGTACATATTGACGTTAACATCAATGTACGAGTATATGCAGGAAAAATCACGCAATTCGGCCAAATTCTTAATATTAACTTTCGTGGCAACGCAACAATAAAACTCTGTGTACTTACAAATTGTCAGAGTTTTATTGTTGCGAGCGGTCGTTGATTGTTAATGCGAACGGTTGAATTTTTAGTTCGTGCGATCAAAATTTTCTCGTTTCGAGTGTTTTTCTCAGTTTTGTTTCGTTTGCTTCGATTTTATCGGTAAGTACAGACTACGATGTTTCTAATTTTACGTATTTTTTGAACATTGTTAAGCCGAATATCACAATTAGTGCCAATGATTTTCCGACGAATCTCTATTTCCATAACAATTGATCGGTCTTGACAGAGACGACGGACGGGGTCTTTCCACTCATTTTCACTCTTCGTTAAGCCCAAATCCAATGGAATCTAAATTAATAAATACATTACATTGGTATTAGCGCGCTATAGTTTATATACGCATCATATCCCATATGATATTTGCACTGTTATAGTGTGAACTTTAATTAAACAGAATAATTCGAGATTATTCGTCTAAATTTTCACAAATGTTTTGTGTTATGGCAATAGACAGAACTGTACAATTTGTAAAAACTGATTTCTATAGCGAACATTAAAAATCGTTTGAAAGTTAAAATTACTATATTTAACAGAGATTTTATTATAATATTCATTTGTGACTTTTTGTTATAATTAAGACGATATTTTTAAAATTATTTTTTTCATTAGAAATCTTACAATTTACATAAAATTAAATTTTAATAATAGTCGTTCCTTTCTTTTGCAGAATGGAAAATTCCAAGCAATTAAAGAAGTGGCGCACCTCGACAGATGGTGAGGAGGAGGAGGAGGAGGAAGGCTCTTCGTCGTCTTCCGTTCCGTTTCCGGTGATTCGGGTGCTCCCGAAAGATGTCGAGGAGAGCGGAGAGTGCGTCAAACGGGTGGTCGTCATTACTTCCGACGATAGCGCCTCGACTGTGGTCGACTACCTGGGACTGCGATACCCGGAAGTTGCAGAATGGACGGTGGAGTGTCGAGGGGAGTCCAAAGTGGTCGTGGAAACATCCGTCGAGCAGAAGAAACCTTGGTGGAAAAGGCTCTTCTTCTGCTGCATAAAGTGAATCTTCTCTCTTCCGAGATCACTTCCACCCACGTTCCACTTTTCACCGGATATGACTCTGCCACCCGAATACGACTTTGTCACCCGGAAATGACGTTTCACCCGGCTACGACTTAATTTACTGGACTTGGCATTTCATCCCTGATTGGGTTTCTTCGTTTTCAATTGACGGACAGACATTTCTGCACTGGTTGTACAACTTACTTCGATTAGATTAAAGTCTGATGATCTGCAAAGTGACAACCAAAACATAAAGCAATGTTTTTACCAGCTCAAAGACTCTGTTAATTGTCTATAAATGGACAAGGCAACTTATATTGTACGGACATTCACACTGTATTTAAACCGGTGTTCGACTGTCATTGTAGTCCGAACCAGAATTATAATTACTTGAACAATTCAATTTGTAAATCGAATTGTCTGAAGTGTATATAAACTTTCATATTTAATAAATTTTAATATGAAATTTAATTTTAAAGATTGGCTATTTATCAAAATAAATATTCAAATTGCACACTTTTAGATTCATTAAAACGTTTCTACTTTTATCAATATTTATTTCCATCCCTGTCATCGTTTAGGTTCTCAATAACGTGACTATTTTAAATATAGAAACGGGCAATAAAGTAATTAAAACGAGTACCATAGTTTTACAATGAATTGGAAAATATCGGGAATTCACCAACAAAACTGCGCTCCCGCTTTTACAACGCCGAATTAGTGAATTCCGAAGCAAAAAGGCCGTTCTGCAGTATCGCAGTCACACAGCGCCAAGTGGAAAATTCACTGATACACGAATCAAAATTGCCGATCTCTCCCTCTATTAAACGTCTGTACAGTAGTAAATGTGAATATCTCGTTCGAAAGATACTTGTTTTCTTAGGTAGCGTGCAAAATTTCGGGTTTTTCTGTAAAGGGATATACAATATACTGTCAAACCTCGATTTAACGTTGCCATTCGTTTATGGAATTAGTATTAAATCAAGGGTGTGCTAAACTGAAATACGTCAATCAATAAGGATTATATATTTAATTGTAATAAGTCCATACGAAAATTTTGCAAATAGAACGTATAATTAACTCATAAACTGTCAGAATACATTTGTATTTAATAATTTTAAGTTCGCTTATTCGCTTTTTAAATTTTTGCTTGTTATGATATCTCACATATTGTCAATAATCAATATGTATTTGTGGCAGGACTCTGAAAATTCTTTATTTATCAGAGCCTGTAATATCTGGAATAATTGTGCTTATGCTTTCTTGATTTTTAACCATGCCCACTAGCTTTAATAACTGCGTAACGCCAGGTTGTGCAAATTGGGCAAGGATACAAATGAGTACGAAGTATGCAAGTATGAAGTTTTTCTTCATAAACCTGATTATTAAAGCCAAACGAACTGCCGAATTATCGGGCTGTAAGCTCGATATCGCTATTAAAGCAGCCGAAGTAGACAAATCAAGAATAGTTGAGAGCAAAAGTAGCACTGTAACGAAAACGAAACTAGAAATCTTCCAGGCTACGGTGAAAAAAACACGTAACATTTGTCTTCTTTTAAATGCATTAAAGACGATTCCACCCACATCCATTGAATCGGAAAGGGCATTCTCGGTACCGGGACTTTTCACTATTAAAATAATAACCAGATTGAGTGATCGGAGTATTGACCACCTTTGGTTTTCAAAAATATTATAAAAATTTACAATAATATTTTGTATTATGTTTAATTAAAAAACGAAAATTACCTTCTAAGTTAGTTTTTTCTTTAAATTTTAAACTCAACAATTCAAAGGCATTTTTTTTGTAAGCAGTTTCCAACAAACTTTAATAAATTTTTTCTATTTGTGAAAATTTCTACGTAATTCAAAGGTAATTTTAATATATATTTTACACAGCACTATTAATATTATGATTTTGGAGGTTGCAGAACGTATTTAATTACTTATAATTATTTTTCATTTTTAAATTATTCGATTTCAAGATACTTTTTTTATGTTTTAAAAATAATTAATTATATTCCGGGAAACAGTTCACTTTTTTTCCGGAATCCCGGGACAAGCAAAAGACCGGGAAATGAGTAACCCTACATTTAGTAACGAGTGACGACAAATTAGAAAACGGGGATGAGTAGAAACAACCAATCGGAGTGGTCAATCTGGAACCCAAATAAGTTATAAAAATCAGAATTTCAAGGACACTGGGAGTTTCTCTCTATTGCTTCCTATTGTGCCACACCTTCCTTGGAATAATTATCTTCATCCTCAACTAAAAACAGGACCAAACATCCCCACTTCGGACTTCCTACAAATACGCCCCGGGGACGTCGACTCCGAAAGGAACATCGAAGGACCTTTCTCTTAGGACTTTCGCTCTCAGTTAGAAAAGGAAATCTGAAGGTCTAGTCTCCGCCGACAGATCGAAGAATATTGTTATTGTAAGCTACATTTTTAAGTTACAATAAATTGGGAAGAAATTTATGTAACTAGAGAGTTGTCTCTGTGCCTAACTCTTCCACATAAGATTCAGAACTACTCGGATATCCTGTTATTACTCGCGGATCGGCAACATCACACTAATACAGTATTGTATTTATAATTTGAAAGTAGAATGCAGATTAAAACAAAAGAATGGGTGAAACTAGGATTTCTCATTTCCCGGTCTTTTGCTTGTCCCAGGATTCCGGGATAAAAGTGATCTGTCTCCCGAAATCCCGGGACAAAATTAATTATTTTTAAGATATACAAAATATCATGAAATCAATATTCATGATATTTTGATGAATTCAAATGATATAATTATTCTTCATTTTTTAAAGTAATTTAATACGTTCTGTAACCTCCAAAATCATATTAATAATGATGTGTAAGATATATATTAAAAATTATCTTTGAATTACATAGAAATTTTCACAAATAGAAAAAATTTATTAAAGCTTGCTGGAAACTGCATACAACAACAACAAAAATGCTTTTGAATTGAGTTGAAAATTAAAAAAAAAACAGATCGAACTTCTAACTTAGAAGGTAATTTTTGTTTTTTTTTTTTTAAATAAAATATAATACAAAATATTGTAAATTTTTATAATGATTTTAAAAAGCAAAGATGGTCAATACTCCGATCACTCAATCTAATTCTTATTTTAGTAATGAAAAATCTCGCTACCGAAAATGCCTTTTCCGATTCAATTGATGTGATTGGAATCGTGTTTAATGCATTTAAGAGAAGACAGATGTTATGGTTTTTCACTTGTAGCCTGAAAGATTTCTAGTTCATTTTCGAGATTGTAGTACTTCTTTTGCTCTCTAGTATTCTTGATTTGTCTACTTCGACTGCTTTATTAGAAACATCATAGCCCAATAATTTGGCAGTTCGATTGTCTTTAGTAATCAGGTTTATAAAAAAAAACTTCATACTCGCAGACTTCGTACTCGTTTGTATCCTTGCCCAACTTGCACATCCTGGCATTACGCAGTTATTGAAGCTACTGAGCATGGTTAAAAATTAAGATAGCATAAGCACATTTATTCCAGATATTACTGGTAAAGAATTTTGAGAGTCCTGCCACAAACAAGCTACGTATTAATTATTGATCATTTATGACGTGCCATAACGAAAAAAAATTAAAAATACTAATAAGTTTAAAATTAATAAATACAAATTTTTTCTGACAGTTTGAGTTAATTATACTTTCTATTTGCAAAATTTCCTCAACCTTAACAAAAAGTAAGAAAAAAGTAAATTTTTAAGAAATTTGCGGGATTTCCCGGGATAAGAAAAATTTCCCGGAATATTTCCCGGGTTAAAAAACAACCGGGATCCCGAGATCCCGTTTGAGAAACCCTAGGTGAAACAAAATATATGAATTACAGTGAGAAAGTCTGTAAACGTCTTTAATATAATTTTTTTTTAATGTGTAATATATTAATGTGTATTTTTTAAATTACACAGTATCAGGTTAACTATTAGAGAATTCGTTCCATTGAAAAATGCTCTTTGGTCGTGTTTTCTTTGATGGAATAAGGCGACACAACACAAGATGCGCCTGCCAGAGAGGGATGCCATTGTAGATGGATTTTCTATGAAAAACTAGCCTGCCTTATCTAGGGTTCGACATCTGAAAAAAAATTTAAAAAATTCCACACGGCCAACCCGTTGATTTTGCTCCTGCAATTTTACAACCCGACCGAGATTCGTAAAACGAGCTGTAAATTTTTCCTTTTATCCGTAATCATTGGACGAATTCTACGTGGCGATTAGATGATTAATAAATTTGACGTATTTCCGCAAACTTTTACTAATCTTGAGCACAGTTTACATAATTCAGCTGTATTTATTTATTTATTCATTTCCAGTAAAAAAAAAAAAAAAAAAAAAAAAAAAAAAAAAAAAAAAAGCCATACTAACAATTGGATCGAATTCTTAAATTTTTCATTTGTTTTACTACGCTTTGCCGCCATCACTATTTTATTCCCATCCAATGCTAAATCTATAGTTTCCGAGATATCAATTACCACGCGCTTTTAAATTAACTAGAAAGAATTTTTAAGCGATATGCCGATTCAAATTTATAATTGAAAACTAATTGATCAGCTGAGTAATCGAAAAACAATTTAACCGATTAATTGTTAATCGACCAAAAAAAATTAATCGGTTAATCGAGTATCGAACGATTAATAACGCGTCGCCATAGGTTGCTTTTTCATTTTATTTAACACGAGTAGAGAAAAAATTAAAATATTATCATTTTTATTTAATGTTATCATTATATAAAATTAATAAATTAAAATAATTTTTATATATGATTTTTAATTTAAAAAGAATTCAAAAAATTTGAGTAAAAATAAACATCTGTCAGGTGGCGATTGTGGTCATCCGAAGGCAGTTTAAAAATGTGGTTGAATGTTTTGCTGATCGGAATATGTAGTTGTTTCTCTTTAGCAGAAGGTTTTATAGAAGGTTTATATTGTGGTCAACGGGATTGTTACGAAGGTTTGAATCTTCACGCTTTTGATAATTAGAATAATTTATTGCTTTATTTCCTATATTACTCAAGTGTTACGAGGATAAAACCGGAGGATCTCTAATGATTAATTATAAAATGAATATCTGATTGCGAAATAATTACAGTTTTCTATATAAATTATTATTGGTTTGTATTCGATTAAATGTTCATTCATCTCAGTCATTATTTTCCGGTTCGAGATTAATAAAACCAGATCCACGTGGTGCTATGGAAAGCAAAACATTACCTGTTATTTTCGAGGTTATTTATTCTTAACCAACAGCTTACATCTTTATAATTTCATAATTATACAAGAAATACTTTATACAAAATATTCATCTTAATTATTTATGTATATATAATCAAATGGTTTTTTAATTTTATATGTCTTTAATGAACTGACATATTTTTTAATAAACTAATAATTATTTCAATATTTTCACACTAGTCAATACATGCCATCTAAAATAAATGCTGGAGTGGAATATTAAGTAAATATTAAAATTCAAATAATGTGTTTTTGATATTTTAAATTTATATTATAGGGTAATGGCACCGGTAGTTGAGAATTTAAAGCTATTTTGGTCTTTGATATTTTTTATTATGATGTGTAGTAACATGAAAAACAAAATTCATATGTGAAAACAAAGTTTGTTCTATACTTGTCATGAAAAAAACAACAGTTTTTATTAGATCTTTTTTACATTATAAAAAAAAAATTTAATCACGGACTGTTTACCCAGTAGTCGACCGGCAGGGTCCGCGATAGGATTTTCTTTCGTCGAGAGCCCGACAAATTTATTAGTTTAAAAAAACATAGGTAAAAGTCGTTTGTAGTCGGACACCCATTGTTTATCAAACTGCCAGGCAGAAACCGTAAATCGCGGAAGGAAGTCGTCCTATGATCGGTGGAAGATCGAATTCGTCTTCGATTTTGACTTTTCTCGCGCTCCAGGTAAGAGTCTCGTTACGTTTAATAACCAGGGACCAACCACTTGGGAATCGTGATTGAGGGAGAACGACCAATCAAAATGGACGAAAGAAAGAACGGAGATTATATCAATCTCCGTTCTTCTCAGCAATATGGTGTATTGGATGTATCTAGTATATTTAGTAAGAAGGCTGAGTTTGAGTTAGTGATTGATTGATATAATCTCCGACCAATCGAGGACACCTGGCACTCGGTTAACGTTCCGAATAATCAAAACGCCGTGTGTCAACGCACAAAAAAAAAAAAAAAAACCACACACACAATTTCTCGTCTATTGTGCCAACCTGTAACCCGTGCCACTTCGGATTTAGACCGTGTCCCCGACTCCAACAAAGGAAGCCTCCCCGTGCCCTACAGACTTGTCAACGCCACCTTCGATCGACCATCGAAGAACCACATCGACGCCCAGAATGTCCGAACGGCTGATTGTCCTAAAGGAAACTATTTTGTACATAGTGTACGTTTATTTTATGTTAAAATAAACGGTTTTTATCACATACTTGTCGTCTTTCTCTTCCGCCACCACGCACGTACGAATGGACCCTAGGCCATGACGCGCAATTAAGTGATTGCCCTGGAAGTCGGCTTCTTAAAGAAACACAGCTTCCCTATCATCAAATGTCACGGCACGCCACTGTGAATAAGACTGGCGCCCCTAGGTATCCAAGGATTGCCTAATGGTAAAATCGGACCTTCTTGGCAGCCCGACGGAGTGGCGAAAATCCACAACAAACTACTAATGTTCTGTGGTTTTATCCACTGACCATTGGTGACCCATTGAAAGATCATCTTTCATTTCAAACAGATAAAAATATTTCATATTAATATATATTATGTAACGAGCAATTATTCATTCTGACATAGTTACAATGCAATTTTTCGTCATAATGCACTTGAGTTTTGTAGCGTTTTGCCCCTGTATACTTTTCCAGTTAATAATGAAGTCATGCCGGTTATCTATATAACTCCATTCAAGGAAAACTTTTTGAATTGGACTTTTATCTAACAACGTTCTCGAAATTAAGGAAGGACTGACAGCAGTGGGAATTTATAGGTCTACAAGTTTTTCAAATTGCAACCCAATAATTTGTTATATATTTTGTCTACGAGGACTTAGCCTATTAATAGGATATTAATTAATAGGTATTGCGCTGGTGTTATGGCTTTAGCAATCGAGGAAAACCTTATTCAGAGAAAACAAACAAACAATCTTTATTGATCACCTTATATTATATATGTACACACTTTCTTTGTGTTTCGGACCTTCAGATCCCTCCTCAGCAGGTTTACAAAAACATGGTGCTAAAATAAGTTTATAAAAATAAAAAAAAAAAAAATTTTTAATATATAACAAATTTTCCCGACAATAACATATGACTTATATATCGAAGTAAATAACAATAAAGAGATTGTAATTAAACACACAGAAGAATTCCTATTACTATGTTATAAAACCTGTATAAAGTTTAAAAAACACTTATTAAATATAACATTCTAAAATTCACATCGATTACCCGGCAAATGGCAAATCAATTACTTACAATTTTTCCATCGATATGTAAATTAATACACCGAAAAAATTTTATATCTAAATATCATGATATACAGTTATGCCTTGCAATAGCACACAATGAATAGCTTCTTCACTTAGTGTACTCATTTATGAACTTTCTATTTCACTGCTCCTGTTATCGAGGATACTGTTCCATGATTGGTGGATTTCTCTGCCAAAGTTATTGTTTGTTCTATTGCTTTGTCGTTTTGTGTAAATATGTTCGTATAACTGTCTTTTACAATTGTTTTTTTTTCTTTTTTCATTATTTTTATCGTATCTAAAACAATTTCACAATTTTCCTTCTTTCAATGTTCAGCTACCGCCGAATTTGCATAATTACTTTTTATCGCTCTGATGTGTTCCTTTATACGTATTTTTAATTTTCTTCTTGTATGTTCTTTTTTGTCTGCAGCTGCAATCAAATGAATAAACTACATATTTTTCTTTTATTTTATCCGTTTTCTTATTCTCTCTATAATTTAAATATTGTTTGGCTGTATCTATTTTTTCTGGTATTAAGTTTATTTTATCAGCCAATACTTTCTTTACTCTTTCGAATAATTTAGGTATATACATTAATTTTACAAATTTTTTTTCTTTTATCAAATTGTTTGTTTCTTTGTGTATTAATATCCATCTTCTGTATCCAATCATTTAACAGCTTCTTTGGCTGAATTGAAAATAAGGACATAGACGCGTATAAATTATTTGCAGCCCAATAAGTTTCGATGATTTTGTTAATGAATTATTTTATCTTAGATTTAAAGATAATTTTAAATAAATTTTTATTAAATTAACGAAAACTTTTTAATGTATTAAACATATGAGCACTAAAATTCATTGGAAAAAAAATTTATTGACAATTAGTTTAACGACGACTACAATTCATCCTGGTAGGTTTTTTGTTTTTAACTTTTTCCGCCCTGTGGGCACTAAGAGGACCTCTATTAGCAAGCCCATTATGGGTTCAGCCAGGATCACACAATGGAACGGCCGGGTGGTGCAAGACGGTGCCCGACATATCCGGACAGACTACCCCCTGAAAAATTCCTGGGGAGTTTTCGACCAGTCCGGATTCGAATACGGGTGCCCAGAGGGTAGGCTAGGTTGCAAGGTAGATGAAACAGAACCTTTCAGCTCAAACTGGTCAGCTTCTCTAAAATCATCCTCTTGTTCTATGTATTGGTGCAATGTCGTGGCGGTATCGGACTTTGTCAGTTTTTGGACAAAGGTCTTTCTTTGATCTTTGATATTGTGTTCAAACGATCCAGTTGTTTATAGTAGAGTTCTTTCGTGATAGTGAAGTTGATTGGAAGCAGTTCTATCATGATGATGCTAAACAAACGGTGACCATTGCCTTCTTCTGCTCTATCGGCCCTTTGACATTTGCAATAGTTGGATGAGCTTTATTCATCCATAAGTGCTTTAACAAATGCTTTGCAGACGAGATTGTAAATCTTCGTTGTGTTGTTTTTTTTCAAAGAAAACTAGAAAGCATAACTATGAATTTAATAAATCTTGCAGTAATAATTGAAAAAAACACAGAAATTGAAAAATACAATTAAAATTGTAATAAAGTTAATATCAGTTCTCAGAATTATCACTGAGAAAAAGCAGGTTTTTTTCAAATTTCTTTTCAAGTAGTCTATTTCTGACTCTATCTAAGATATTCATGGACACCCGTACGTTGGGGCACTTTTTTTTTTTTTTTTTTTTTTTTTTTTTTTTTTTTTTTTTTTTTTTTTTTTAACTCTTTCCGCCCTGTGGGCACTAAGAGGGCCTCTTTTAGTAGGCCCATTATGGGTTCGGCCAGGCCCACAATGGGGCGACCGGGTGGTGAGGGACGGGGCCCGACATATCCGAACGGACCACCCCCCGAAAAATTCCTGGGGATTACTCGACCCGTTCGGATTCGATCCCGGGTCCCCCAGAGCGGTAGGCTGCCACCTTTACCGCTCGGCCATCCGGCCGTCACGTTGGGGCACTTGGGGCACGTGCTTCCTTTTCATCTTTGTTGCCCTCTTGTAATTGCCAAGAAGGCCCCAAACAAGAGAAAATTCGTAATTTCTAGCCCATTCGGCAAATATAAGAAAAAAAACTAAAAACAATATTTGTCCATTGACCTATGCAACTTCCTCGTATGTTGACCAAAACGCCATTCCTTGAAAACAAGGAATGGCGTTCCTGAGTGCAACCAGCGCCACTTTGTGGAAGACGTTGAATCATAAAGTGTAAAGCTCCTTGCATAATGTACTATATGATGTCCTTTTTTTATAGCTTGTGCCTCTTTTTTTCATAGTTTGCGAGCGCCGCCGAAGACTTTACCCGATTTTCATGACAGGCGGATGGCCGAGCGATTAAAATGGCAACCTATCATTCTGAGAGATCCAGGATCGCATCCAGACGGATCGAAGAAAACCCCAGGAATTATCTGGAAATTGTCCATCCACATAATAGATCTGTCTGGCCGGATGGCCGAGCAGTCAAGGTGGCAGCCTACCGCTCTGGGAGACCCGGGTTCGACTCCCGACGGGTCGAAAAATCCCAGGAATTTTTCGGGGGGGTGGTCCATCCGGATATGTCGGGCCTTGTCCCTCACCACCCGGTCGCCCCATTGTGGGCCTGGCCGAACCCATAATGGCTTGCAAAAGAGGTCCTCTTAGTGCCCACAGGGCGGAAAGAGTTTAAAAAAAAATGGATCTGTCTAACCCATTATATGTTTGTTAAAAAGATCCTCTTAATATCGACAGATCGGAGAGAGTTTAAAGAAACCATTGTAGCCAAACAAATTATTAGATATCTTATGCATTGCTCTTTTTTTCTGGAATACATGAAGTATTGAACTGAACATATAGTATTGTTTTACTGAGCAACTGCCAGTACTACGGTATTGATATGTATTGGTAGTCGGTACTGCTACCAATACATTTTTACGCTATCAGCCGGTACGACGTTCCGGCTGAAAAATATCCCTGACTTTAAGTATTAAAGTAGAATGATTTAATTATATTTGCTTACGAACTTGCATTCTAAAATCTCAACAATAGAATCTGTAAGCCTGATTAAATAGAAATACTGAATGAATCGCTAACATTTAATCTAGCATAACATCAGTCTCAATGCCATTTTTTTTTTTTTTTTCATTTCAAGCATTAATTGTATCTGATATTAGCGAGGTTGAGGCCGAAGTTTTAAACGCGAAAACATGTACGTCGGTCGTTCGGCGTCGCTTTCCTGTAGGCCTAAAAGTTTGACAATGGCGTTTGGAAAATCAGTGGAATCATGCTCGACATTCGAAACACCATTGTCAAACTTCTAGGCTTGATGACGAAGTTGGGACTGTATTGGATTACGAAAATTTGTTCCCTTCTATCAAGATTGAATCCTGTGTAGAAGCACTTTTGGATTATTTGACCAGAATAAACCCTGCTTTAGTACATCATATTAATGAGTTGGTAGAGATGGTTAACCTCGTTTGCTGCGAATCCTTCTTTGCGTTTGAAGGACAAACTTCTAGGCTTACAGGAAAGCGGCGCCGAACGTCCGACGTACACGTTTTCGCGTTTAAAACTTCGGCCTTAACCTCGCTATTAGAAATCGTCAAAGTGAATTGTTTTCTGACACTAGAGGGAGACGCTCGGTGACTAAGCGGAAGTTACGTAAAGGAGTTAGAAGATCACGTTTGATAGGGAAGATATTCTACTCATATTAAATCTAGGTAAATCCTATTGATTTTTGCATTAATTACGTTTTTGTTACATTTCACATACATTTAAAATTATATGAGTTTACAATTATTAAATAATTTCATTATGAAACTAATAAATTATTAATTATAAATATTTTTAGTTTGTCAAAACCAAATGAATCAAGATTTGATGAAAGATTTCTTCAAATTCTTAATACATTTCTCCATCCAATAATAATCTCGTTAGATTTTGATGTTAGGGTAGATGTACCAGTTTTTGGCCAGTGTAGTACCAGTTCTGGCCAGAAAACAAATTTAACTTAAAAATATAATCACAAATGAAACAAACTTTTATTGTTAACTGTTCACACAGTTAACAATAAAAGTTTGTTTCATTGGACAGATTTGAATATGTGGTGATTATATTTTTAAGTTAAATTTGTTTTCTGGCCAAAACTGGTACATCTACCCTACTATTTGATAGTTGTTACATTGTAATTATATTTGTTAAACATTACTTGCTAATCTACGATCGAGTTGTTACTGTTTTATAATTTTATTAATATGCTGTATTAAAAAACTGTTCAATATAATTTTGACATAATGTCAGGAGTCGCGGCAGTGACTTTCCACCAATTAAAAAAAGTCACTGAATGACTACATATAAAGGAATTAGAGGTGCTGATTTTCGGGGGTCGATTTCTCTGTCCCCCAAACACCTGAAGTAATTCTGAATATTTCATTTGAAAGAAAATCGTTTTCTTTTTGGTAGTGTGCAAAATTTCAAGATTTTCTGTAAGGCGGTTGCCAAAATATAAGCAATTGAAAAGTGTAAAAATTGCCAAAAAAAAAGCTGTCTTTTCTTCCTTTTCTTCATCTGGCACAGCAGATGCCTGTAGAGAAAAAATTTCTGGGTTGATAGGTCAAAGTTTACAGGTGTTTCCCATAGAGCTAATTCAGTTTTATGGCTTAATTTTATGGTTATAAAGATAAAATTGCATGGAAACAAGTGATTGTTATTCAAAAATGAACTCAGAATTACAGAAGTTCAAATTTATGTGAATTAAAACTTTTTATAATGATTTTTCTAAATGGTATATCGAAAGCATAGGTTGGTGATGCATTTGATCAGCACTGGCCAAAACATATATTGAAAGCATTTGGTTGGCAGTGCAGTTGGTTGGTGATGGATGCCGACTAAATTGAATGTCGTCTTATGTCTTGACGTAATAATGCAATTATTGAACAAAAACATCTGAGACGTAAAAAATTACACCAAGTAAAAATTTATGACAATTTAGATAACAGTCAAAATTTTTCTTAGCAGTTTTTCTTTGATAAACTTTGTGCTTGGAAGTGATATCAACAAGATTTTTACCTATATTATTGTTTTCTACATTTCACTTCCAAGTGCCAAGCTTATTTTAACCAAAGAAAAACTGCTTAGAAAACTTTTGACTGTCATCTAAATTGTCTTAAATTTTTACTTGGTGTAATTTTTTTACATCTCAGATGTTTTTGTTTGAATTACTATTACATAGATATCAAATTTTAAGCAATAAAACATTCATTTTAAAGATATTTTTTCCTAATTAATATGAAAAATTTAAATTAATATATAGATGAGAAAAATAATAAGGTTTATCAAGTTTAGGTTGTCGAGATGATGATTATATGTTTTGCTATCATTCTTACATCCTATGCAATTGCAAAAGTAAAAAACAAAAATTATTCAAATTTATTTCTTTTTTATTGTTTTACCCTATCACAAAACATATTTGGATATTCTGAAAAGAATTATTTTCAAAAGTTGATTTCATATTCAATGATCTTACAGAGAAAACCATTTTATAATCCTTTCTAAAATCTCACTATCATATTTATTAGGTTGGATCATAAATAAGTTCCGTTTTCTAAACTGAAATTTATTTGCCAATAAAATGTACAAAAATAGACTTTAATCTAACACATATTCACCATCATTATTAATGACTTCTTGCCATTTTTCGGGCAACTTGTCAATTCCCCTTGCATAAAATTCTGGTGGTTTTGAATAAAAAACTCCTGGATGAACTCCTGGACTTGGTCATCATTTTGGAAGCATTGCCCTTGTAAAGCATTCTGCAGTGCCCGAAAAAGATGGAAATCTGTTGGTGCCAGGTCCGGTGAATATGGTGGATGAGGCAAAACAGACCAGCCAAACTCCAAAATTTTTTCTTGTGTAATCTTCGCTGTGTGTGGCCTTGCATTGTCATGCAATATGGTGATCTTTTTTCTGTTAACAAGTGCAGGACGCTTTTCATAAAGTTTTAGCCGAAGTTGCTCTAACTGTTGTATGTATACATTTGCAGTAACAGTTTCATTGCGTGGCAACAACTCAAAATGGATAATTCCTCGACAATCCCACCATACACATAACAAAATTTTCCTTCCATGCACACTGGGTTTAGGGTCTGGTTGTGGCTGATAATTTTTGTCAACCCATTGTCTTTTTCGAATAACATTTTCGTATGTGATCCACTTTTCATCTCCCGTAACAATTTTAGCCAAAAAAGATTCCTTTTTTGCCAAGAAAGCAAGGTAGCAGCTATTGACCTTCTGTCTGCTTTATTCCGTTCACTGAGGTTATGTGGAACCCAAACTCCCAGCTTGCTTACTTTTCCTAGTTTTTGGAGGTGACGATTGATGGTTGATTGGGATGTGTGCAGTTTCTCTGCTAACTCCCTCGTCGTTTGCCGTGGATTCTGCTCAATCAGGACCTTTAAAACGTCGTCGTCAAAGTCTGAGGAGCGGCCTGGTCTTTCTTCATCTTTTAAGGAGAAATCACCAGAACGAAATTTTGTAAACCACTTTCGAACTGCTCTGTCTGAAATTACACCACTGCCGTAGACATTGCAAATCTTTTTTGTTGTTTCTGTAGCGTTATTGCCGAGTTTAAACTCCCACAACATGATATGGCGTACATGCACTTTCAAATGTTCCATTTTAAATGAATTCAAAAATAATTTTTTATTACATTATTGACACTTCAGTGTTAAAATTTACATTTATAGACTATTTGCTAATAGCCACTAATAAAACTCAGTTGAAGCAACACAACATCTGGCAAGTATTTGACAGTCATTTACAATTACTCGCTAACAAAACTTATTTATGACTCAACCCAATATCTTCATGGTGATTGGGCCACTGGATTATTTAGTGCCTTGGCAACCATTTTCTGTTGCTCTTTGTTCAGAGCAATCTCTTTCTAGTCACCATCCTCCCCATAGGAATGTCAGCAGTGCCATTCTCCTGTCTCAAAAGAGAGGTCTTCTGAGCTTTCTTCCATCTGGAATGACAGATTTTGATGGATATGCTTGGTGGGTTTAGGCCAGTTAGTGTGATTTCTTCATCTTAGCCCTCTGTTTTATATTTTCAATGAACTATTGTATTTGTTCTTTAGTTCAGCAGTATGTAATCTTCTCCATCTCTGTTTCCATATCATTATTTGGCCCTTAGATCTTCTTAAGGGTTTTATTTTCAAACACTCATAATTTATTTTCAGTTAAACACCTGTAATTTTTCACATCAAAATTAATTTTTTTTTTTTTTTTTTGTACTTTTAAAAATGAAACAGAACACAGAAATAATAATTGTTATTGAAAATTAAACAGGTTATCAAATATTTGTATATTGTTAATACATTTTTATCAGCAGTAGTGTAAAAAATGTTTTTTCTATCAGAGCAAGGCCCTTGTGCTACAGTGCATTAGTGCAGTGTTCATTAAAGTGTGTTCTGCAGAACCATAGAACTCCAAGGAGTTGTGCAAAAATCTAAATAAAATAAATTAGACTTTAAAATGTAATAAATTCTTTTGATATTTTTAAAACATATTTTCTATTTTTAAACATATGAATTTGTTAATTAATACTTCAAAACCCAATTAATATATTTTAGGACAATTTGATGAGGCTTCTGCAGAAAGAAATACTTAGGTTTAAAGTTCATTCATCTCAAAAAGTTTATTAAAGCATTTCATTAATGAAAGACATGATGTTTGACATCACAAACAACAGCAGTGCAACTGCAGATTTAAATCAAGAGAGAAATAAACTATGGACAGTTAAGCACAAGTTTATTCTAAATTATCTATTATTGGTTATTATTTCTATTGTATATTAAATTAAAAAATACTAAATGTCCTAACCTAGAATCCAAGCTAGTATTGAAATTCAAAAACTTTAACTTCTCTCTCCTGCATAGCCTGTCTTTTCTAGAAAATAAAACCTGAAAATATCTTACTGGGTTAACATTTTTTAAACTCCTTTTAATAAATTAAATTTTGAGAATCAATGACATCCCACTTTTTGTTGTAATTAAACATATCATATTTTAATGGAATTCCAGATTCTCCATTTACCTGTTTACATCACTACTTTTAATGGATATTTCTGAAGAGTGAATTTTTCAACCTGCTTCTCAATTTAGTAATCAGAAAGAACAATTACAGAAAATTCATTTCCCATATTGGATTAATTAAGAAATGCTAATTATAAAAACTGTACTGGCCAAATTTCATAAACTAAACAAGAAACATTATCAAATTACTAACTTTAGACTTTTTGAATTTGGTTACAGTAGTAAGAACTTTTGCACAACTATTTGTCCTTGTATCTCAATTCTAATGTTTTCTTTTTACTCCTCAGGGAAAACTATGGGAGATCAAAAACCACACCATCTGCCTATGCTTGTAGACCAGCTATTTGCAATTGTCATCACTTTTAGTTTTCTAAATCATCTTGTCACAGTACCATTTTCCTCCTACATGTATGATTAGTCAGTCCTCTGTCAACAGGATAACCTTTCTCATGGTGTTATTCTTTTTAATCAATTTATATATTTTTAAGAAATAATCAAGCAAATCCCCTAAGGAAAATGCTTCAAGCACAGGTTAGTCAAACTGATGAAATTTTAGAAACTGATTATATGAATTCCAACTGAATCTGACCACTGGTTTACTCTCCTTAGGACCCTTTTAATAAACTTCAGAAGAGTAAAGCCTATCTGCTCTGGCACTGCCTATTTCCCTGATAAATACCACACATATAACCAATTTCTAGCAAGAAAAAACTACAAGAAAGCAAATGTTTTCATCTGTGTTTGCTTTCTTGTAGTTTGTTCTTGCTGGATATTGATAATATATGAAGTGTTCATTAATATACATCAAGTTTTGAGTGTATATTGACTTTATTCCCAATTATCAGTTATCACTTGACTTTAGTTTAATATAGCTTTTGATTGTTCCTATGTAAATTGTTTAAACATATAATATTTTATATAATATATACATATTAAAAATTATATAAAATAAAAATCACATGTTTAATATATACAGGGTGTATCAGTACAGCAGTTATAAACTTTCAGGATTAATAGAGTACACTCAAACCTGTTTTTGTGTGATTTTTTTTTATTTGTGCAGTATAGTTGGTGACTAGTCTCATGCTTTGTTTTGTTTTAACAAGTAGGTAGAAGAAGTGTACTTGAAGGGAACAAAGAGTTGCTTTTTTTTATTTGTCTCTGATCTGTGCAAGTGACAAGTCCGCTAAATAAAGTGATTTCATAAAAAAGAATATTACATGTGTTTTAATTTTTAAATCTAATATTAATTGACATCCTTCAAAGTGCTTTCACATTCCTGGACCATTAAGATAAGATTAATTTCAAAGTGTAAACTGAAAGTAAATGTATTATTTTTTCTACTTAGATATAAAATTTTAGGATTTTTATTTTATTTTTAGACATAATCCCTGAAAATGAATAAGGACAAAAACAAAGCGAAGAGGAAGGTAATTTCCTTAGAAACTAAGACTACGATTTTAAAACGACTAGCAGAAGGTGAAGGATCCACAGCTCTTGGTAAAGAATTTGGATTAGGTGAATCCACTATAAGAGGCATACAAAAACGTGCAGGTGAAATAAATAAATCTAGTAATTGTGCCACAAATGAAAGCGCTAAACGAGCATCGTATTCAAGAAACACTTTGATAGAGAAAACAGAAAAGGCACTCATATTGTGGATTCAAGACTTAACTCAAAAACGAATCCCCATTGACGGAGAATTAATTAAAGAGAAAGCTATATGGTTTTATAATCAGCTGAAGGATTTAGAGCCGTCTTGTTCATCATCTAACATTGGAAGCCGGAAATTTTCTGCAAGCAATGGCTGGTTAGTCGGGTTTTTACAACGACACGCACTTCACAATCTGAAGATAAAGGGCGAAGCTACATCCGCTGATGAAACAGCTGCTAAAAATTATTCTAAAGTGTTAGTAAAAATTATTGAAGATGGTGGATATTGCCCGGATCAAGTATTTAATGCAGACGAAACTAGGTTGTTTTGGAAAAAGATGCCTAGCCGAACGTTCATCGCCAAGTCCGAGAAAACTGCAAGTGGTTTTAAAGCTACAAAAGATAGAGTAACATTCTTACTTTGTAGTAATGCATCTGGAGCGAGAATGTTAAAACCCCTTATGATAGATAGTTCATTGCACCCACGTGCGCTAAAGGGCAAAAATGTAGCTGAGCTTCCAGTCCATTTCATGGCCAATAAAAATGCATGGGTCACAACAGCTGTTTTTATAACATGGTTCAACGATTGCTTCGTTCCAGAAGTTAAACAATATATGACTGATATGGGGCTTCCTTTTAACGTATTGCTAATTGTTGACAATGCACCTGGGCATCCTTGTATAGAGCACCCTAATGTGAAAGTAGTATTTTTACCACCCAATATGACAAGCCTTATACAGCCATTAGATCAGGGCATCATTGCAGCTTTTAAGAAACACTATGTGAAGTTAACTTTTAAATACATTTTGGAAAAACTTGAAAACAATGCAATAACCTTGACTGAAGTTTTGAAAAAGTTTTCGATATTGGACTGCATAAATCATGCTGCTGCAGCAATTACTGAAATAAAACAACACACATTAAATGCATGCTGGAAAGCAGCATGGCCAGAATGTGTCATTAATAGAAGTGCAACCGAAAACACATCAATGTTAACAACAGAAATCATTACGCTAGCACATGGCATCGGTGGAGATGGGTTTAATACTTTCAGTGAAAATGATCTTGTCGAAATGATTCAGGATGAAACCGTGAGGGATGATGACATTATAAATTATGTAACAGATGTTACTGATGGGCAAGAAGAACCCAATTATATGACAGCAGATAAAATCTTTGCAGGACTCCATCTTTGCCATAAATTAGAATGTCATTTTCTTGCAATCGATGCCAATCCTGAAAGAACTTTAAAATTCCAAAAGGAGCTTCAATCTTGTATATCTGGCTATCGAGACATATACAAGCGTCTAGTGAAACAACAGTCGTCGCAAAAACTGATCAGCAACTACATGGTAACTGAAAAAAAGTCAACTGTAAACAAGTGCGAGGTAGTATCATCAAGTGACGAAAGCGATTTTGAACCAGTTTACCACAAGAAAGTTCGTTATTGTCAGACTACGAAGGATAATGGTTATATGTTTTGAAAAGTTTTGTATGTGTAAAATAAGTAGATATGTATCAGGTCAGTCCATAAGTCCATGCCCATTTTTATGACCTTGAGAAAAATCTTGTTTTGCTGTTAAAAATGTCAGTCTAATGTGATAATTTTTACACTGAAGTGTTAAATTGGATCTCATTCATATAATACTGTTCAGAATTGTGAACATTTCAGTTGTTTATTTTAGTTAAAATGGAAGTAACAGATGAATATAAAAGACGTTTTATACTTTTTATTTTTAAGTGGTGAGAATGCCACAAATGCAGCCAAAAAAAATAAATACTGTACATAATCAAATCGTAATTAGTGCAAGGACTGCGCAGAAGTGGTTTGAAAGATTTAGAAACAATGATTTTAGTGTGGAGGATAAGGCTCGTACTGGAAGACCCATTGACTTTGATGATGATGCTCTCTCTGCACTAGTTGAAGCAGAACCATCTTTAACAGTTGATGAAATTGTAGAACATTTAAATTCATCCCACGGAACTGTTCATAGACACCTACAACAAACCAGAAAAGTTTTAAAGCTAGGAAAATGGATACCACATGAACTATCAATAGCTAACCGACAAAAACGTGTAAACATTTGCACGTCTCTTTTATTTGGTTTTGCTTTAGAACCTTTTCTTGGGAGGCTGGTTACTGGAGACGAAAAATGGATCCTCTATAATAATGTGACGAGAAAAACAATGGATGGATCACGACAAGCAGCCAAAACAGACTGCAAAAGGTGGGTTGCATCCAAAAAAAATTCTTTTGTCTGTTTGGTAGGATATGTCAGGTGTAATTCACTTTGAGCTGTTAGAACCTAATCAAACAATTACAGCTCAAATGTATTGTGAACAATTAGAGCGTTTAAATGAAAAATTGAAAAAAAAATCGACCGTTATTAGTGAACAGAAAGCAGGTTCTCTTGCAGCATAACAATGCCAGACCACACGCTGCAAAAATAACTGTACAGAAACTTGAAAGCTACAACTGGAAATTTTACCTCATTCACTATATTTGCCAGATATTGCTCCCAGTGATTATCATCTTTTTCACAGTTTGCAGAATTTTTTAAAAGGGAAAACTTTTGAGGGTGAGAACAATGTAAAAAAGGCTATTTCTGAATATTTTGATTCAAAACCGAAATCATTTTACAAAGATGGGATTAAAAAGCTACCATCAAGATGGCAAAAAATTGTACAAAATAATGATGAATACATTATAGATTGAAATAAAATTTAATTAAAATTTTTTGCTGCTTTTTTTGTAGATAAAAATATGCATGAACTTATGGACTGACCTGATAAATAAAATATTTAAATCATAAGACAAAAAACACCTTGATGCTGAGAACGTTTAAATTTAATCAAAAACAAACGTTTTCGGCCCACTCCATGAGCCATCGTCAGGCTAACTACATTCGAATACAATTTCGAACAAGCAATTTCAAATTGAGATAAACTACAAAAAAAGAACTCACGCGCTACGCTGGATAACGTAAACTAAAACTAATATAAACAACATAGAAAATAATAAAATAAAATATGTCAATGTTACATGTGTACATTGTAAAAATCTATAGTCTATAGTTCTCTAGGCAATCCTTTTGCCATATCTAATGTATTCCTGTGACTTTTTTAATTAAAAACTTCCAAGCTGATGGTAAAATCGCCGCATCCTTGTAATTTAAGCATTTTTTGGTTAAGCCGGACTTATAAATTTCACATTTTTCGGTTGTAGCCGCAAGTGTCGGCGAATGTATCGGTGTTAAAATCCTGGCTTCATCCCATTTCACCACGGACCCCTCAGTCTGCGCCATTTTTGCTAACGTTGTTGTGCATTTACCCTTCGCCACGTCATATCTGTGTTCCTTAATCCTTTTACTTAGGCTTCTCGTCGTGACCCCGATGTATTCTTTATCAATCTTTAACTGGTCGTTGCTGTACGGTATCGAGTACACACCTGGTTGTTCACTCGGTCTAATTGCATCTTTGTCGTTCCTTAGTAGCCTATATATCGAGGGAGCTCTTTTGTATACAATAGTGCTGTTCATGCGGCCCGCAATACCTTCCATGACAACAAGAAAAAACGGATCTGACAAACGGTATCACGAAATTCACGTATAATAAACGTCTATCATCGGTCATGGAATGGCGCAAATGTGGCTCAACAAAAATGGCGCAGACTGAGGGGTCCGTGGTGAAATGGGATGAAGCCAGGATCTTAACACCGATACATTCGCCGACACTTGCGGCTACAACCGAAAAATGTGAAATTTATAAGTCCGGCTTAACCAAAAAATGCTTAAATTACAAGGATGCGGCGATTTTACCATCAGCTTGGAAGTTTTTAATTAAAAAAGTCACAGGAATACATTAGATACGGCAAAAGGATTGCCTAGAGAACTATAGACTATAGATTTTTACAATGTACACATGTAACATTGACATATTTTATTTTATTATTTTCTATGTTGTTTATATTAGTTTTAGTTTACGTTATCCAGCGTAGCGCGTGAGTTCTTTTTTTGTAGTTTATCTCAATTTGAAATTGCTTGTTCGAAATTGTATTCGAATGTAGTTAGCCTGACGATGGCTCATGGAGTGGGCCGAAAACGTTTGTTTTTGATTAAATTTAAACGTTCTCAGCATCAAGGTGTTTTTTGTCTTATGATTTAATAGTCTGAGTGAAGTTAGACGAATAAAATATTTAAAAATGTTTGCATGTGTATTTTCTAAATCAGATTCCAAAAGGTTTGGCAAGATTCCAAGTAGCTGCCAAGCCTCATGTCTTGATTTTGTTTAAAAAAGCAGTTCCTAGTTATTTCATAAGGTTTTCAGTTACCTCAAACCTGTTTTTGTGTAATGGATAGGGACCGCATAAAAAAAATTGTGCAAATTTTTATTTGCACAAAAACAGGTTTGAGTGTATTTTCTATGCGAGACCTTTTTTATGTGGTCCCTATTCACCACATAAAAAAAATTACTTTTTAATTGTGTTGTGAAAACTATTTTTTATAGCTACTCGTGAAGTTTTGTGCGATTTTTTTTTTTTATGCAGTTCCTATCCACCACACAAAAAAAAAAAAACAGGTTTGAGTGCACACCTAGACGATGGGAAATCACATAGCAATGCATCGTTGGAAACGCTTTCCTGGTGCAGTAGTGATGACATAAAACACAAGAAAGGAAGGACGTGAACAGGATGAGAAAACATGTTTATTATTCTTAGTACAGCAAAACTGCTGGGATGTCTTTGGCTGGGGTAGTGTCATCTATCACGTACACCAGCCAAAGACATCCCAGCAGTTTTGCTGTACTAAGAATAATAAACATGTTTTCTCACCCTATTTGTATACTACCACCTTACTGATACACACTGTATGTACTGTTATTCTTGCATTTTCATTGATTTCATTTAGTTTTCAGTATGGCTTAACTACAGAAGAATATATCTAAAATTAAACCCAAAATGTAGTACTAGTTAGTGGTGCACCCATGGGGGCTAAGAGGACCTGGGCCCCTGCAAAAAGAAAGGAAAACAAACAGTAGAAAATTTTCCAAAAATCTTTTCTTAATTAAAATTCATTTTTTTATTTATATTGTGTGGTGTCTTCTATTTCTATACTACTAATAAATTAGCAGTCACATAAGATGGATTGAATTCTCAGTAAAAATTTTTTATCTGTTCAGTTTGGCCCCAGGAGTAAATCTTGAGTGTGTCACTGGTACTTGCAATAATCAAATCATACTATCAAATATTAATCAAATTATAATGTCACCCATCTTTAGTCCAAATTTCATAATATCTTTATAATTAATTCCATATTACATCTCTATTTAAAATCTGGCAGTATCATTTAATTATTACTACAGAAGTTTTGAGTAAAATGTTTTTTGATATTAGTATTCATCTCTTAGGATCATTAAATAATGTTTTAAATAATTCCATTATGATATCCAAAACAAATTAATATTAAATATATCTATTAGATGTGTTAATTCAAGAAAACATTATAGATATTGAAATTAGATTAGGAACCCTGTACCAGATTATAAGTATATCTATTGTTCCTTATTAATTGATATTTAAGGGAAAGTTGTCAATTATTCATTGAATTACAAATGACATTTGGTTTTTCATTACTACTAATTAATATCAAAAGGCTTAAATTCAATTATCAGTGATGAAAATATACTGTTATGACATGCTAATAAAGACAAAGCAAAATTTTTGTGTGTAGATAAAAAGTAACTAACAACTGCTAGGAAACTAAAAATGATCCACAAGTAAATTTTTTATTACTTTTTAATTTTGTTGAATTGACTTCTGACAAATACAAGATCAACAGAACTATCGTACTGAAAATTACAAATGCTAAGATATCTGTATATATATATATACATACATACAAATATAGCTAATCCCAAATCCTTGAAATGCTGTCAATCCTGTAATTAAGGGGCTTGGTGGAAAAATTAGATTTGTGCATCATCAATCCATCTTCTAAGAAACTTTCATAGTTCAATGCTCCAGGAATTGTACACCCATATTAATGTGAGCCCGCAGGTTTTGAGGGTGTAAATTCTTGAGTTTAAAGGGGTTCATGACCCACAAGTTCCCACGGAAATCAATTGGATGTCGTCTTACACATCCAGTCGGAAAGAGAAAAAAACCCAAGTCATCGCGCGTCAGCAAATTAGTCATCGAACGTTGAACGACAGGTTGCTCAGTGCCAACAACGAGCATATAAAAAACAGATCAACTATGGAAGGAGCACAATTGTCCAGGAAGGTCTGAATACAGTGTCTCCAGTCCTGTCCGAGGAAGAAACAGGTAGAAGACATAAGACTGATTCCAGCTTCCATAGTCCAGGAGGTCGTCGCATATGATCATTGGACTGTATATGAAGGTAACCCGACGTGCAAGAACCTTTGTAAACTCTCTCCCGCTAGAAGTTAGGCACATGACAAATTTACTAGCTAGATCGCTGTCAGCGATAGAGATATATTTTATCCTCATTTTAGCAGTAATCAATTATCTTTATTGTATATGTATTCGCTTTGTATATGTATTATTTAACAAACCTTTATTGTTATTTGTTAAATCTGTCTCTTGTCAATCTAAGGATGCCTGTCGACTTACTTGCGATCTCCCCACACACGTTTTGCCCTCCTAGCCATCCAACGACATCGAGGTCGAGTTTTACCAACCCGTGCAGAATAAGTGGTCAGCAAGGATTAACCCCTGACCCCCTGCTTATCTCACATTAATAAAATGTTGCATATGAAAGTGTTGGGGAACTGAAACATATCTTTTTTTTTTTCTAAAACTTTCTAATGTTGGCTATGCCATTTTTCCATCAGTCCCCTGAATTTTAGATACAGGTTTATGGAAAATAGATAAATACTAATAAATTTGCATACCTGTAATTATTTTTATTTTAGATACGTACATAGTAATTTTCAGAATAATTTGTGAAACTACAATAAAATTGATTTTCAAGAAGTCAAAGTTTTGTTTTTATACATTCAGATAATAAATTTGTAATTCTCTATTCACTGTTTAGAACTATTTGTATTGAGTTATTGTTTTTAGGTTGGATTTAACTTGAAGAATATTTTAATTATTAAGAATGTTTGTTTTAAATAGAAGAAAATATAATTCTACTATTACAGTTTTATTCATGAAAATAAACTTTAATTATATATAGTTTATAATAATCAATTATTAGAAAAGTTTAATGAAAGACTGAAACTTCATTGGTGTTTTGTTCATTTTCATAAAAATCTTAAAAAATACCAGTTTATAAAATATACATCGATATATAATAATGTAAAATTTGAAAGATAGATTCTTGTAAGTATATTTTAATGAAAAATACCATCATAACAAATAACTTTCTAACTTAAATATTTTGGTACATATTTCTATTTAAAATAACAAAAGCCACAATTATTAATAATTGTTATGTAATTATATTTACAGCATAAGTCAAAATGTCTTATCCAAGTCAAGGTTATCCACATCAAGGTTACCCACAGCAGGGTCATCCTCAACAAGGTTATCCTCAACAAGGTTACCCACAGCAGGGTCATCCTCAACAAGGTTATCCTCAGCAAGGTTATCCTCAACAGGGTTATCCACAACAAGGTTATCCACAAGCGTGATTTAATTTTATATGGAGTTACTTTATTTACTTATTTTTAAATAAGAAGTTTAACATCACCTTAACACTAGGGGAGTGAAATCAACACTATATCTGGAACCTGTTACCAGTGTATTTCTTGAAAAAAATGTCTATCTTTTCAAGAAATATACCGGTAACAGGTTCCAGATATAGTGTTAACTTATTTTTTAAATAATTGAATTTTTATAAATAAAGATATTACTAAGAAGCAAAAAATGTACATGTCTCTAGCTCACAAAAGATATTTTTCTTGTAATACTTACCAGCAATTCTACATGTCATACATTTAAATAACTTAGTTATAATTTTAATTTATCGTTCTATCTTATTGATTTAGATTCTCTAAAGAATAATATAATAATTATTACATGAACATAAAAGTTCATTAAGTAAATAATGTTTGATTTTCAGGAGGTTGGAATCAATCTGGACAAAGAGCAGATCCCGTAATTTATCAATGGTTTACAGCTGTGGACACTGATAAATCTGGAAAAATTACTGCACAAGAATTACAGTCAGCTCTTGTTTAATGGAAACTGGACCAAATTTAATGAAGAAGCTTGTCGTATGATGATAGGTATTTTAATAAATAATTATATGCTATTAACAAAAATTTGTTAAAGTATTATTTTAGTAGAATAGGAAAATTTTTAATGCAATGCTGAAATGCTGATGACTGAGATGAAAAGGGACAGGAAAAAAAAACATTTCTATTATATATGCAAGTTTTTGAATAGACTGTTTCTTAATTTAAAATGAAATTGAAAAAAACAATAAATGAAAACTTTATATATATATAATATATATATATATAAAACTGGCAAAACCCGATTTTACGCCAAACTAGTTTGGCCTAGGCAAAACTAGTTTGGCGTAAGCGTGTCAGGCCAAACTAGTTTAGAATTATTATTCAAGTATATTTACCTTTCAACAGTGGAACAGTCAGGTGTGGGGCTCCCACTTAGTGGTGGAGAAGAAATGTGGGAAATTTTTAAAGTATATTTTCAAGCGTTTTTTCTCATTACCGTTTCGGAAAAAGATTTTGTAAACAGTTCTGTCTAGTAAAGAAAAGTCTTTCTTTATTGTTACGTAATTCATTTTTTATGTGAATTTCTTTTTTGCGGTAGTTTTTGGCGATACCCCCAAAAGAATTTAGTGAGTATAGTCATCCTCACCACTGCCTCACGATTGCTTTGGACGATTATAATCGTCCCTCACTGTTAAGAGGTTAATGCTTAAATATATTAATGGTTAATTTAAGTTTATCATAAAACACAAATAAGTTCATTTTTAATTTTAGTTTCATTTTAAAAGTTATTTTTATTATTTTGTTTGAATTTTTGAAAATATTTTCGAAAGTTAATTACCTTTAAAAGTGCATGGCTTAATAAAAAAAATACAAACTGATAAATACCGATTAGCTTATTTTTATTTTACAGTTTTGTCCAAGTGTTGTGTCACTTCTAATCAATACCGTTTTTGGTTAATGTTACCCTAGGTATCAAAGATGGCGGCTCGTCTCTGCTTCCAGCAGTCAGAAGACAGAGAACAGTGGGGACGCACGTTCTAACCTAACCTAACCTAACCTATTCTAATAATTTGGTTGCTAATAATTATAGTAATTTATTAGAATAGGTTAGGTTAGAACGTGCGTCCCCACTGTTCCCTGTCTACCGATTGCTGGAATTGGAGACGAGCCGCCACCTTCGATATCTAGAGTGTACATTAACCTCGTTTTTTTATAATTAAGTAGAGTTCGTCTAATTGATTGCCTTTTAATTTTATTTTAACCATTAATCTACTTGAATAATAATTCTAAACTAGTTTGGCCTGACACTCTTACACCAAACTAGTTTGGCCTAGGCAAAACTAGTTTGGTGTAAAATCGGGTTTTGCCGGTAACATATATATATTATTCTTTTCCTATTCCATTTATATATATATATATATATATATATATATATATATATAAGAGAAAAAAAAATGGAAAAATAAAACCAAGCATATAAATCTCAATACATATATAACTGGCATACAATTATATATTATAATTGTATGCCAGTGTGCATATTCTGAAGTTATATATGTATTGAGATTTCTATGCTTTGTTTTATTATTTCCTTTTTTTCCTTTTTTTTTTTTTTTTTGTATACGGGGATAACCTGCCAAATGGCAAAAGCATATTCTGAAGTGGAAATAAGAAAAAAGTATTAGATGAAGTTTGGCTAGAAATGCTTCATTACAAAATTATAAACAAATATTAAAATGGAATATGTAACAATGGATTTTCCATTGCAGAATATGAAAAGGTAAACATGTTTATTTCTGCATTTATATCATGTTTACTAGCTTCAAACAATTCAGTATGATTCTTACATTTACATAAATAGCTGTTAGATTTCAATTCTCCTCTGAACTAGCAACTGCCATCAAAATGCCTAGAATGAGGAATGTACTGATATGCATTTTTTGTGAATTTTGAGGGAAAAGTGCTTGCATTGCAGTACGATATCAATGCAGAAGTATCAATATGTTGTTCCTGCAGACAGGGCTGTGTGGTAGATTTTCTCAGTACGATGCAAGTCTTCGAAATGCCACCCCTTAAGGTGTCACCTGATGCAGCCACTTCTCTGTATCAGATTTTTGTGTTTATCAATATCAATTTGCAGTTACACAATTCAAGTTTATTTTGACCTGTGAGTAAATCTATATATATATATAAATGAGGATGTTTGTTTGTCCACTATGCACACCTAGGTCATTTAACCAATTGCTATGAAACTCAGTAGTTATGTTCATATTACACTTCTAACTTAGACATCCCATCCCAAATTATTGATTGGATTTTTATATATTGATTAATTTCTGTCTACATTTGATTACCGGCTTTATATGTAGTGCCATCCATCAGAAAAAATTTAATAAATTAATTAACTAAATATAATTCTTATAAAACAGGATATAATTTAAAAAAATATATATTATATTCACTGAATTATTGCAACAATGACATAGTGCAAAACAGATGTGCCATTATGGTGACAGGTAGCACATATCATTTGCATGCATGGAGTGTAGTAGTGTTTTGCCCCTGTACATCATATTTTTCCTGTTAGCAACAAAGTTGTTCCAATTATGTATCTAACTCCATTCAGGGAAAAATTTCTGAATTGAAATAACACGACTTGCAATACCAATTGGAAGTTCATATATAGTTAATCTGATCCTCTTTCTCTTACAATTTCCATATCTGGTCTCAACTTTCATCTATCTAACTCCAGTCTTGAGATTAAGGAAGAACAGAGATGGATGGATGACTGGGAATTTATAGGTCTATAATTCTTTCAAATTGCAGCCCAATAAGTACCCTCCAGTAACTGAGTGGATAAAACCAGAAGTCAGTCATGGGTTCACACATGGCTAACAAACTGGCCATGTGGAGTTTTCTGGGCTTTCTTCATGTTAATAGGGGCCAGCTTTACATAAAAGTCTTTCTGGGATGCATCCTACTTGGAAGATCACTCAGTGTAACATTGCCATAACCAAATAAACCAAACCAATTCTAATAACTTTTCTATAAACTTGATATTTACGAAGACGTGCTTAACTACCACAAAACTTGGAGACCCCACCCCCTCCCCTGATTTCATCTCCTTTTATTAACTCATACTGCTTAAAGATATTCTAATATTCAACCAAATTAATATATGTGCAGTAATTTTTAAGACACAAAGTAGAGCTTGAAGTCTTTTTCTGTGCCAATGTTTATTTTTTTAATTTATTATTATGATCCAATTTATTAATATTAGAAGGTTAAATTTTTATTCAGATTTTAAAAATTATTACTTTTAAAAGTTTGCATTTTCTTTTATATGCAATCTACTCAAACAAATGTATTTTTAAAACTTTTGTAAGAGTCTAATTGTGTTTAAATGCTGTTATGTTCTTGCTACAGTAGTAAATTTACTTTGAAAAGGTGTGAAATTAATTAATTTATGTATGTTTAATAAGCTCATAGACTGAGAAACTGCAATGACTATGATATTCTGAGTCATAATTTTCTTACCAAAATAAAATGTTAATTTTATGCACTTTTATTTATAATATTTTTAAATTTTAGAATATTTAGAGATGTTTTAAAAATGATTTTTTTTTTTTTATAAGCAATGTTTGATAAAGATGGAAATGGTACCATTGATGTCACAGAATTCCAAGGTATATGGACTTATATTCAACAATGGAAAGCTCTTTTTGAGAAATATGATAATAATCGCACTGGATCAATAGAAACTGATGAATTACAAAGAGGTAAGAAATAATTGATTTATTACAAATAAGTTTCTCAATATAATTTTAGAAATTAATAATAATGAAAGGGTGTATAATTCTTTTCAGTCTTGTTCTGAACTTGAGTACAGGGTGTCCCAAATTAAACTTCACATTTTCCAGCCAGCTATAGCAAAAACTATTTATCAGAAAGTTATGAAAGTTTGGGAATGCCTTAATGAGATGATAGAAATTTTTTTAGAGCGAAAAGTTACTTCCAAAAACCACCACTAGAGAGCATATTATAGATTTATACAGATCATAACAATGAGCTACACAGGTTATCTGTCTAATGTGAACAAAACATTATATAACCATTGAACATACTGTTTTATGCTTTCAAAACGAAATGGCCACTATCTGAAAGCATAAAACAGTGTGTTCAGTGGTTGCATGTAGTGTATGCCTTGGAATGTTATGCACATGGCATGCTATGCTGTCTTTAAGATCTGATAGCAATGTTTTAGGACCATGGTAGATCAAGTCTTTGAGATAGCCCTAGAGCCAAAAATCTCATGGATTCAAGTTTGGGGATCATGCAGACTAATATGCCACTGTCTCAGCTTCAAAACTTATTTCCAAAAGTCACCACTAGAGGGTGGCTTTTGGAAGTAACTTTTTGCTCTAAAAAATTTCCATTATCTCATTTAGGCATTTCCAAACTTTCACGACTTTCTGATAAATAGTTTTTTGGCAAACTGCTGTAGCAAACTGAAAATGTCAAGTTTAACTTGGGACACCCTGTATATATTAAAAACTTAAATGTTTTCAAATGCATAGAGTTCATCTTCAGAAGATTAACTTTGAATAAAAGTTAGTTTTCTGAAGCTTTGCTTCATGTAATTTGAAACTGTTCAAAACTATTAATAAATGCTTGGCTTCCAAATCAAAACTGAAATTAGTTTATTATTGATTTAGAAATATAATTCTTTATAGTATTTGTTAATTTCTTATTAACATCTAAAAATTTTTGTGAACACACACAACTCCAAAATTTCAATTTTATACAAAAATATGTTATAATACTTTTATGGAGCAAACATCCAAACTAAACTATAACATCAATAAATACTTTTGGGCTAACTGCTTACCTTCAAACTGAATTTAAACAGTAAATATTTCTCAAAAATGTTTAAATAACATTTGAAGACTTGTGTCAAAAAACGTTGCAACTTCCAAAGTAGCATTTCTGGTAAAACACAAGAAAAACTGGAAAACCCCTAAATTGAAGTGGGTCAGTAATGCAATGACTGACTTTGGTTAAAGGTGTAGAAATGACATTGCTGCAAAAAATTGGGTGTCATTTTCATTGTAACATACTTCAGTAAATAACAATAAAGCATTCTGTGTAATAGAAAAAAGTTGCATGTGCACATGTCACATATGCAACGTTTTAAAATTTCAATGTATTTTGTTTTCAGAATGAAAGTTCTGTCCTTAAAGCACATATTTCTCTTTTAATCAATATCTGCTTTCATATTTGACACTGCATTTTATAAACAGCATGTTTTGGGGTACTACAACAAACAAAGATATGCTAATGGAAAAATGTTGCTTGAACATAATAGTTCTCACTAGCCAAGTAAAAATACCTTTAAGCACAGATTGTCAAATGGAAAGGTATGCTTTATTTGAATTTAGTCAGTATTATTATTTTCATCATCATACTTTAGAGATCTATAAAAGTTGCATTTTCTAGATTCAGAAACTTGCATGTGGACAGTTGGCCCTTCTACTTGGCACTTTTCATTGGAGCAGCCTACTGTATGCAAATGGAAGGCAGATTTTCTGAAGGCCGTTAAAGTGATTCAGAACTTCCTGGTATGCATGACTTCTTGTCAACTGCAGTAAGGAAAATGCATATCAAGATTGTAAATCATGGGAACGTTGTATTCTAATGACAGTAGGTTCATCAGACATAATCTGAACCCATATTGTTGAGGTAATTTTCAGATGCTTTTGCCTCACAAAAAAATTTTCTAAATTACTGAGATCCTTTGTGTCATTCTTCTTTGCATGCTCCATGCAACATTTTTCCACTCATCTCAATCGGGGGCTTTACAGCTGGTTAAATTTGTCCAGTGTGTAACAAATATTCATTTCCTGATCTCCTCTAGATTTTTGATATCTTATGATCCCAATTTGAGGGTTGACATTGCCTTCCCTTTCCTAAAGTTTGCATTTGCAGCAGCTGAAGAGGTAAGAGTGAACACCTGCTTGTCTGCTATTTTGTGTGCACATGCAATGTTTTTTCTTGCAGTTGATAAGTCAGAAGCATTTTTTCACAGTAACCAGTCAGATTTTTTTTAATAATAAGATACTATTTTCTAATTCAGTTCACAGTGCACAATTTATTATAAAAATCAATTTTTCTGTTTTGACACTTGCAACATTATTTGAAATAAGCTTTCATTTAAAGCTTTATTGTTACTTTTGAAATTTTTTTAACACATGCAGTTCATAAATTTTGTGAATGTTTATTAAAATTATTAACTCACAATTATAAATTCAGTTTTATTTGAAATTTAATGAATTTTTATTACAAATAATAAATTATTTCACAAAATGATAAAGTTCTAAATTGATTCAGGTACAAATTCAAAATTTTTACAATAATTTTAAAAAATGTATAAAGATCCATTTTTTTATAATTAATCAAAAATAAAATTTGAAGTTACTAACTTCTGTATTTGTTCTCTGGAAAAACACATCTTGTATAATACTTGTACATGAAATATTAAGGAATATATTTGTTCATTATTTTTAGCTTTTTAAAAACTAATGTTTCTATAATGTTGTATAAATGTTTATGAAAAATTAACAACTATCTTATTGAGAATCAGTAAGCTTTCTTTATTCTTCTAATGAAATGAGACATTTTAAAATGCTAGTTTCTGAAATAACCAAAGCTATGTAATTTTTATTGTAGTGAATTATAAAAATATGTCTTATCTAAAGGGTGTAGACACACATTGTACCATGCTATATCTTGCACTAACTACATAATACATTCAGTGCAGTGGCATTGAGTGTATGTAGTGAGACATTTGTTAGGATTTGCCCCCATGAAAAGGTCGGGGTACATGGAATCCAAACAAATGTTCTATGAAAGATAATGGCACATTTTAAATTACAAAGTTGTTGTCTCAAGATCAGTACAAAACATTTTTTGTAAGTTAAAATACTCAAAGGGAAAGTGGCTGGACAATGTTGAAAATACTAGTAGTGAAACAGTAAGAGGTTTCTCTGGATAACTGAATTAGATGACATGCATCCCAATCCCTTGAATGCTCAATGAATAGCCTACTAATTACCTTTACCTCTGCTCTAGAACAATTGAATTTGGTTATTAAAAATAGCAGAATAATACAAGATATAGCTTATTGCTATGTTTGTGTCTATACTCTGTATATCTTACGCAATATTATTATTGTAATTAATTTTATTGTTTTTAAATTATCAGATTATGATATTCTAAAGATTAATTTTTTGATAGCATTTCAAGAAATGGGTTACAGACTTTCACCCCAGTTTGTCAATAATTTGATTGCAAAGTTTGATTACAAGACTCACCGATCCCTTACATTAGATAACTTTATTGTTGCTAGCGTTCAGTTGAGGCTTCTTACCGATGCTTTTCGAGCAAGAGACGATAAAATGACAGGCGTGATTAATATCAGTTATGAAGATTTCTTAAGTGTTTCAATGTTGCATAGACCATAGTATAAGTTATTTGTGAAAATAATCATTTATGTATTTTATGATCATTTCAAATTGTAATACTAATATTATTAATCTTTTTTTTATTAAATTATAATAAATTAGAAAACTGGTAATAGTTGATTTTAAAATTATTGTTTATTATTAAAAGTCAAAATCAAATTTATTTATACATCATCTTAGTATTAAGTCTGAAATTTGTGATTTTTCATTTACCTTGGTAAGTCAAAAAGATTATATTTAATTTGTAGCCATATATACAGAATGATTTTTCCTGTTTATTTCATTTTATATGTTATAAAAATTATGGTAGCATATGTGATATGAATTTGATTGCCTTAATTCAACTGAATTATTTTTCTTAAGATTTTTTGTCTTAAATGATACTCATATCTGAAAACAAAGTAATGAAATAGAATGAGATGTATAATTTTTCTTAACAACATACAGCAATTGTAGCAATGTATTAAAGCAAAACTATTTTGTTTCATTTATACCATATTATACACTGGTGTGCAGACTTAAGCAATGATTGTTTTTTAGCCATAACTCCACAAGAAATCACCTGGAAGACTTGAAATTCAGAATACAGAGACAGATGGTTTCTTCTAGCCATATTACATGTATGAACTCACTTGAACTTGCAGCAAATGTCTTTAATAGCACATTTTGTCCTTTTTATTACAGTCTTGCACTGCATGCATGTTACATGCCCTCACATCACCTGTGATGTCTTCTTCCTGCATACAAATCACCTTCCTACTGAATTGGGTGTTCATTGTACTGATCACAAGCCCTTTTCTACAATTTCATGGCTGTCTGCTTAAAAATTAAATCATTGCTTAAGTTTTGCAAGTCACTGTATAGTGTCAGGCTAGATGATAAATACAGTACAATCTTGGTACTCTGACCATTTGCTAGTTTGACACATCCAGTAATCTGACCCTAGTCAACTCTGGTATTTCTAGTCCTATTGCCAAGTCATAGACAAGCTTCTCACTAGTTCAAACTACAGTTCTCACTAAATTTAGTGAAAATTCACCAATTTGGCACATATTACTGGCAATGGCATTATGCTCAAATGTTTTGATCAGTAGTCCAATTTGTGTTTTGTTGCATCATTAACAGTTGACCTCATGTTGTGAAATTCATTTGTGCTCTCAACTGTTTTCATTGCATCACATTTTTATTATGTTTAAATTGTTAACTCATCAAAATGTCTGGACTTTGTATTCTGCTGACATATATGGGGCCAGAACAGTCAGATTAAGGAGACTATACAATCTCAGCAATGACAGATTTAACAGACAGTAAAAGTTAAGCAATTCAGAGATAATGTTTATCTGTAATGACCACTTTAAAAATATTTTAAATAAATTTATTCAATCAAGCATTCCTATTTTGTTAATATTAGTTATTAATTTACACATTTGAAAAATTGAAATTTATATAATCAATTGATTTTATCATTGTAGTAGTTATTGTTAAGACATTAAACACTTCACATTAGGAAATCTTTTTCAATGAATAATTTGAAATTTGTTTAATAAAATTAAGGTATAATGTACAGTACATGGTAACTCATGGAAAGATGGATGATAGTGAGAGTTTTGATCACTTAGTGGAGCCTTTACTATGGATCAAAATTTGTCAGAGGTTTATAAATGAAAATCATCAGGGCTGTAAAGGCTTATAAATTTACTCCAAAACTTTAAACATATTGTAAAAATTTTAGTGATGATAGCTTGCACAAGTCAAATAATATACAAACTATAAATTTTTCTTGCATGTATCACTGCAGTTTTCTGTAATTGTGAAAATTTATAGATGTTTTGTAAAATTCAAATGAATATTTTTATGATTTATATTTCTCTTTAAATGATTGATCTTTATTAAGTGTGATATAAATATTTTACAAAAAACACAAAAGTTTCTTACCTGGAAGTATAAAATAACTGAACAAACAGAAATTACAGAGAACAAAATATGCACATTATGTTTCTAAACACAATATTCTATACAACTAATATTTGAATAATATAAAATATTGTTTGTTGTTTACAGTAAAATTTTTATTATTTGGCATATCTTTGAAATTTTGAATACATTGGAATGAATTAGAAATTTCATAATTTGAATTAGCTGAGAATGAGTTTTGCATTATACTTGTCAACATTTGTCTCTGGATCTGCCAGTGGAATTATGATGACATAACATAAACAACTGTTTTGCACAGTACATTTGAATAATAATTAGTTTCCCTCTATATATCTTAATATCATATATAGCTTTGTCAAGCTTGTACTAAAAACATCCGTCCTGTTCTTAATAATAATGAGACACTCATTTTAGAAAGAAAAATGACATTATTCTATGCAAATGTGCATTGGAAATAAATGTAATCTTCTGAAAGTTTCACTTACTGATATCCTAGAAAAATTTTGAAAAGAGAAGACAATATAACTAATCAGGCATCGGGACAGTTTTAATGATAGAGATGATTTAACAGTATAACTGTTTTTTCATCAGACCAAAATAATGTAACACTTATTAGTGCTATTGACGGAGAAAGCTTGGGATTTCTGATTTTGCCTAACTTTATTTGCCAGAGCTTAAATGAGGAAGATTAGATAACACAACTTTTTCTATATTATTTGAATACAAAAATGTAAATATAATAAACTTCAGTTTTATTTAATTTTTTCCTGCTAATTTATATTTATTTTACCGTCAATTTATATAGACAAACTATTAATCAAATGATGTTTATCATTAATACATGGTAGGTGCCAAAAGTTTCTGGCCTAACTATATTTTAGACATGATAGGAATAAAATAACGATTGTATCAGATATCTGTCTGTGGACCAATAAAATAGTTTTTCCTGCCAATTTTCATAAGTTACTTGGAAACATTCATTTTAGTTAGACTTGTTGCATTAATTTGCAACATGTTCACCCTTTGCAGGACGATGTGCCAGTGAACACGGCTGCTGTGAAGGAGTGTGGGTTTGAGGAGCTTGACCACCCACCCTACTGTCCTGACCTGGTTTCTGCTGATTATCATCTGTTTCTGAAACTCAAAAAAGTGATGATGATTTTCAGTTGCAGGAGGCAGTTTATGAGCATTTTGCAGTCAAAACTGTGGACTCTTTGAAGGGTATTGAAATGCTAATTCCAAGATGTAATAAGTGTGTTGGACTACAAATAGACTATATTGAAAAATGACATCATTGTTTTATATGTATAACATCTAAAATATAGTTAGGCCAGAAACTTTTTGGCCCTACCTTGTAGTTTATGTACACAAATTAATGGCAAAATATGTATTAACAGTAAAAATATAAATAAAACTGAAGTTTATTATATTTATAATTTTGTATATGTATCACAATAATAGTATCACAGTTTTGTACCATTTATAAATTATGTATATAAATTGTCACATATTCAATATTGTTGTTTCATATCTGCAAAATATTTAAGATTTCTATAATATTAAAAGTAACATTAACCAATTTAATCTTATTCCCTATTAGTACACAATGATAACATTTTTCAGGTACAGTAAAACTAATTGTTTATACAAATAGTACTACAAAGCAAAATTATGTTTGTAATACCAATAGTTCAGAAGACTTATGAAGTAATTTGATGATATGACTTTAGTCATTGTTTTCAAATTGTAAATGTAATATTTTTTCAACTGTACCAAAAACTCTTATGGTGTTTATATCAAAATCCCATCGTGTGAGTACATACACAACTACAAAAAAATAATAGCAACAACTATGTATAAAGGCTATGTATACATGGCTTAAGAATGCTGAATGGTAAGCTAAACTAACCCAAAGAAATTTGATTAAAATAAATATGTTGACTTAATAAAAAGTGATATTCAAAAAAGCCAGATCAAAAGTACATTTTATACTGACAATGAAAAGGCTTGTACTGTGACTCCAAAACTTTGAAATCAGATCAGTTCTATTTAATAGAAAACTGAATCCTAATTCCAAAAATGTCCTCATTTACATCAATACCTCGCTAGTTTGAGATATTGGCAGTTAAAGTTTATGTTGCATGCATGGAAAGACAAAAAAAAACTGTATGTTCTCTGTAGCAGAATGGTTAAGGTAGCTTTTTCTGAGAGATTCCAGAAGTCTAAATATTTAAAAGACTAAATAAAAATGTAGACTACACTTTATGTACAGTATATAAAATATGGATGTATAGAATATGTGATATTTGTTACATTTTTGAGATTGGAATACACTCAATTCTTCCTTTGTTTTGTATTTTTATTGTAAAATATTAAAAACTTTTAGAGACTATAACAATAAGTCATGCTGAGAAGAAAACAGTCACTGCAATTGCAATGTACCTACATTACAAAAAGAAACAAATAAAAGCAGGAAGAACAAAGAACTACCAATATCTTGAAAATTGGAGGATATTGAGATAAACAAGGGTATTTTTGGAATCAGCATTCAATTCTCTCTTAAATAGAACTGGTTGTATTTTAAAATTTTGGAGCTCTTGTGAATATAAGAAATGAAGTTGCTTTGCATTTTATAAAATAAGTTTTGATTTATGATACTGTATTTATATCTAATAAAATATAAAAATAAATATGGCAGTATTAAATATATTAAAGAAATAATACGTTTTTGTAAGTTATATAAAAAAAAATTTTTTTTCAATCTTAAAACTTTATAATGTATTATGTTAACAACTTTAACAATTTATGTTGGAATAAATTTCTTAAAATCTAGATTATTGTATTGATTTATCATTCTAGTTCTTCAAATTATTACTTTTTGTGTGGATTATGCTTAGCCAAAAAGTTATTTAATCAGTCGTATTAAACAAATGTTATTTTTAAATAAACACCACACAGCCAGCTCATTGAGCAGGAGCAAAACTTTTCTGAGATTTCTTCACATGTCTAGGAAGCTGCCTCTAAAGCCTGTATTTAGGCAGATGTTAGATTTCTTACCCTTATGTTGTGCCACCTTATCCAATCTACCAGATGGTGCCTGTTAGTAAGAGTATATGATATCCAGTTTTGCTACATAAAATATACAATAAGACTTGATGTTTAAAACAATCATATGACTACTACTTGTGCAACCCATGCAATTATACAGGACCCTTAGCCTCACATTAACTGCAATAGCCAAAATTATTTTTAAAAAAAGTATTTTAGGTGTTCAATGCATGCCTAAAATAGAGACAAACTTACTTGTTTGTCTCTATTTTAGGCATGCATTGAGCACTTTTATGGAAAATTCAGAAGTGAGGAAATAATTTGCAGCAAATATTGCCACTAAGTCCAGAAAAAAGTTTTTAGGCACTGTTCATGATATAATAAGTAGGCATACAGTGTATATACATAGAGGTTGGTACAGGCCGCACTCGGAGGCCTAATGTACAGATTGCCTCATATAACACAGTAGTTCTAAAAAAGTCAGTGTTATGTGAATTCATGCTATATGTTCCAAAAGTTAGCAAAAGTAAATCATTATTTTTCATGATTAAGAGAAATTGCTTGTTAAAGTAATCAGTAATTAACTAACAATCACATTCAAAATTATTGCATGTTAATATCAATTTTTTTCTTCACTGTTGAACACCATTAAACAAGGACATTTTCTTTTCAGCAAAATATCATCATCCAAGCTTTCCTGTTGACCTTAATCTAAAGTACCGGTAACATCTTGATTTTTCCATGCTTTTTTTTTTCATAAAATCTGATATTTTCATTTGCCTGCAAAGAGAGAGTACTTCTGAAACATTTAAAAGAAAATCAAAGTTAAAAATTTCAAGTGATTTATTTGCAAGATCACTGGTTCATGTCTTGATGAGAGCTTTTTCCAAAAAATCAATACAATGTTTACATAAAATACAGTAGAACCCTGATTATTCAAGGTTCTGCATCATATCAAGCAAATCTGTAAGTGAATGCACTACTTTTCTTATAGTTTTGTAAAAGAAACTTTACAAAATGATTTGTTTCTGTTGGCTTTTATCATTTAACTTCAATGTGAGAAAAACTAGTCATATTAAAATGTAACTGCAATAATGCAATGTGTATATTATATATACACATTCATATTCAAAAATATGCATTTAGGTACATCTTTCTTTAAAAATTTATTTTCAGAATTGTTCTGATAACTAATGATTTTTTAAATTTATTTTTTTTAAACTAATCTGGCACTCATAAAATGATAAAGGTTTTAAGGAGGTCTGAAGAAGAAATGGGGTTACAGAAACTTGGACAAGATGGGGGAGATGGAGTAAAAATTTCAAATTGCAGACATAATTTAGGGACAATGTAATATATGTTCTGAAAAACTTATAAGTTGCTCAGAATTTTTAACTTCAGTTTTCTCAAAACCATTCAAAAAATGTGCTTTGTCCCTTTGGTCAAAAAAGATTTGCAGCAAGGCTTATCCACACAAGCAATTTACTGAAATGTGATGGCCATATTGGCTGCATTCAGGAGAGGTGAAGAGTTTTAACTGAGCAAAGAGTTTACGGATGAAATGAAACACAGGGATTCCCTGAGCATAAATTGTAAACACGATGAAATCACGAAAGTAACAAAACTACACGTTCAATTGGGTTTTCTAATGCGCAAGGCACAGGATTCAAATAGTAGTGAATTTTTCAAATATGTTTTACAGTCAAATCACAAAAAATATTATTATTCACTGATAAATTAACTAATTTTGATATCGTTAATCTTACTTTTTATACAAATGTGAGATTGAATAAATCTAAATGAGAAATTTTATTTTATTGTTGTAACTAATAGCTAAGGATAAAATAAAAAGTTTTAACTATCAACTTTTTTCTACTTGGGTTATTGCCCTGCTCACCACCCCCTAAGGCTGCCACTGTCTAGAGTTACTGTACATACTTTGTTACATACAGTAACTCTAGATAAGCATAATTTGTAGTCATACATAATTACTTGTCCATGTAAAATTATTTGCAAAAAAAAGGTTAAAAAAGGTTAAAAAAACATTGGTATAAAGTATATATGGTGACTTTTTTGGTTGTTATGAATTTTATTTTAAAAAAATAACTTTTATATTATTAATCATAATAAATAAATAAAATTGTGGGGAGCTATTTGTTGTTTTGTAGTTTTATATAAAAAGAAAAAAATTGTAAATGCTAACAAAGTAAAATATTCATTAAGTCCTATCCATTCAAGATATGACATGACCATTTTCTATCTCTCTACCCCTTTGACCTTTCACTATCAAAATTTAATAGCATCAATTTACACCCTTTATACACAAGCTACTGTGCCAAATTTCTTTTTTTAATCATTAACCCATCCTGAGATATTAAACGAATAGATGCCAACACATACATATCCCATATTATTATTACTTTTTTTTGGGTGGCCTTTTTTGAATTTTTTCAGTTCAGGTCTCATCATGTGATTTTTAAAAAAATCATTTAACAGCAGCACTCCTTACAATGATAAATTCAAAGATCATTTTGAAATTTCAGAAAGATGACAGAATATTAGCAAAATGCACAAATGCAATAACATTTACAATGTCTTTTGCTAATATTTTCAATATCGGTAGTGTGTTATAATTTATAAAGAAACAAGCTATGGGTGTTTCTGATTCCAATTTCTAAAGCAAAGTTTTCACAAAGTCATGTAAACATCAAGTATGGTACTAACCTGATGGAGATCACACAATAAGAATGTAATTACTGTATGTACTGTACATGCTTTAATAAGATAAGTTTAAAAGTTAATTTTCCTGTCATTTACAATGCAATATTGTACATTTAGTAATTTACAGATACTGAAGAATTCTCTACTTGTAAAAGAATCTTCCCTAGAAAAATTCATTGGCATTATTTAAAGGTTTGACTGATTGTGTATTTTCAAAACTTAAGAATCTATCAAAAATTATATAAAAAACTTTTGTATTTAAAGCTTGAAAATCAAAGTTTTGCTCTTTTAAGAATGCATAACAATAAGAATTTTACATATGTAATTTTAGCAATATACCAAAACAATATATTAACAAAACCATTTAATGTACTAAAGTATAATACATATACAAAGAAACAACTGGGATTTAAAATTTTAAGATGATATTTGGCACAAAACATAAAAAATAATGCCTATACGACATTTTTACATAGTATTCATCATACATAATTAAGTAAAATTATTCTGAAAGCAGATTTTGAATTTCAAATTGGGACAATGCATGATAGAAATATAACTGATCAAAATTTGTAAATACTATGGTAATGAAGATTAAAAAACAACTCTTGATGGTACTTTACTGCATCAGTTTAACCGTGCCAACTAGGAATTTTTCCATCTTTACTGCACTTTCAAAATTAGTTACAAATATGTTACATCTATATTATATCTAAGTGATTTAGTATGCTTCTGTATGAAATAACAAATATAAAAAAATTTACTAGATTTTTTGTTCGTATGATCTGTTTAGAAAATTTTTTTCTATAAAAATATATTATTTCAAAAATTTATACCGAGGGCATATAAAACACTTTACATTTATCAAAATCGTGCTTTGGTCAGAAGAGTATCGGATTTGTCTGGTTACAGTTATATAAAATAAATTATGATATATAAAATCTATGTTACTATCTTGGATGATTTGGAAATGATAATAATAGGTTAGAATTTATACAAATGTGGCCAACTTCATTTTTGCTCATTATATAAATTCTATTTTAAAAATGACTTCTTCCAAAAATCCAAATCCAAATCTTATATGATTAATGAAGTATTTAGATGTTAAAAGAAATATTGATCATTAAAAATGTTTGTGGCATTATCTGATGAAAATGTATACTTAACAATGAAATATGGCAATTTTTTTCAGCTGGTCTGAGATAAAGTTTGTGGCAGAAATTGTTAAAGGAACAATACTCCTATTAATACTGATGTGACCCAATGATAAAAATGATCTGTACACTTTGTACATGTTTCTTGCTAACTGTCTGATTCTGGAACGGGAGACGGTGGCGGGGGTAAAGGATTATAGAAGCTTCTGACTGTCGAAGGAGAAGGAGGACACGTTCCACAATTATCATCAGAAAAGTAATGACTTCTTGGTGTGGGAGGGGGAGGATAAGGATCAGAATCATATGATGATTCTAATCTGATATTATAATATAATTGTCTATAAGAATATGGTTCACTGTCATCGCAGACATCCGTGCTGCAGGGAGTTGGAGGAGGTGGTGGTTGATATGCACGTTGATACTTGTATGATCTCAATGACGGTCTCGTATGAGAAGAACAGCAATATTCGGTACACTGAGATAAAACAGTTACTGGACTTGGAGGAGGGTTAAGTGTTTCTTGAGGATATGGAGTATCCATAGAACTAGTGGAAGAGCCTCCTACCACATGATTTTGATCATACATCTGACAACTCTTTGGCAAGTGTCCCATACAAATATTATTAGAACTATTATTATTGCCAAAATTAATTGGGATAATAACAGATTGTGAATTTTGAGCCTGAGATTTATGTTGAACAATAACAGGTTTATTACTCATATTTATCTCTGTAGTATCATCATTATTATCAAAGTCCTGGGTTTTTCGTTTGCAAAAATATGCCCATATTGCAAGAACAATTAAGACAAGCACAGCTACTACAATCCCAATTGTATAATTTGCTTTTACTTCAAAACTAGTTTCCATTTTCATCAATCCTACTACCTGTTTGCAATGCAGTGAAGCTTCATCCAAGCTCTCTGAACATTCTTCCGTCTGGCATATGATGGTCAAACTGATACATTTTTTAAGTGCAGCACAATAGTATTGATCTTTCTGGCAGCATGCTTCATCTTCTCCATTTGGGCAATTAGGAACTCCATCACACACTAGTTTTGGATCAATACATTTATCATTTTTGCACTTATATTGATTAGATTTGCATTCAGTACAGTTGAGTTCATCCAACATGTCATCACATTCTACAAAGCCATCACATCTCCAAGCTTCTGGAATACAACTCATTTTTCCTGACTGACATCTAAATTGATCAGGACCACACACAGGTGGATTTATACATGTTTTTTCATTTTTCTCAAGGATGAGATCAATGGGACAGGAACAGTATTTTTTACCTGTATCATTCATAATACACAAATGTGAACAACCGCCATTATTAACAAAACAAGGATGACTACTGTTTCCTTCTAAAGGAGAAACAGCCACTATATCTGTGAGATGTGAAGGTCTGTATTGAAATTTATGCTGATTTTTACCATTTAACTTATTAACTCTTTCAATAATTTGTTGATCCTTATCAATCCAATATAGATAATCTCCTAAAACAGTCAATGACACTGGTTGAAAAAGGCTTCCTGTTACAAGGATTTGTCTGAAAATAAGAAAAAAACACTAACTTAAATTTTAAATCCTTTTTAATATATTAAGACATTTTGAATGTATACATATTTCTGGTTGTGTTAAAAATTCATCTGAATCTTAGAATTAGTATAAAATAAACAGTTCCTCAATTAAAGTTCAATATAGATATAAGAAGGAATATGTATATAAATTAAACTACAGGAGAGTTTATTTTTTTAAACATGTATCCTCAGGGTTTTTGAGGCTGATATTTATCATCTTAAACAGGAGTGGGTAAAAATTGAAAGAGAGACTTCAATTACTTGTACATTTTCAGAACTATCAAATCCATTTATTGATTGTATTTATGGGTTCAGCTACAACATTTGACATAATTAATCTAATAGTATAATAATTTTCCTAGTTAACAACTAAATTGGAAGACACTGAATCAGATTAGCCAAATGATAATTTAGGAAAACTCAAATTTGAGTTTTCCTAAATTATCTTTTGGCTGATAACCTTCAACTTGTGAACTTAATTATGACCTTCCCACATTCAATATTCAACAATATTTAAAATTTTATTTTAGAAAATGTTCCTGTGAACCTTGGAATAGATACTCTACACAATTTGAAAACGTAGAATTTTAGTTAAATTTCTTACCTATCACTCTAAAGTGCTTTTCTACTCTATAGTACTTCAATATGTTTCTCATGCTTTTCAACCTTGGGTTTATTTTTAATCATCTTTATTTCCCACAGTTTATTTGAATCCCAAAGTTGAATCAAAAAAATATATTTTATATTTTCCTACACATTGCATAATTTAAAAAATTCCCATAAATCTGAGTAATTTAATGATTCTAATTAATTATTGCTTTTCAGAATTTATAATAACAATTTGAAATATCTTTGCTAATAATCTATGCAGGAGATGATAATCAAATGATTACTTACACTTCATTCAAACTCCTTGTCAATAAAGATAATAAATGAGAAAGAATATTTTTAAATATTCAATTTCTATTTGTATCTATTAGATAGGAATCAACTGAATGTTTAATTTGTATTACTTAGATATGTATTATACATCAAACTTCGATTTTGTATATACCAAATCAATAATAATAATAACTCTCCTGTAGTCACCACCTGGTCATGGTGGGAGAGCCCAGTAATTTTACTGAACCATAGAGCAATGCAGGGTGGAGCACAAGCTCCTGGTAGGGACACCCATGCCAGTAAGGTCTATGGGGAGAAATGAAGCTAAGAGTGACCACACCCACATTCTGTGGATATATTTATTATGATAGTAACCAGATCAAAGTGTGATACCGGCTTGAACATCGCCTGGGTGAACAAAATCTGCGTTCATGGGTTAGGCAGAAGCTCGCGTTTGAAAAATAGGTCGCAGTCTTCCTTGGTTACCAGTGGCAAAAGCAGCACTGGCCCAAGCATGGCTACTGCAATGCCCTCAACAGATGTGAGGAACCAACCTAGCCTTGGTGTTTCTGTGGCATTGCATCCACAGACCACAAAGGCTGGAAAACCATGCCAACAGATGAAATGGACAATAGAAATGAATGATTTTATCATCCGTACTTACTACACCATCACAAAACTCGAAACAAACATGACAGCATACAGACAACAACTACACAATAGATTCACACAACAATATCCTCATCTCACTGTCACCAAACAAAGGGTTGTTGATCAAAAAAGAACAATTATATACAACAACCTTATTCCACAAACAACACTTGAACTTATAAAACAACAATTTGCTGATCAAATACATCAACAGACAGAAACATCTAACATTAATGAAGATCACATAACCTGTCAGGATAATCCAGCAACAAGCATTGATAATAACACACATACAACAATTACCACTGACAATACTACAGACACTTCCTCATCCATCACTGATAACATAGACAAAGATTGTTAATACGCTGTCACTTATATTTCAAGAAACACTCACTAAGGGCACAGATTCCACACAAAGACCACGAATACCAAAAATCAACACGTCAAAGGAAGTAGGAAAAACACTAAATCATGTAAACACTCACTACCACAGTACATTCATTCAATTTCTACACTCTCATACATTCATACATTAGTTTATGCTGGGGCAGTCACAGTAGTGACACACCATGGACTGAAAGTACAATCACACAAATACACAGAAAACACAATTCTATCACAAGCCTGCCTGGCAGAGAAGAATAGAAACACAAATAAATGACATTAGACAGCAATTAGGCAGGTTGACACAATACACTAAAAACAACATAATACCCAAATTAAGGAAACACCTCAAAAACATTTTCAAGAAAATAAAAACACACACAAAACATGAACATCACAACACACGCATCACAGAGTACATTGATACACTAAAACAAAAACTTGCAGCCAAAGACTCAAATGATACAAAACATGTTCACTACAAAAACAACAAAATAAAGTATTTACAAACAATGAAAAACCCTTTTACAGACAAATTAATAACAAAGCAAACACTGATACACAGCACAGTGGCACACCAACAGAAGAAGAACTCACAACTTATTGGTCTTCTCTTTGGTCCAGTGCTGTCACGCACAATGCTGATGCAGGCTGGATCGAGGAGGAGAACAGAAACTTGCACAACATACCAACTATGCCCTGTGCTGAAATAAACATACATGATTTCCAATACACTGTTAACAGAACACACAACTGGAAGACACCTGGTGTAGACAACATTCACAATTTCTGGTACAAAAAGTTTACATCACTGCACCAGGAACTAGCTAAACACCTAACACATATCATCATCAATCCACAAGATATGCCAAATTTTCTTACTCAGGGCATCACCTACATGAAACCTAAAAACAACACTACCACAGACCCCACACAATACAGACCAATTACATGTCTTCCAACACTCTACAAATTATTGACATCCTGTATCGCAAACAAAATATACAAACATGTTGAAGAACACGACATTCTAACGAAACAACAAAAAGGTTGCCGTTGAAATCACAGGGGATGCAAAGAACAGTTACTCATAGATTCAGTCATTCTACGGCAAGCACACAAACAACACAGAAACATACACATGGCATATATAGACTACAGAAAAGCATTCGACAGTGTTCCACACAGTTGGCTGCTACATATTCTACACATGTACAAAATACATCCATCACTCATTGCATTCTTTCAAAACACTATGCAGCACTGGAGAACAACACTACATCTCAGGGTTAGTAACACTTCCATACAAACAAAGCAAATTTTTATTAGGCGAGGAATTTTTCAAGGAGATTCCTTGAGTCCTCTCTGGTTCTGCTTAGCCCTGAACCCATTATCCAACATGTTAAACAACACGCAATACAGTTACAATATCAGACATGAAAAAACAACACAGTTTACACTGTCACATCTCATGTACATGGATGACATAAAACTTCATGCATCCACACAAAAACAACTTCATCAACTCCTACAAATCACACATTCATACACCAAGGACATACAAATGGAATTTGGCCTAGATAAATGCAAAACACTTCACACAGAAAAAGGAATCCTGAAGAAAGAAGATTTTGCACTTGGAAATGGAGATGTTATTGAATCCATGGAAGAGGGTGAGTTCTACAAGTATTTAGGATTCCAACAGGCCAAACTAACAGAACATATACAAATAAAGCAAAGATTAATTAAAGAATACCAAAGTAGGTTAAATGCTATTCTCAGAACAGAGTTAAATGCAAAACACAGTTAAAGCAATAAACATATGTCATCCCAGTACTCACATATTTTTTTGGAGTTATACATTGCACTCACACAGATCTTGAGCAACTCCAAAGGAAAACAAGAACACCACTCACTAAGTACAAACATCATCACCCTAAATCCACCACAGAAAGATTAACCCTTCCACGTAAAGATGGCGGACGTGGCCTGATTGACATAGTTAACCTTCACTATGAACAAATACAGTCACTGCGAGAGTTTTTCTACAAAAAGCAAGAAACATCACAGTTACATAAAGCAGTAACTCTAGCAGACTCAAATAACACACCATTAAACTTACACTCACATCATATAGACACAACACAACATATAAAAAGCATAGACACCGTTAAGCAATCATGGGCTCAAGAGGCACTCCATGGCAGGCATCCTTATGACCTGATCCAGGATTTTGTTGACAAAACTGCGTCAAACAGCTGATTAGCTCGGGGATGCCTCTTTGGGAAGATGGAAGGATTTGATTGCCATACAGGATCAGGTCATAAATACTAAAAACTACAGAAAACACATACTCAAAGATGCAACACTCACAAATGACACATGCAGAAAATGTCATATCATGCCAGAAACTATACAATACATCACTTCTGGTTGCAAGCTCTTGGCACAGAGATTATTTACACAGACATAATCAAGTGGCAAATATAATACACCAAGAGCTTGCAAAGAAACACAAATTAGTAGACATCCACAAACCATACTACAAATACATTCCGCAGACAGTATTGGAAAACAACATGCACAAAATGTACTACGACAGAGCCATAATCACAGATAAAACAATTTACCACAACAGACCAGACATCACACTCATTGACAAACACGATAAAATCACACATATTATAGACGTATCCATTCTAAACACTCACAATGTACAAAACACATGGCACTGAAAAAGTCAGCAAGTACACAGAACTCGCCCAGGAAATAAGGCATCTGTGGAGGATGAATAGGGTGCTTATTGTACTTGTCGTTCTCTCTACAGGTGTCATACCACACATACATCACTACAGAAGGCCACTATATTGAAGACATGTCATATTGTGAGGAAATTCCTGAATACAGACACACACACACTGATATACTCCTTTAATTTTTGTTACTATGCCTTGACTTTGGTCCAGCATAGTACAGAGCCACCAGTGTTAACCGAGTATATCTCACATAACCCAACATAATAATAAAATTATTATTACCTTTTAGAGCCATGAAGGTCAGCTGTTTCAATTGTTTTAGCATTCAGATCTGACCAAAAGATAAGATTATTTATTGTATCTACAGCTAAGGCTCCAGGCTGAGTCAATCCATCTTTGATTATAATTTGTTTATTTAAACCATCTAAACTTGATTTTTCAATTCTAGGAGGATGAATCAGATTTGTCCAAAATATTAATCTGGAAAAAATTATTCTAATATTACACTGTAATATAAAATACACAAGACAAACACAAACAGAATTAATATAGAAAATTATTAGAAAATGTTTAGAAAATAATTATGCAGACCTCATATGTATCATGCTAGAATTGTTCTGAATTGAAAAAATGATGAAAAAATATAATTCAATAAGGATAGTGGACAAAGATAATGTTAAATATATATAAATGAGTTATGTCAATACAATACCTTTTTTTACATTAAAGCATGTATTATCCTAATCAACTGAATGAATCTTTTATGATGAAAACATGTCTTTATGAAAATGATAAAACAGATTCAGAAGCTGCCTTATTTGTAATCACTTCAATAATGTGTTTTTCTTTGTTTTCATGGTTTTCATGTATGTGACAAATATAATAAATTAATAAATATGGAAAAATTTTATACTGTAGTTAATCTTCTTCTCGTCACTACAAAACTTTTATATTAAAAAAAGCATTCTTTGATAATTTATAAATATAACATACATATTTCTTTTTAAAAACAAATTGTAAAAATTACAAAATATTAAAGACTTATATGAATAACAGTATTCTTGTACGGCATGGATACAAGAATACCGTTATTCATATAAGTCTTTAATATTTTGTATCTTTTTTTACAATTTGTTTTAAAAAATATATTTTGTCCTGGATTTTTTACAATTTTTTCTTTACAATAATATACACAGTATTATAAAAAATTTTTGCTTTAAAAATTTCATAACCAGGAGATAAGTCAATATGCACACTTTGCTATTTAAAAGATTTGAAAGTTTTCTTCAAATAGTTTAAATATAAAATTATATTTGCCAATTTTAATAAGCTAAAAATAAAATTTTCAGTTATAAATCATCAATTACATACAATTTTGGAAAAGAGAATTCATTTTTTTGTTTGGATATAATAATAAGCTCAGTTGATTTTCAAATTGATTCTTTACATTATTACTATGCTTAACTTCATTTTGATAATCAATAATAAGAATTAAAAAAAATTAACTGACAATTTTATATATATAAATCATCAGTTAATTTTTTTACATAGTAACTTTCATCACTTTATTGATTTATTAATCTTTAAAAATAAAAACCAAAAAATATACTAATGCACATGAACTCAACAAAGTTTTGTTGCCAAAATCTATAATGGCAATTATATAATGTAATAGATAAAAATCTATTACATTATGATTATGATTTATTATTACAAAATTGTGCCTAAAATGAAATGGCATTTCTGTTGTTCAATATTATTATTTTGTATAAAATATTTAGCTTACAATCATCACAACACTTTTCTGTCAAAAAAAGAAAGGGGGAAATAGAATCAGTGGTACTCGAAATCATTGAATTGTCACAAAATTTTTGAACAAGTAAGCAAAGCCTATGGGCAAGCATTTACTCTCTACATATATCATAGGCTGCATGGTCTTGCCGCAATCTGAACCACACAGTATCTTCTGAAGACTACCACCAAATCCTGGCACTCACAGGCACACTGCCATCATCATTTTGACTTTTTTTTAGTGGAAGGGTTCCATATTAATTTTTAGATTTTAAGCTTTTAAGATTAATTTTATCACTTTTACTAAAACATTCTTATTTGTTGTGTGTATCAAACTAATATAATTCAATTTTTAATGACTTACCCTTTATTAGGATGAATTGCTATATGCCTTGGTTTCTGATCATCACCACTGATGATAATTCCAATAGCTTTTCCATTTAATTTTGTTACATTAATGACATTGTGTCGTGCACATGACCAATACAGACTACGAGAATATGGTTCTATTGCCATATCAATTGGATGAATCAATTCATTGAGACTTTGTACAACAACACTCATCTATTCAAATCAGAAATATATTTAAGTAATTTAAATAAAATGTTGTATATTTTATTTATTTTATTTTACCTTTGTTCCATTATCATAACCCCTTCGAATTGTTTGAGACCTGCCATCTATCCAATAAATGAATTTGTCTATATAATCATATTCAAGACCTCTCACATGTTTTAGATGAGAGATGGGAAGCATGATCTCGGGAGTGTTCTGCAAATCAGGGATCATTCTACCAATATTATTTTTCTGGCTAAATAAAATAAAATTCTTTGGACCTGAAAATAAAATATACAAAAAGAATTAGTAATTTTTTTTAAATCGATGTACACTTGCTTTGTAATTCCTTAAACCTTATATCAACTTTATATTTTTAAGTAATTAGTTTAATTATAATTATTTGTTTTATTTAATATTGTATAAATGTTAAAAATATACTCAATTTTTGTAATGCAAAACAATTCTTTTGACAGTACATAGTAAAACAGTATATACCTGAACAAAACATTCAGTTCTGGCAGTGTAATAAACTATTGATATATTTTTATTTTAAATGTACTCTATCTTTTTCTTCATATATTCTCACTAGGGTTTCTCATTTCCTGATCTTTTGCTTGTCCTGGGATTCCAGGATAGTTTCCCAGGATCCCGGGATATAATTAATTATTTTTAAGATATAATTATTTTTCATTTTTTAAAGGTTTATTTTACATCATTAGATTTTAAGTAATTTAATACGTTCTGAAACCTCCAAAATCATAATATTAACAATGCTGTGTAAAATATCTATTAAAAATCACATTTGAATTACATAGAAATTTTCACTAATAGAAAAAATTTATTAATATTTGTTGGAAACTGCTTACCAAAAAATACCTTTGAATTGAGTTGAAAATTTAAAGAAAAAAATGAACTTAGATCAACTTCTAACTTAGAAGGTAATTTTCATTTTTTAAATAAAACATATAAAAATTTACAATAATATTTTGTATTAAGATTTTGAAAACCAAACATGGTCAAAATGCCCTTTCCAATTCAATGGATGTGGGTGGAATCATCATTAATGCATTTACAAGAAGACAAATGTTGCATGTTTTTTCACCCATAGCGTCAAAGATTTCTAGTTTGTTTTCAAGATGCGTTGCAGTACTTCTTTTGCTCTCAAATATTCTTGATTTGTCTACCTCAGCTGCTTTAAAAGTGGTATCAAGCTTATAGCCTGATAATTCAGCAGTTTGTTTGGCTTCAATAATCAGGTTTATGAAGAAAAACTTCATACTTGCAAACTTTGTACTTGTTTCTATCGAGACAATATCATAAAATAAACAACCATTCAAACTTCAGCAAAAATTCTTTAATCTTAAGAACGTTTTCAAACGCATTAAGCGTCCATCTTCAGTTACTTCTTTAAATCAAATATGTAATTCGAACAAATATTACGAAAAATTAACGGTACAATTACAATAAAAAATAAAATAAAATAAACAGGATTATTATAATTTACAAAATTATGCCAATATTTTATAAACAAAAAATAAAAATATAAAATATAAATAAAAATAAAACGAAAAATAAAACAAAAAACAACATGAGGTTTAAATCTATCGCGGATTATCGCAGTATTTTACGATTACTCTCATCCGTCATTAAAGACGGATGAGAGTAATCGTATGTAATGGGCTAGAAAGCCCAACAACATAAAACAAGACCAACATCAGCTCTAGGATTATCGTACTTCTATAATTAGTCCAAATCATCGCATAAAGATTTCCAAGCTGTGGAAAGCCCATCAGCATCCCTGTACTTCTCTGTGCTCTGTGGATTTCCAATTTTTCAAAAAACTTTATTGCGTGTTTCGATCTTGTAGACCTGATGATGGAGGCTTGGTCCCAAAAGACCGTGATGCCCTGCTGCTTAGCATAATTGGCGAGGACCGTACTATCAACCGATTTTTCCACCGACCGCTTGTGTTCATTAATCCTCTTTTTTAAATTCCTCAATGTTGCCCCTGTATACTAATTTAGAATCGAACCTGTGATCCTTTAATGGTATCGAATAAATTCCTGTTAGGGAGTTACGCTCATATTTCATCTTATCATTCCTTAAAAGCTTGTATACGGTGGGATTGCGTCGATAAATAATTTGCAAATTCCTATTCCTGGAAATCCTCTTAACTAACGGCTTAAGAAAAGGAATGTAATTGAAGATCACTTTTTCTCTTGGATGGTTTCTATTCATCCCACGTGCTCGGTTATGATCCTTCTTGATGAGAGCATCTATTTTTTCTGTTCCATAGCCATGTTGCAAAGCCGTTGTTCGGATGTATTGTAGTTTTTTAATTGTATCCAAAATTCAATTAAAGAATCGAAAAGTCTTGTACTCATCAAATGAAGCTCGTATAGGGAAAAGTTAAATGAATACATCGATAGCACGAAATGTCATCTCGCCCCGAATAATTACTTGGAAGCATTGCAACAAAAAGTGATAAGATTCACCCGAACCCCTCTAACGAAATTGCTACATATGAGTGATGCCACTTTACAAGCTCCCAGGACTCCGAGAATGTTTGCTTTCGGAAAAACGCATAAAACGGGTTCTCAATTACGCCCTGTAGTGGAAAAGTGCAATGCTCCGATGTTGAAGATAGAAAAACTTCTACTTAAATTTATACAAAATAATATGCAAGTTTCGCTGTTTTCGATCAAAAATTCGATAGAATTGATCCAAAAACTTGAGGATGTTGCGCTCATGAATAAGGAGTGTTTAACAGTGTTGGATTATAAGGCGTTATATCCCTCAATCAAGTTGCATCCTTGCTTTTGTGCCTTACGGGACTTTTTATTAGCCAATATTAAGAACGCTGGAAAGTACCACACCCAGATCTTGGAATTAGCGGACTTGATATGTCACACATCTTTCTTTGGCTTCGAGGACAAAACTTATATACAGGGGCGAGGGGTACCGATGGGTAGCCCTATGTCTTATATACTCTGCGAATTGGTACTCCGCAATCTAGAAAGCAGTATTCTCCCGATAGTAGAGCAGGATATTTCATTATACGTGAGATACGTGGACGACATCTTTATCTTGTGGAAGGACGATTGCAACATCACAAAGTTTATAAATTTAATGAATCAAAACCCCTATGGTTTAACTCTAGAGTTGGATCAGCAAAGTTATAACAGTGTTAATTTCAATTCAATTCAATTTCAATTCAATTCAAAATTTATTCGTAATAAGGCGATAGCCAGTTACAAAGGATGTTTTTGACAACAATCGCTTGTTATTAATGTTAAAAAATACACTAGCAACACAAGTCAAACCAAGCATTATATTCCACATTTAGTTACCAATTATAATTATTTTAATAACATCAATTTAAAGTCATTTCAACCTATACTGCAACTGGTAACTTTCTTCATACACATGGTTCTATAACATACAATACCATTAATTTATATTACTTATGTATTCAATGAATTTGATACATTAAAAATTTGTGGGCCTATTTATATAGTCTATAAATTATGTCTATCTTGGCTGTATGGAATATTTCATACATTGCTCTTTCATTAGTGCACCCTGTTAACATATGCAAGTCAAGATTGTGTGCTAGTTCCTTTGCATCTTTACAGCCACAAAACATGTGAAATTTTGAGATTATTTTTTGGCATCTTGGGCAAATACTCTTTGAAAACTCAATGAAATTAATATTAATTCTTTGTTTATTCTGAGTTATATGAAAAATATTTTAACATTAAAAGCCAGGTTAGTTAACATGTAGTTATTAATAAATGGATACTCAAGAATTATGTTATACCAATCCGTTTTCTCTCTTGTGAATATGTCTTCTATGTCTTGTGATAAGGAGATTTCGAGCACATTTTGTATCAACATTTGGAAATGTTGTTCACTTATTTCAGGTAAATCTAGGAATATTTTAATAGAATATCCAAAGCGCTTTAAAATTTGTGCAATTTGTGACACCCAGTTTTTGCTTTGTACTTTAATCAAAGATTTTCGATACAATTGGTATAATAATACAGTTGAAAGATTTCGAGCGTCTCTTATTTTAAATAAAAATTTCATGTATCTCCTTATTAAAGTAGCACTCAATCTAAACCTGCTTAATTCCAGTCTTAACACGCTACCTGGTGTGTTGTAATTCAGCAAAAAAATCTTGCGTACAAACCTATTTTGGACAACTTCTAATTTTTGAAAGTTCGTAAGGCTCCAAATTGGGGCCGCATAGCCAATGGAATTCATTATTATAGAGTTAAACAGCCGGAAATGAACCTGGATGTTCTTTATCTTTGCCCAAAATTCTTCTTAATTAACAGCAATAATCCACCCGCTGGACGACCCTTTCCACACTTCCTCTGAGCTCCGCTGAACAACACCGTGTTTTCACGTTTTAACACCTCCTCGTCTTCTTTATTTAGATTAACAATCCAGGTTTCCGTGAAGCCACATATCGTTTGAGATTTTATATACTCTTTTACTGACTTTCTATGTTACTTAACAGTGTTAATTTCTTGGATCTCACTATAACATGTGTAAGAGGGGAAATCCACACGAATGTCTATCGCAAACCGACATCATTCCCAATCGTTATCCCTAGGAACTCCGCAGACCCTGGGCATATCAAGATGGCACTATTTCGCTCGTGGATACAGAGAGCACACACACACTGCACAAATGTTTTGGATACAATTAAAAAACTACAATACATCCGAACAACGGCTTTGCAACATGGCTACGGAACAGAAAAAATAGATGCTCTCATCAAGAAGGATCATAACCGAGCACGTGGGATGAATAGAAACCATCCAAGAGAAAAAGTGATCCTCAATTACATTCCTTTTCTTAAGCCGTTAGTTAAGAGGATTTCCAGGAATAGGAATTTGCAAATTATTTATCGACGCAATCCCACCGTATACAAGCTTTTAAGGAATGATAAGATGAAATATGAGCGTAACTCCCTAACAGGAATTTATTCGATACCATTAAAGGATCACAGGTTCGATTCTAAATTAGTATACAGGGGCAACATTGAGGAATTTAAAAAAGAGGATTAATGAACACAAGCGGTCGGTGGAAAAATCGGTTGATAGTACGGTCCTCGCCAATTATGCTAAGCAGCAGGGCATCACGGTCTTTTGGGACCAAGCCTCCATCATCAGGTCTACAAGATCGAAACACGCAATAAAGTTTTTTGAAAAATTGGAAATCCACAGAGCACAGAGAAGTACAGGGATGCTGATGGGCTTTCCACGGCTTGGAAATCTTTATGCGATGATTTGGACTAATTATAGAAGTACGATAATCCTAGAGCTGATGTTGGTCTTGTTTTATGTTGTTGGGCTTTCTAGCCCATTACATACGATTACTCTCATCCGTCTTTAATGACGGATGAGAGTAATCGTAAAATACTGCGATAATCCGCGATAGATTTAAACCTCATGTTGTTTTTTGTTTTATTTTTCGTTTTATTTTTATTTATATTTTATATTTTTATTTTTTGTTTATAAAATATTGGCATAATTTTGTAAATTATGATAATCCTGTTTATTTTATTTTATTTTTTATTGTAATCGTACCGTTAATTTTTTGTAATACTTGTTCGAATTTCATATTTGATTTAAAGAAGTAACTGAAGATGGACGCTTAATGCGTTTGAAAACGTTCTTAAGATTAAAGAATTTTTGCTGAAGTTTGGATGGTTGTTTATTTTATGACTTGTTTCTATCCTTGCCCAATTTGCACAACCTGGCATAATGCAGTTATTGCAGCTACTGGGCATAGCTAAAATTAAGACAGCGTAAGTACAATTATTCCAGATATTACAGTTCTGACAAGTAAAGAATTTTCAGAGTCCTGCCAGAAATACATATTAATTATATACAATCTGTAAGATGTCATAACAAGCAAAAATTTAAAAAACTAATAAGCAGGCTTAAAATTAATAAATACAAATGTATTCTGACAGTTAATGAGTTAATTATACTTTCTATTTGCAAAATTTTCTCAATTTCCTCAATTTTAATACAAAAAAAGAGAAAAAAGTGAACTTTTAAGAAATTTGTGGGATTTCGTGGGATGAGAAGAATTTCCCAAGTTAAAAAAACAGCCAGATTCCGTTTGAGAAACCCTAATTCTCACACCTGTCTTCCATGTTCTTCTGTTTGTAGAACTGCCTACTTTAGCGTATACTTCTATTTTAGCATATCTAGTATGTCCAATAGTGTTATATACAGTGATACCTCGGTTTTCGTTGATAATCCGTCTGAAAACAATCAGCAAAATCCAAAACTGACGAAAACCGAGACAATTATTTCCACATGAATCAATGTAAATCCAATTAATTCATTCTAGACACTCCAAAATACATACCAAAAACACAGTTTATAGAGAATTAATATAGCATTAAATACTAAAAGCAATAAGAAATTAACATAAAAGACTAATTTGCATAAAGATAAAACCATTAAGATTAAAGATAAGATAATTAGCATTAAGATAAAAGCAATGGTATTGTTCAGCTAGACATGCAGGGTAATGTCTTGCAGAAGTTAGTTGGACATGAGCTTCTAGCCTATAACGCCCTGTGGTAAAGTGTGATGTAATTGTCATGTAATAGTAAGTTGAATATGTTTATGATGGTTGTATCGAGGGGAATAATGCCTTCCAAGAAATCCATTTAAGGGTAACTGGTCCTTATCCAGGCGTTACAGATGCGGAGAAAACCTGTGGTCAGCCTGTCCTGGCAAATTGCGAACCCACAACCAAACTCCCAGTGTTCAGGGAATGGAAACTTTGGTCAATGGTGGGTCGTTGTGGGGTAATGTTCACACAACAAGAAATAATGCCACACTGTGCTGGAAAATGCATGGGTCGCCTTTTGTTTTCACAAAATTAGCAGCGAGGTCACTTGAGCATGCCGACGAAAACTGAGACAAATTTTTCGCGAAAAAAATTGAAGAAAACTGAAACTGACAATAACCAAAGTCAACAAAAACTGAAGAATTACTGTATATTGTTTTATATGTCAACAAAAACATTATTTCAGTGTAATTGCTATTTTTCCATTTTACTGCTTAAAATATATATCATACTTTCAACAGTACATTTTATGACACAGCAATAGCAACATCTTAAATAATGAATAATTCTGAATCAGAAATTGAAGTTTACATTATTTACTTTACCTTTGCTATCTGATAATACATAATTGATATCACAAGCATATAAATAACCTTCTATACCACTTATATTTTCTATCAATTTTTCAAGTTAAAACTGCACTTGAAGCCATTCTAATTCACTAATGCAAAATATTCTCTGCACTTGTTGTTTATTTAAATATAAACAAATATAGACATATATTTAGACTTTGCAGATTCTTGTGAGACAAGTTTATACATGGACAATGTGATGAATTCATTGGAACCAAACAGTACACAATATTATACTCTTTTTACTTAAAATTCATTTATTTATAGTCTATTTAAAATGTGAAAATATATATCTTTATTCATAAATCTGAAAAGTCAAATGCATATGCTGGGATAACATATTTCACAAAATACTTTTAAAAAAATAGAAAAGCATTGATAGCATTAGATCTGACTAGAGGGCCCTAAAGATTAATCTATTATTTGCATATATAAACTGTAAAAAAAACTGTCAAATTATATTTTGAATTTTACACACTTACAACACATGAATCTTTATAATTCAAAATCCTGATTTAAAAAATTGGTTAAGTCAAAATATAACTTTTGATTAACTTACATATGTACAGTACATACATAAATAAATATATAGGATGATTATAATTAAACTGACACCACTTAGAAGATTTAAAAAAAAAATAATGAAATTTCATATTTAAATAGATAACATACATTAAACTGTTGAGAAAATAGGGAAGCCATTTACAACCAAAAAATTTTAGTTTGAAGTTCTACTCTAGAGAAAGAAATGGCACTGTTTGGTAAGAATAAGAATATATTAATTACTCAAAAGTCTTCATTAAATTTGTTCAATATGTAAATTTTCAATAATAGTGTGATCTGTGATTGTACTTAGCATTTTGGACTGAATGAGGAAACATGCCTCCTTATGATTGCCTTAAGTTTAGTCAGAGACCTTACAATAATATATCTTTAAAGTAACCCTAAGCCAGAATTTACATGCATTTAAATTCAGAGGACATGGAAAGTTACATGTGGGAAACATCTAGTGATATCACAATCCTCACCAGAGCTGTTCTTTAACTGGACTTTGGAGAAACTATGTATGGAGAAGCTTTGTCATCCATGAAGATTAATGCATAAACATACACTCTCCTGCAAGGCACATGTTACAAAAGCTAGGTCTTGGGAAATAGTTGATTTCAAACATAAAAAATTTTAGAATAAAATTAGAAGTCATTCCAACCAGAGAGCCATGTAATTAAAATGCAATGGATTTTCAGCTACAAGATGTGAATGCATGGAGGTCCATACTTTGCAATTTTTTGTATTGACTGCTCCTACTAGAATGGAATGACCTTTCCCATCAGTTCACAAAACATTACAAGGCCAGTTTCATCAACATCCATTTTTTGCAATACAAAAGTTCACAAAATCAATTCTTTGCTGGAAACTTGAGGCATTAATTGTTTCACAAAATGAATCTTGTAGAAGTACCAATAGAGAATGATATACAATACATATTTTGCAAACATTCAATCATAGCAGTGACAACTGATGTATTGACATTTGTAAAATGTTGTTCATTTGCTGCATTAGCCATCATAGCATGTGTAACATTTTCAACCACTTCTGTAGCAACAAGATGCAGTTCTCTTTCTGACATAAGGACTAACTCAACTCATTTCAAATTTTGAAATTATATTCTTTAAATCATTTCTAGATATTGGAATATTGGTCATTTTCTCAATCCATTTTAAACATCAATATTCTCTTTATATGACCAATGCATTGCTACTGTTTTGACAGAACAATTTAGCAAGAAAACTGTTCCTTTTTATCCAGTCATGATTGTGATTTAATAGCATGCAATATCATTTCCTATTTTTTTATATAGGTCTGGTTTTGTAATTTGTATAACTTACACAAAACTTAAACAGTGCCATCTCTACCCTGATGGAGAACTTAAAACTAAAAAGTTTTGTCATAAATGGCTTCCCCATGTTTCCAATAGCTTAAATTTATAATTTCATTGATATATGTTAAAAGAATTTACTCTAGAATTCTCTAATTAGTGTCAGTTTAATTATAATCACCCTGTACATATATGCATATACATAATATAAGAGAAATTAAAAATGAATGTTAATTACATTTCTTTTAATTATTGCTTTATTTATAGCATTTATTTCAAATCAAAATAAATATGAAAATGCAGAGTAATTCACTCAAGAATGAACATTTATTATGTGGAATATCTCTATTTAAAGTGAAAAGATAAACATGAAACACAAATGAAACAACTCTCTATTTCATGACAAAACAGTCAACCAAGATATGTTTTATATTAAATGTTATTCAAATGTGACATTGCAATTATGAGATATTGAACAAAGTAAGTGTTCAGTCCCAAACGAATGTATATTTCAATAGTATAATATAAATATTTATTACCCATGTTTCAATATTCTTAATTGTAAACTTAAAATTGATGATCTACTTACTCAAACAAGTTTTGTTATCTGATGCTAATTCATAATGACTAGGACAGGCACAACAATAGTTGTATGATTTATGTTGACTTTTACTTGGCAGAGCAAGACATAGATGAGAACATCCACCATTATTAACTGCACATGGATTCCAACCTGAAAAAAGTTATATGAGTTTTCTTTATCTGTTATAAAAGTTAAGATAATTTTCATTATTTTATTTTGTTATTAATATTAAATATAATATACAATGTTCATTTTCAAAGTTTACATAATAAGAAAAATTTGAGTGTTTGCAAATACCAAAAATTATAAAAACAGATTACTTTAAAACTAAAGCAGATATAAATGTAGGCAGAACAAAGCAATTTTTATTTTAATGGGATTGTTCTCAAACCTCCTAGTTCAGCATCAGCTGTTTCAATTGCTGAAGATGCTTACAATCAAATAAATTTAATTTTGAATTTTAATTATTCAACAGAAATTTTAAATAGAAATCAATTTTCAAATAAAATGTTGAATGTTCATAAAGATTTGTAACAGTTAAAAAATATATAATGAAAAATTTATGCTTTTTATCATTATATTATTTATTATTTTAATAATTTTGTATGATGATTTTAAAATTTTAATTTTTTATATGACACATGAGATAACATTATTAGCATATGTTATAAGTGTCAAGAATACGATATCCTTCACAATGATATTCTTATATGAAATAGTGCCTAATCTATATGATGTTATTTTTTTAATATAAAATATGCAATATAAATCATAAGTTTAACATTATTATTAATTAAAAAATATAAAGTTATATAATAAGTACATTTTTTATTGGAAAAAATGATTGATCATTATTAAATATTTTTAAAATTTAATGTTTTAAATTTAAACATACCAGACTGTCTAGAGGTATGATACACAACAATATCCACAACAAAATCAAGTTGTTTCTGAATATGTATCTGATTCTCTCCAGTAATTTTTGATGCTCTTTCTATTGTGCGATATTCCAATCTGACCAATAAATATTACCTTGATACTGAGTCAGAGCATGGGGATTCGGTAGTGATTTTGGAATAACTTGTTGACGATTTCCTCCTAAATATATTTTGAAATAATTTTATTAATATTTAAAACTTTAAATAGTTTATTTAAAATAATAAAGAAAACAAAATATAAATTTGTCAAAAATGTGAACTAATAAAAGTAATAAAGTTTAGGATTTAATAATGTAAAAATTGATGAGAAAACCAATTACAGTTTTAAAAAATATTTTTTTTTATTCTTAATTACAAACAGATATTGTTTTAATTTTGTTAAAATGAATGAAATATTTTATAATTAATAAAAAATACTTAATGAAATATAATATAGAATTGTACTATTTTACAGGATGACAATTAAAAAAAAGTAACTAAAATTAGAACTATTACAAAATTTTGTCATAAAGTAGTAACCTGTTAAATCTGCTGATTCAATAATCTTTGAATCAATGTCAATCCAAAATATTCTTCTATCTGTATAATCAATAGTAAGTCCATTTGCTCTTTTTACTTTAGAAATAATCTTAGTTCGGTCTGATCCATCCATTGCAGATTTTTCAATACGTGGATTAGATCCCCAATCACTCCAATACATATATCTGAAATAATAAAATTCATCAATTTTTCTTAATGTTTTATAAAATAAAACTATTATAACTTAAGTTGATAAAAGACACACAAAAGTAAATTGGTACTTCTCATTGTAATTATAGGAACATGTGTATATTTGTATGTAGGTATGTATTAATATATATCTCCATATATATATATATATATATATATATATTTATTTATACTATTTTTTTTGTGGAAAATATATACAGGGACATTTTTTATCTTGAGACAATGAAATAACTTAATTGCACCTCATTATTTTGTGAAAAAGGTATAGACAAAAGTTGTAGGTTTTGAAGGGCCAATCAATTGGTGACCTTGACCTTCAAGGTCATTTGAGGGTCAAGTCTGTTATTTCCAATGAGAACACACATTTTTGACCCCGGAAATGGAAAGAGTGGGAAATTTTACAACTGGATATACCTTTGACCTTATGGTCTAGGTCAAAGGTCAAGATTATTTTAAGGTTTAAATTATAAGCTGTTTCTAATGGAAAACCATACTTTTTATTACTGGAACAGGCAGGGAGGTAAAAGTTACATTTTTTCATGACCTTATTATTTTGACCTTTAAAAGTATTCACTACTTTTAGCACTACCCAGGAGTAAAGATGTGGATGTAGTAGTTTTGAAATCATGACATTGGTATGCAGTTTAGAAAATACCATCTTAAACATTACAATGTTATTTTCTGTTACACTTCATTGTAGATGTATGTAATTACAAAACAAGTAAAATGAAAAAAAGCAGCAGAATACTGAGAGGGAAACATCCCAAACTTCATGTGTGGAAGACAAATTTCTATCAGATGACAAAAATTTTATCATCATATCACTTCATTTCTATTTTAGTTGTTAAGTTTAAGTGTTCAGTTACTACTACTACTACTACTACTAATACTACTACTAATACTAATATAATGATAATAATAAATATTAAAATAAACTTAGAAAAAAAAATTAGTTTAGAATATAGAAACAGAATAATAATTTTAACATCAATAATATCCAATGACACAAAGTGGAACAGAATGTTGATCACTCAGCTCTCGTAAGCTTAATTCAGATTAGTGCTGAACCAGTACCTGTTTTAAAAGATTGTGTGTATACAAGAAAAAAATCATAAACAAATTGATTTTAAAAAATTAACAAAATATGTTCTGTAGTTTAATCTTCTTTTAAGCTGTTTTCAATTGAATATTCTTTATACAGTGGAACCTTGCTTAACAAGCACCTCTCATAATGAGCAATTCACATAATGAACAAAACAAATTGTAAAAAAAATGACTCACTTAACAAATAATGTTTCGCATACACCATGTTTCTTTATGCAGCAAGAGTGTAGCGAAATGACATCACAAACAGTGTTGGCCAATTAGAAACCAGTTTCAATGTGTTCACTGTAAAGCACTTCTTCAGCGCTGCATAAAGAAACACGGCCATAACGAGTGACAAGGAGATGGAAAGTCCTGGACTGTGCACATGCTATATCAGACTGTTTAGCACTCATTCTGTTAACATCTCAGTACTCGCTGTGATCACACATTTCTCAAGCTTGTGTTCAGACATATTACATATAAACATCAATAACCATAGCCCTTTATATAATAAACATGCCAAACAATATGCCAAATTATTGGGCTATGTAAAGGCTATAGTTAAATATTAAAATTCATTAATTTGACTAAAGATAGGCAATTATGCTGCCATCTCATATTAAATTTAATGACCAATTCCAAAGTAAATTTTAGAAATGTCTAAATTAAAAATTAATTTTCCAATGTTAGCTTAGGATATTATTTCTTCTAAATATGAAGTTAAATGATTTGTGACCTTGACAAAAATTTACAAAAATTTTTACATTTTCGAGTCTATCTTTTTATCCTTTATTCTACTCCAGAAGTAACAGTCACTATGGTTAAAGAACAAACTTCTTTTACAAAGGTAAAAATAGGTAAAAATTCACAAAGTAAAAACAATCCAGTGTCAGCCTTTTATTAGAGGTTCTGACACCTTTCACTAAAATACAAGAATTCTTCTCACCATAAGTGAGAAGAATTCATTTAGTGAAAGGTGTCAGAACCTCTAATAAAAGGCTGACACTGGATTGTTTTTACTTTGTGAATTTTTACCTATTTTTACCTTTGTAAAAGAAGTTTGTTCTTTAACCATAGTGACTGTTACTTCTGGAGTAGAATAAAGGATAAAAAGATAGACTCGAAAATGTAAAAATTTTTGTAAATACAGTTGAGAACTGAAAATCGGAATCAATTGGGGACTGGGGTTGTTCAGATTAGGGATTTGTTCCGATTACAGTCTATGTACGAAAAAATATATTAACCTGTCCGATGTTCAAATTTTTCTCCGTTGCATGTCGTGTCGCTTTGTGTTGAATTTTTCTCCATTGTGTGTCGCTTCGTGTTGAATTTTCGTCGATTTTAAGCCTAACGAAAATTTTTATAATAATAATCGAGGCTATCGTATCGTTAAAAATTATTTCTGCATTTTGTACAAACAAAATAAATATATTGAAGAATATAAAAAACATGAAAATTATACTTTAGAAGTAAATTTAGTATCAAAAACGTTCGATTCAGCACGACACAGTCCGACTGAAAATCGTGCCGATTACCGGCAATTCCGATTACCAGGGTGCCGATTTACGACTCTCTACTGTAGTCTTAACTTCATATTTAGAAGAAATATATCCTGAGTTAACATTGGAAATTGTACTATATGCAAATTATTGTGAAAAACTCGTATCTACCACCAGAGGGCTTGAAGCAGTTAAATTGGAAAAGGATAATATGGTGAGAAGAATTCTTGTATTTTAGTGAAAGGTGTCAGAACCTCTAATAAAAGGCTGACACTGGATCGTTTTTACTTTGTGAATTTTTACCTATTTTTACCTTTGTAAAAGAAGTTCGTTCTTTAACCATAGTGACTGTTACTTCTGGAGTAGAATAAAGGATAAAAAGATAGACTCGAAAATGTAAAAATTTTTGTAAATACAGTTGAGAACTGAAAATCGGAATCAATTGGGGACTGGGGTTGTTCAGATTAGGGATTTGTTCCGATTACAGTCTATGTACGAAAAAATATATTAACCTGTCCGATGTTCAAATTTTTCTCCGTTGCATGTCGTGTCGCTTTGTGTTGAATTTTTCTCCATTGTGTGTCGCTTCGTGTTGAATTTTCGTCGATTTTAAGCCTAACGAAAATTTTTATAATAATAATCGAGGCTATCGTATCGTTAAAAATTATTTCTGCATTTTGTACAAACAAAATAAATATATTGAAGAATATAAAAACATGAAAATTATACTTTAGAAGTAAATTTAGTATCAAAAACGTTCGATTCAGCACGACACAGTCCGACTGAAAATCGTGCCGATTACCGGCAATTCCGATTACCAGGGTGCCGATTTACGACTCTCTACTGTAGTCTTAACTTCATATTTAGAAGAAATATATCCTGAGTTAACATTGGAAATTGTACTATATGCAAATTATTGTGAAAAACTCGTATCTACCACCAGAGGGCTTGAAGCAGTTAAATTGGAAAAGGATAATATGGTGAGAAGAATTCTTGTATTTTAGTGAAAGGTGTCAGAACCTCTAATAAAAGGCTGACACTGGATCGTTTTTACTTTGTGAATTTTTACCTATTTTTACCTTTGTAAAAGAAGTTCGTTCTTTAACCATAGTGACTGTTACTTCTGGAGTAGAATAAAGGATAAAAAGATAGACTCGAAAATGTAAAAATTTTTGTAAATAGTCTTAACTTCATATTTAGTAAAAATTAATTATTTATAATTATAAAATTTAATACGAGATGGATGAATAACTGCCTACCTCTGGTCAAATTAATTAATTTCTAATATTTAATTATAGCCTTTACATAACCCCAAATTTTTGGGTTATTGTTTAGCTGTTTCTGAGACATTTTTGATTTTTTTGTTTCCTGCAAACCAAATTCACATTCCAGGTTGGTTCATTCTGCAGTATAAGAAAAAATAATGATGATTCATGCTCTTTAACAATGTATATTGTATAATTTTCTTTGAATAAACATTACACAAATATTTTTGAGTATTTTTTTCATCATAGAATGCATTATTGTATTTTACATTAATTTATATTGGAATAATTGTTTCACTTAATGAGTGTTTCACATTACACATTATAAGTAAGATTCTGGAATAAATTATCCTCGTTAAGCGAGGTTCCACTGTAATGAACTATTGTTTTTGATTTTTAAAAGATAAATTTTACAAACTGAAATTTTCAAATAGTTAAAATTATTAATTAGAGAAAGATGTAGATTTGTAGAACTGCTTAAATTTAAAAGACATTTTATTATATAAAAATATTTTATCCTGTTATTAATCCACAATGATAAACTATACAACTTCAAAAAGGAGAAAAAATTAATTTTTATGTTTAGTTATTAAAATTCACTTTTTATAGTAATGAAGGAGCAATAAATTTACAAGAATGACAATTATCACATTATATATCTTATGACTTTATATAGAAAGTTTATTAACAGAAATTTATCAGCTTTCAAGATATACATTCAAACACGAGTGTCTAGTGATATCAATTACAGTATGAATTGAATGCAAAAGAAAATAAATAAGAATAAACTAAAGGGAGGTACACTGTAAACATACATATGAGTATGTTTCATAAGTTGGGGAAAAACTGTAATAGCAAATGTTTTGCTGTACTGATTTTTTTTGAAAAAAGTGCTCTTAGTGGCTTTAGACAAAATAAAAATTGTTTGATGAGTTTGTAATTGGAATATAGTAATTTGTATAGTCAGATAGCCCACTAGTAATCCACATGAAAGTATGGTAGTTAATTTCAAAATAGCTTGTAATTCAAAAAACACAACCCTTTTTGTTATTGCTTCTAATGATATAAAAATAGTAACGTTTATTAATTATTTATCCATTACATTTTCTTGAATAATATAATAATCTATTGAATCAATTTGCAGTTTACTTCATAACTTCACAAATATTTTGAAATCATTTATGAACTTATGAAAAATAAATATTTCATTTTATTAATCATATAAACTTTTAAAATATTTTATTCAATCAACTTACCCATCACTTGGATCAAGGGCTATTGATCTTGGATCATCTAAATCCTGCCATAGCAACACTTTCCTAGATGAACCATCAAGGCGAGAAACTTCAATACGATTTGACCCCATATCAGTCCAATATAAATTGTGTGCTATCCAATCAACTGCCATGCCTTCAGGATATTGTAACCCAAATTCAATAATATGTTCAACATTACTACCATTCATAAAAGCTCTATTTATTGTCTAGAAAATAAAAATAGCACATTAAATAATCAAATTAAAATAAAACACATTTAAAAGTTTAAATGTTGTTAATTGAAACAGTAATCATTTCTATGCTCTTTTCTAGTAAATGTAATATAAATTTTAAATAATTCAAATTTAACTGTTTTATTGAATTTTTCCAAATAATAAATGTTTATTTCTCATATTTAAAGCAAATAGGAAACAATTTATAAAAAATAAACTATAATCTCTATTTTTTAACTTATTAAATATCAATATTTAGCAAATCTAAATATGACCCATAGTACAGTACTTGGATTTCTGGTTAAGTTGTATTTCTATAAATTAACTGCATTTTCTACGTAGTCCCATAAAGTGTGATGTACAGTACTTATCCTATTTGTCAGTGCTCCAACTTCATAAAACCATTATATAAAAAAAATCTGTCCTGCTGTCACACCACTCCAGCATGGCTATCATCATGGTGTCATCATTTTAAAAACGTTGTTCTTTCATATCCCTTTTCATTACTGTGAAATTGACATGTTACATCTAGTGAATGTGACAGATGTTTTAATGTTCCAAAAGTGCATTCATCAATTGTCTGAAAGGCCCAGCTGGCACATTATCTTAATGGAAGATGATTCTTCTCTCTCATTTTTCTGGATGTTTCTCTTTGATTGCATCCACTATTGTCACATTATCATCACATAATATAGTAATCACTGTTGATTGTCGTTCCTAATGCAAAAAAAATCAATAACCAGTATTTTTGCATCTCAAAAATATCAACACAATGACCTTGCTGGCCAATAGCTGAGTTCAAAATTTCTTTGTGAGTGGGGATACCTTGTTCTTCTATTATTTGAATTGAACCTTGTCTATGGGTCAAATGATGCACCCAGGATTCATTCTGGGTGACAAGACAATTCAGGAAGTATCCTTTGTTGGCTTTTAGTTGCTGCAAATAAGAGTGCCAACACTTCAAGTATGTTTTCATATTGACTGTAAATATGAGGAAAACCTAGCATTCTGAAACTTTTCATATGTCTAATTTGTCATTGATAATGGATTATACACAGTAAACTTGAATTATTAAACTTACATAAGTAGATATTGGGTATTGATACAAGTTATATATCACTGCAATAATCAGAGGGACTTTTTATAGTAATTTTACATACTGATGAGAAGAATCTCAAAATGTAAATCAACTCTGACATGTGCAGTGAGGCATGTGAAAAGGATAAATTATAAAGACATCTACCATCTTTTATATTTCAGAGTGTTTCTTCTTTATTTGTATATTTTAATTACATATTTACCATACTAAATATTTTATAATCATCATTTAAAACAAATGTTTAAAAAAATTAAATTCCTAATAAAATATTAAAATTATAACTTAATGCTCATCAATAGAAATATAATTGGCCTTTTGTGCTCTCTGAGCAGTAAAGGGCCTGAAACCACAAATAAAAAAAAGGAAATATAATAAAGTTTTATAGTAAGATTTAACCTTTTAATCTTTATTACAGATCCATAATTTACTTATTTAATATGTAAGTTCCTAAACTAATCATTTTAGAGGTTATATGTATTCTTCATATTCTTAATAATCCTCAAAAGATCAATCAGAAGAAGCAACCATCATTGAAATTTGATTTACATAAATAACACTCATAAATAGTGCAAGCTAGAGAAATTTATATAAATAAATAGTCCTCAATATATTTATTATCTTTGGGTTGATTTTTAACCAGCATAACAAGTCTCTCTCTCTCTCTCTATCTCTCTCCCCCTTTCAAATTCCTTTTAGATAAATAGGGAAAAATTCAGAAGTTATCATAGTAATTATTTAACATTTGAAAATTCCTATTATGTTCATTGTTCTTTTGATAGAAACTAAGTTTTTCAGGTTACATTAATTTATTGTTATGGTATTTTCCAATTCTAATAAACTGAAAATTTTCTTTCTATAAAAAAGATTAGATATCTGTATATTTTTTGGTAAAATTTCAACCATTTGAATGGATTTATTTTATTTAATTTTTTAGTTATTTAATAATTATTATTTGTCATAAATGTAATTAAGTCATCACAAAATTATTACAACTGTACTGAATAAACTTTATAATCACTGGAAAAAGTTTGATATCAACACAGCAGTTCAACTAATACTATATATTATATTTTAATTTATATTACTTTATTTGAAAATTAAGGTTTGACTTTAAATTACATATACTCACTTTTTGACATACATCTGTCCAATAAATACGATCATCATTAATATCATAATCTAAGGCACTTGCTTCTGTTATTCCCGAAATAGGAATAACATCATTATGTTTTGATTCCAAAGATATTCGTCTGATATCAACCCGCCTTGAAAACAACAAAAATGCTTCAGGTACAATACAAGTTCTAAGGTCAGAAGCTAATTCCAAGCCCATAGGACAAGAACATATATATTTATTTTCAGGTTTATTTAAACACAAGTTGCTACAATTTCCATTATTTATGGCACAAGGATTGGTACCTAGAAAAACAGCAAACAATTTTATTTCTTCATGTAATGTATGAATTTATATTAATATAATATTACTTAAAATACACTAGTGTAAAAAACATTACTAAATTCAAGTTAGCATGCATTTATTTGAATACATGTTTTCAATCAAAGTTTGATTGACTTATGATATGCCATATTGTCAAATGCTATTTTGACAATATGGCATATTGACAAAATAGCATTTGATTTACTATGCACATATGCTATTGCTTCTACAACTTTTTAATTAGTTAGGTTTTTTAATTAACAATTATATATTCTTTAAATTGCCAAATTATTAAAACTAAAAATAAAATGTTTTATTAAATTAAAGTAGTTTATTCTGTTATTAATCCATAACCATAATTCTACATGGCTTTAAAAAGAAGAAAGAAGAAAAAAAGCAATTATTTATTTATAATTCATTAACAAATCCTGTATAATCATGTACAAAAGTATATACTTATTAAATTTATCCCTTAATAAATTTTCTGAATTTTATAAAATATCAATAAACTGGAAAAAAATCAGAAGTTTTTTTTGTTATGCAATCAAAATTTTAAAATGAAAAATGATAAGTAATTTTAATTTAAATGGTTAATTTATCATTTTTTGTGCTTTGTAAATTTTTGGGAAAATTTTGTGTACAATTGGAAAAAATTTTGTGCCTTGAAAATATTCTGCACCCCCTTTTCCTAAGTTGTATTGCACCACATTATTCCTTGCTGCCTGCAGATGGTTACACTTAGTGAAACATATTGTCAGCAAAAAAATCAACAAGGCAGCCAAGGAGGCAAATTCTTTGACTATTTTGACAATTTTCCTGACTTTCCATGACTTTTCTGAACACTAATGAAATCCCTAATTTTTTCTGACTTCCTGGATGTATAGGAACCCTGTCAGTATCAATAGTTAACAATTTCTAACTGATTTCCTTGAGTTCTTACAAATTTAATTTCTTAATGGTTAGAAAAAAAAATGAATAGAAACTGTTGGTAATTGGAAATTGGTTAAAAAAATAAAAAGAAAAGAAACAGTTGACAAACGGTGATATTAAAAACAATATAAATAGGCTGTTTCCATTTGGTCTCTCTACTTTTTAACAAAGTTTTCCACCTTTGATTACTTTAACAATATCAACTCTCTGTTATCAATTATTCCATAATATCATATCATTTATATCAATTGCAAATTTCATGATATCAAACATCACTAATTCATAGTATCATTTAAAAACAGTATCATTTATAGTATCATAAAAAATTTTAAACTTACCATGCTTTACAAAAATATTTACAGCTTTTAAGCCCATTAAATCTGGAAGTTGATCAATAATAGTCTCTCTCATATCACCAGTTTCTTTATGTACTCTTTCTATTGACCTCTGCTGCCAATCAGTCCAATAAACAAAATCACCTAGAAAACAATAATCATAAGTAAATTTTTAAAAAATTAAAAAATATTGCTTATTATTTCTGTTAAGGAAAAATTAATTTGCTGTATTTTACATAAAAATAAGTGAAATGCAATTACCCAATATTTCCATAACTTATAAAGATAACAATCATTTTTTGTTATATTTTTAACAATAATTTAACAAGAATTAAATAAAGTCAAAGATAAAACAGCTTAGAGAGAATTTTCAGAAACAGGAAAATGCCCCTAGAATTTTTCTCTTACTTTTTATATAAAAAATAAAAATAAATGTAATCTGAATCAAATTTCCCTCTAATAAATTAAATTATCAAATAGTTATTTGATAATTTATTTAATCTTCATATATCCAAAATTTGCACTTACATCATTATTTTATTAAGTTCACATCTTTATAACAAAATTTAGAAAAGTTCAATGTTAGAAAATTTATTAATGGTAAAATAATATAAAAAAATAAAATAAACACTTCAACATAAAATAGCTTACCTTTGAGAAAAGTTTATCAAAATGAAAACAAAGAAGGTTTTAATGCAGACAATAAGCAGGAAAACTGAAACTACAACAGGAAGATGGCATCTATTGAATGATTTGAATAAAATATTATGCTTAAATGAATACCAGAAGTTCCAAAAGTGCTATGATAGAGAACAATAAAAGTGATGACTTTGGATGAGAAAGTGCAACACATACATGTGTCAAGAAGGTCTCTAATGCATGACTGTAATTCACATGTCTGATGTCAATGAAAGTACCTTATGATACAGAAAAATAAAAATAAAACAAACTGAGATCAAAGAGGCAGTGTCATCTGTTGAAATTTATACCGCTAAATATGACAGTTATAAATGATTTTGAAAGTAGAGAATAATGAATTGTTCATTTGAATTTAAGATAAACATAAGAAAAACTTTCCTATGAATGTTAGTATGATTTCTATGAAGGTCCTCATGCTTTATTACAGATTTAAGCAGCAGACTTCCTCAACCAGCTGCATTGCAGACATATCTTTTTTTGAAGTCTTTGTTATCAACAAAAGTGATTATTCATTATGCAACATAAAAATAAACCAGCAATGAGTTGCCCAACTTTCCTATTAACATTTAAAATTTTGGTAGCACCATCTGCTATCATAGTTTATTTTAACTTTTTATATTTTTAACTATTATAAAACATTAAAATGCTTAATTTTGAGGATAAGGAGGAGTTTTATAAAAAAACTGTAAATGCTAACAACAAGTAAAATCATTATTAAGTCCAACCCTACTGGAGATACATATGACTCCCATTATCTCCCTGCCCCCTTGACCTTTAACCATCAAAATTTAATAGCATCAATCCCCCTAATAAACAAACTTCCCTGCAAAATTTCAAATTTTTGACAAAAAGCACAAGAGCTAATAGCTTCAAACTGAGTGAACAAAATCATGCCCCCAAACACATACACTAACATCTAAACATACAGAAATTACCCCAAATTCTTTTGCATTTCGACATTTCTTGGTGTTCTGGGCCCAAAAATATAAAATTCTGGATGGGTCATTTTTTGCCAGATTGCCATACTTTCCCTCTGTTATAACAGCTGGGAAAGTAACAAGAGAATATGCTTCAGCTGATCAAGAAGCTACTAAGGTTTCTGCTGCACAACCAAAGCTCATCAAGGAAAATAGATATAAACCTGAACAGGTTTTCATTTTCAAGCCTGTTATGTTTTGGAAGAAGATACTTCAGCTATATATATATATATATATATATAACCAAAATGAAAGAAGCCCCATGCTTTAAGGCAGTAAGAAATCAAGCTATGATGATATATTGCTATAATGAAGCAAACCACATAAAGCCTGATCTAATCCACCAAACACACAATCAAAGAATATGCTACTCATTTATTATATGTGAAACAAGAGAACTTGGATGACAAACTCTTTTTGGACTGGTTCCACCACTACTTCATTCCTAAAGTCAAAGAATTCCCAGAGGAAAAAAACATTTCCACTTAAAGTCCTCTTTAGACTAGGCAGTTTGATGCCCCAGGACATCAAACTGACAAAAATGAATCTGCAAATGACAAAGCAGAAATTGTCTACCTATTTCCTAATACTACATTCCTTAACCAGCTGCTCAATGAGGAATGAGGAGATAAGCATATCCTTTAAAGACAATTATAAGAAGTATGGGTTGCACTGCTGGGCTTTTGAACATTGATACAGCTGACAGTTTCTTTATAATAAGACAGGTGCTAAAGGACATCAAACAAATCTGTAACAACCTGTAAACTAACATGTTGGAAGAACTTGTAGTCCAAGACTGTAAATAGCATAATTTCAGATTAACAACAAACCATTCTAGATGTATATTGTGAAAAAAATCATTGCTGAAATAAAAGTGTTGGCCAGGAGAATTGGTAAAAAAGGATTTAAGGACTTAGAAGAGGACTTGCACAAGTAGAGCAAGAACATTGAGGACTTGCTGTAATTGATGGGCAGACAATAGCATTCATGAATAACAATTTGGAAGAGCTTGCTTGTTTAAATTCTGAAGATGAAGATGAAAATAAGAAACAATTCCAAGAGAAAAAAATCCAACCTGAAAAATCTTGTACAAATAATGTCTAATGCCATACACTGCAAACTTTTACAAATATTAAAACAGTCTGATTCATGCAATGAAGTTTAAGAAGACTAGACAATATTTCAACGTTATCAAATTATATTCAGAGAATTAAAAAGAAGAAAACAAAAACAGCAGCAGCTTCCCATTACTATGTTCCTCTAAAATAGTGTTCCACAACTGGTGTGCCCTCACTAAGTGAAAGGTGTAATGTGAACTTTTACATATTCTATTAATTTCAAGTTTTATTTATATATTTTTATCACAGACTTAATAAACACTAATGTTGTGTGTTTTTTCTCAAAAACACTTGGCAAGTTTTCTATCAAATATCTTTATTCATATCTTTATTCACACAACATTAGTGTTTATTAAGTCTAAATCATAGAACAAGATACGGTTTCATCAAACAGATTTTTATCACAGTTGCTGTGTTTCTTATGCTTGTATTTCAAGTGTTATTTCAAGTATATTTCATAAGTGTTATTTCAAGTGTTATTTCATAAGTGCTGCAGCACTTATGAAATAAGATGATGTTTGTTTATTCTTCATTACAAGCCATGCATTTTTATGTATTTTAAGAAATTAAATGTAAAATAAATTTTCTCACAGGTGTTGATGTCTGTTTAATAATAATAATAATAACAACAGGTTAGTGGCATTACATAATTCTATTAATAGTGGTATCATATGATACATTTTTGAGGAGAATAACGTTTTGGTGTGCCATGTTGAGACATGTCGAGTCATGGGTGTGCCGCAAGTAGAAAAAGGTTGCAGAACACTGCTCTAAAAGACAAATATAGATAAGTGTAATAATCCTAATATCACTAAGTTTGACTCTTACATCATCAAACTGTGCTTTGTCAGCTTTAAACATTCCAAATAAAGTACTGAATGTTACTCATTGTGATAAATATCCTGGTTTACATTTATTTTTCTCTAGTAGTATACTAAATACAATAAATTAAATTTCACTTTACATATTCAGAAATATCAAACTAAACTGTTATTATTGTAAAAAAACAAAAAATGTTTTAACACATTTTAACATGTTTCTATTAATTGTAAATTGCAGTATAATTGTCTAAACAATTATCTGAAAATACTTGAAATAAAGCACAAATTTATGTGGAATTTTGGTTTTCATGATACTTAGTGATATGCAAAAAAACCATGTAAAACAAAAATCTTACTGTATATATTTCTATTAACATTAAATGTTTCTTTGTATCAATTTCTAGAAAGTATAATAGTAATATTTTCTTATTAATAACTTTAACATTATATAATTGATTAATTTTACAACATAAGTATTTTCTTACCAAGCAAACTAAATCCAAATATATGAGAGAGCTGATCAGAAACTAACACTCTTCTATCCGATCCGTCTAAATTTGCCATCTCAATTTTATCTGATTTTGCATCTCCCCAATATAATTTCCTTTTTTCATAATCTATAGCTAATCCATTTGGCCAATCAAGAGAAGTATTTATAATAGTTGTTCTGTGTGTTCCATCTAACTCTGCTCGTTCAATCATTGGTTTGGAACCCCAGTCTGTCCAATACATATACCTATTAATTAAAAAATGAACAAAAATATATATAAAAACATTAAAATAATAATAGTTATATATAAGAATGTTTTAACACTAAGAAATTTTAACCCTTTTAAAAAGTCCAGAAATTGCAGCTACTGCATACTGCACTTATATTCAACAATAAATGTAAATATTTTACAATCTAGCGATATCTTCATATAATGCTTACATATTATATAATACTGTAAAAAAATTTTTTGTTATACTTAGTCAAAAAATGAAAGAAACATTTAATAATTCATATTTTATTGATTGTATAATGTTAATTTCAATTTAATTTTTAATGAAAAATTAAGTATTTTAGAATCTCCAATAGTTATTAAAAAATTATTATTGACTGCAATTTAAATGTGGATTTTGATTTAGACTTACTGTTTAAAAGAAAATTTCAGTTTTTATGTACATGTGTAATTTGGGTAACTTTGGTAAAATTATTTTTATCTTCAATTACTTATATATCATCCCTAATTTAAAATAAACATTTATATTATGCAAGTACAGAAAATTCTCCATTTAGTACTTATTATAATAATACATACAACGTCATGTTAGGTCAATTAGTAGTCTAAATCAGCAGTCGCCAACCTGTTTGACCTCACATACCACTAAACTCACAGTTTTGAATCTCACGGACCACTGTCATAAATTTTGTTTTAAACAATACAAACATCTATAGAATAATGATCATAAAAGTTCCATTTTACTTTATTAATATGAAATTCATTTGTTTAATTATGACAAATTAGTGTGAAGTTTGTGGCTGCTTGTTTGAAATAAGTTTATGGATTCTTGACTCTTATTCCACAAAGACCAACAATTGCACTCATAACATTATTTATCGTTGATTATTTATTGATTTATTGATAACAGTCCTTACCAGATTGGTTTTAGATTTGAATAAAAAACTCCAAATAAGTGAAAAAAAGGAACCAAGCATTTTGCATTTCTTTTGTAATACTTTGCATAACTTTGGGTTAATCAAAGTTCTCCATGGACCACCAAAATTTTTTTTTGTGGACCACCAGTTAGCGATCGCTGGTCTAAATCATCTTAATCATACTCCATCCTTTAACTGATATTATTACCCTCTTGGTTAAAACTTGCCTCTTGAAAGCTGATAAATTTCTGATAATTCTTCATTTCATATAATGACTAACAGAAATATTCAGAAGCTGTCAATTTTGTATGTTCCCTCACTAACAGTGAATAAGAACTAAACAATTGGCTCAAACCCTTGTCATTGGTTATTTTAGTGTCAATTTTTCTAATAAAATTAACACAACATTGTTGATGAAATATATTTTATTTATCATATATTTACTCTACATCTGGTCAGCAATCATTTCTGCATTGAGCCACATTGCCATCTTAAATTTGTCTGTCTTAGATGGCTCTACAATTATCAATATATTATCAAAGTATACAGATATTATTGACATTTTTCTATTTAATTTTATCCGAGATTATGTTGTTAGTATACATATAATGAAAAAGTTGTCATTTGGTAGTCACTTTGTTTTTTCAACACAATGCTGTTTATTTAGCTCTGTCCCAAATAGCTCTTTGCACTTCTTATTTTATAAGTTAATTATATTTACAACGAAGTGAAAGAACAGAGAAAAATAGAATATTCAAGATTATATCTTCTAAATTGCATATTAGTTAAATGTCACATTTTCAACAGTAAATTCAAAGGTGCAGGAAATACAGTACTGTGGGTTATGTGAAGATTTATTTTACTCTAACAATTTTCTGTGGAGTATATGCTGGTGCAGGTTATGAATTTTGGATTATTAATATTTGTGACTAAATCTTTCAAATTAATAATTTTGCAAATAAATTTCAATATGTAATAATTATTATTGCCTTATTGTCCTTATTTCAATACTTATTATATTTGTCAACTTGGACATAAATTATTAATAGGACTGTTAAACTAGTGTAAGTATTATCGCAAAATTGAGCAAAAGTTCTCAAAGAAAACAGACTTTCTTTATTCAGCCTCCTGTACTTTTGTTTACAACTGTGTTTTGGGCTAACACGCCCCTCTGTATTATCAGTGAATTTTAAAACATTAAAATCACAACACATTTGTTATTTATAGTTAAAACTAATAACCATTGTAACCCTGCTGAAGAGTGGCGTGATAGCCCAAAACAGTTGTAAACAAAAGTATGTGTACAGGAGGCTCAATAAAGAAAGTCTGTTTTCTTTGAGAACTTTTGCTCAATTTTGCGATAATACTTACACCAGTTTAACAGTCCTATTAATAATTTACGTCCAAATTGACAAATATAATAAGTATTCAATATGTAGTATTTTCTTTTGATTCTCTTTATATTAAATTATATATTTGTAAAAATATTTTCTAATTAAACATTATAAACAATATTATTATTTGTTTTATAAAATAAAACCTAGTCTGTTAAATTCCTTACAGGCACTTGTTATAAAATTTAGTATGGATTTGATTACCCATACAAAGGTTACAAGAAATGTTTCAGAGAAAATCCAGTACATCACTTGTCTTAAAAGTACATTATAATTATTATACAAAAAGTTAAAATTAAATCATAACATTAAACTAGAAAACTGTTAAAATTAATCTAAAAGATATTTAAATAATGTAAGTTTAGCACAGTTTTAAATATTAATGATATATAATTGCAACAACTTACCCTTCAACTGGATCAAGCACAATGGCTCTTGGTTCATCAAGATTTTCAGTAATTAAAATTTTTCGAGATGTTCCATTAAGTCTAGAAACTTCAATTCTATCAGTTCCAGTATCAGTCCAATACAAATTACGTGCAATCCAATCAATGGCAATTCCATCAGGATGATGGACTTCTGTTGTTATCAAATCTTCTTGCTCTATATAAACAGAGAATTAAACAATATTTTTATTTAAAATATAAAGATTTCTTAGAAACAATATAAATTTCATCATTTTGACAGTTACTAGAACAAAACAAGAACAGAATATATTGACAGATATTTTATTAATTATAATGTTGTAACATTGAATGACATTTCAAAAATAAACTTTAACATGTATGTGAATTTGTTACCTTTAATGACTATCACAAAACATTGAATTAATTTTTTCTTAATCATTGAAGATTAACTAATTTTTTTTATTATAGGAAATAGCCCATTTATAAAAATAAATAGCATCAATAGTTATTTTCAGATGTATTCTAGCAAATCAAGAGAGAATTTTATGTATGTTCATTTACATCAGGCATGTCAAACACGCGGCCCGCATGCGGCCCACCAACACCTGGGTTGCGGCCCGCCGAGACTTGAAAAAAGTTTTTTAAATATCAAGCTTTGACGCTTGAAGTTGGAAAGTGAACTTTTTGGAACTATACGATTCCTGCCCTTTTGTGTTTGTCCGTTCTGTATTTCGTCCAACCAATTCAAATTGGTCGACGCTAGGAAAGACAGTTGGATAACGGCCACGGCTTTGAATCTATGAACGATGATTGGCCGGCAAACATCATACGAGAGTGGACATCGTGGAACACTGCTACGTGCTGATTTCTCCATCAGCAATTGCTACAATCCATATAAAAAGGAGGAAAGGTTTTGGCGCGAAAGTCAAGTGTTTGCTGGAAGGTCAAGGCGGACGTTTGTGTGCTCTACCGCAAGGGGTCTTTTCGGCGGATCCGTTCGGGAATAGTGACTTTCAGAACTTTGACTGTTTGTGTGAATCTACTTTGTAAACGTTGTAATTTTTGTGATTTGTAAATTATATTCGAGCAGGTGGACTTAATAATCTCAATTCGCTTCATTTCTGGAAGATAGAATGTGAATACACTGATCTACCATATTATACAGAAGTTCGTTGGCTTTCGAGGCATAAAGTGCTAAAACGATTCTCCAAATTGCTGGACGAAATCATAATTTTCTTGGAAACAAAAAATTACGAATGTGCTGAATTAAAAGATGGACAAAGGATAAAGGTCCTGGCTTTCTCGGTTGATATTACAAGTCATCTTAATCGACTTAATCTTAAGCTTCGAGGCAAAAATCATGTTGTTACAAGCGCTATTTGATAATATTAACGCTTTCAAACAAAAATTATTACTTTGGCGAAAACAAATAGGAAAAGAAAGCTTTGAAAGCTGCCAATATCTATTGCTTAAATCAGTGTTTCTCAAACTTTTTTGGACCACAACCCCCCTTCTGCACTTAAAAATTTCAAAGGACCCCCGAAGAATAAGTATGTGTCAAAAAACATCCCGGAGGGAGGGGGTTAGGCCCGTATTTAAATATTTATATTATTTTTATTATTTATATGTGCAATTTATTTAACTAAAATTATTTTACATATTTTTTATTTCTATTATTTCTGAACATGAATCCATAGTAAATTTATAAAATATTTGAAAAAATTAACCTGGCATCAATTTTTCAGCGACCCCCCAAATATTTTTCGCGACCCCACTTTGAGAATCACTGGCTTAAATCACCTAAATTAAAATTTACGGAATATGCTGACCAAATTAAATTGTTAAAAAGAGAATTCGATCGAAAATTTTCTAATTTTAAAAGCTGTGAATTACAATTTCGTCTTTTTGCTTCACCTCCATCTATCGATATTGAAACTGTTGATGAAAACTTACAAATGGAATTAATTAAAATCCAATGTGATAATTTGCTGAAGCAAAAATATATGGAAGTTGGAATTGCAGATTTTTATACATATTTATCTGTAGATTGGTTTCCTAAAATGTTATTGCTTGTTACCCGTATACTGGCTATGTTTGGAAGCACTTATTTATGTGAGCAACTATTTTCTTTAATAAAAAATAACAAAAATTCAGAAAGGTCAAGGTTAACCGATCGACATCTATTATCAATTTTAAAAATTGCATCGGCTGAATATATTCAACCAAATTTTTATGACTCGCTTTGTGAAAAACGTTGCCAAATATCTTCTATAAAGTAATATTAAACTGTGATTTTCTTTATTTCTTATTACAACTTTTGTTTTTTATAAAAAATATAAAATATTTTTAAGTTTAAAAAATAATATGAAATATAAAATGTCTACGTACGTATAATATACAGTATATTGAGTCTAATAAATACATAATATAATCATTCTGAAAATCGCATTTTATTAATTTTTTGAACATTGAAAACATGTGGCCCCCAACTTATACAAAATAGATCATGTGGCCCGTAATATCATGAGTTTGACATGCCTGATTTACATGATCAAGTCTTAAGGTAATCATGGCTGCTGATCATTATGTACAAAAAAATTATTTAGAATGCACGAATAACCTATACAAAAAGAATAAAATATATTTTGTCTCCTCTGATAGTCAAATTTCATGCTGTATTCACATGAAATCAAACTGACTGTTCAAGATTTAATTTGAGTGTTTTGCCATCAATTAACACCTCAGCTGATTCTGTAAATCATCTGATTAAAATTCTACACACTTTTATAGTTGTAAAGTCGAAATCACCCTGCATAACAGCTATAAATCTAAAGAGGAATGGCATGACATTGAGGTCACCAATTTTGATCAAACTTGATGAGGTTATAGTATATCCCAATAACTGACATGTGCCAAGAAGTAAAGTGCAAGACTCAAAATTAAAGGAGAAAACAGAGATTGAAAATTGCAAATCACTTAAAACGTTTAGAATTTCCATTATTTGTAGTGTGGCAAGTGGCTTGGTGGGGACACAATGATTTCATAATCAAGAGGTTTGTGATTCAAATCTTGGTGGTATCAATGTAATTTTCTTTTTATACAAAAGTAAAATTTTTATTTATTCTTGGTATTTTTAAATTTATTATATTTATTTAAAAGTTATTTTTTAATAAATTTATTTTCAAATTTTCATATACAGTACATACGGGATTCATACACTTATTTATAATTTATTTGAAAAGAAGATTAGATTTAAACAAAATTATCATTATTCAAAGCCAATTTTGTTAATAAAAAGACATTTTCATTAACATTATTTGAACTATTTGCTTTCCATAAGCACAATTTTGTGGATGGTAATTATTGTAGGCATGTGGAACAATGAACATCTCTGCAATGTGCACATTCAGTAAATGTAGATTTTTACAATAAGATGATGATACACATGTTAGTGGAAAAACAAACTTAATTAATGTTTAAAAACACGTCTCCATCAACTAATTTGGAGGGGAAAATCATTTGTACTGTATCACATTGGAAAATATCAGATTGCTTGATGTTTTTTCTACCACCTTCGCAACTTCTGAAATTGTTGAAGGCTGCAATTAGATCTTTGATTCTGAATGATGCTTTCACAATATGTAAATTTTGTAATATTGTCGTACAGTGATCCTTCTGCAGAACAAATTTCTATGCAATCAATGTTAGCACGAGATATCAAAGCAATCTTTTAATTCTTTAGTGAATAAAGATGCAATTATACATACATTTAGGTTAAACAATGACTTTGTTGTTAGAGTAAGTACATACTGTACATGAAAATACAGAAAATGTTTTGTTTTTAAATAAATATTGTTAGGAAGCATTTGCCATTTGCTTTTGACCTTGACTTGCTACTTAAAACAAATGGATTTTATTGTTTTATTATCCTGTTTATTGTTCATTTCTAGTTTTCTAAAAATAAATCAGTTTTTCTCTCTGACAATGTTATAAAATTTAAAAATACCAAGAATTAAAAATTATAATTTTGTATTAAAAAAAAATACCACCAAGAGTTGAAACACAAACCTCATGATTATGAAACAAGCCCACCCCCATCAAGCCACTGACTACTCTACAGATGACAGAAATTCTATAAAGGTTTTAAGTGATTTGCAATTTTCAACCTTTATTTTCTCCTTTAATTTTGAGTACTGTACCTTATTTACTACTTGGCACATGTCAGTTAGCACATGTCATTATAACCTCACTGCATTTGATCAAAATTGGTAACCCCAATGTCATGCCATCCCCTCATAAACCAAACTTTTAAATTAAAAATCTTGAGGTCAACTTGCATTCTGATATATAAAATAACTGGAAAATCTAATGCATTGCAATGGCTATGGTAGAAAGAGATTTAATAGGGTTAAAGACTCAGTATATAAGTATCTCAGAAAATAAGTCAGTTCTTTTGATAAAACTTGCATATTTTTCAAGTAAAGTTTTGTTCTATTCTTAATGACAGTCAGTGGTTCTGGTAAATCCACAGATATAAACATTAGGAAAAAACAAATCTGTCAGACTTGATTTCCCAAAAAAGAAAAGCCAATTATTTTTGTTTAATTTTTGATTTGTCAATTCAATTCCAAGGATTAAAAGTTACTAGCACATCAATTACTAGATAATAAATTAAAATCTTCAGATCTTGCAAAAACTAGTGAAATCTGAACTATTGACATCTTTGAATTGTTTAAGTTACTAATTTGCCTGGTTTTAGTTTTACTTCTGAACAGATATATTAATAAAGTAACTAATTAATTAATTACTTCATAGACATCCTCACATAATTTAGCATCTTAGTTATCAAAAACTTCTATAAAACTTCATTTTAAAAGTTTAATTTCTTTAATTTTATTCTATAAAACTCACCACTTCCATTCAGATAAGCTCTTCTTATCATTTGGGTTTCGTCATCTGTCCAATATATCTTATGTTCTTCTGGATCATAATCTACCGCAATAGTGTGACGAATCCCTTGTAATTGTAACACAACATCAGTATAATCAGGAGTATCCAAAGATATTCTTCTTATATCAGTTCTTCTAGCAAGAAGTAGAATTTCTTGTGGACCTGAAATTTAATATCACAGTATTAATCAATAAAAATTAAATAGATCAATATTAATCTCAAATCTTTCAATTTGAGATTTTCCATTATTCTAAAAATTCAGAAATAAAATAATTGTAAAATATAGCAGTAATCCAATTTTATTCTTTTCACAGCTTACTTGACATTTTAATTTTAGACAGAATTGTTGTTAAACAGGTTTCAGTTAGATATTACATTAATATAAATGTCAGTATTATGGTTATTATAACTTAGTTACAAAAGTCTGGATTTAAACATTGTATTCAAAGCATTATCCCAGTATAATTAGAAAATGTAAAATAATCTTCTTTAAGAAAATAGAAATTATAAAATAAAAATTATAAAGTCTCTCAGTCATTTAATCAATCTTTCATAAAATTATATTTACATGTATTATTGCATATATTCTATTATAATGATATATAAATTCAAATCATTCATACAGTTATTTCTATGAGCAATAGCAAATTGCAAATTAAGTGAGATATTCATGTGTGAAAACAATATAGTTCTCTACATTCTTGGCTTAAGGTTCAAGAACAATAAATGATCAATTAAAATTTTAAACACTAGTTTTAAAGTTTTTTATGAACACATCAAACTAGAAACAATTTCAGTAATTACTTACAATATTTAGATTATAATTCATCATCTTAAAGCTAGAGATGAGATCTGTATTGTTTTTTATATACAGACATATCATCTAATGCATTATTGAAGTTGCTGAACATAACTGCATTAATGATATGAATTTATGTTATATAAGATAGAAGCTCTTACAATCTTAACAACACAGTGAAGCATGTTTATATATTCTCAAGGAACTAGACCAGTGGTTTCCAATCATATTGGATTTATAACATATTTTATTATTAAAATATTACTGGATCAGCTAACATTTTGATCATAGAGTTCTCTCTCATACTTTTTCTATGAAAGGTTACTGGAACAAACTTCCAAACTCTAGTTGATAACACAGAAATACATTGTTACTATTTTTATAAATAACTAGCAGACCCGGCCACGCGTTGCTGTGGCTCAAAATGTATCTATTATAAATGTATAACGCCTCCCCCGTGGGGGGAATTTCAAAAAATCCCTTCTTAGTGTACATTCTCTTGACGTACCCTATTAAAACGCAATCAAACATGCATCTAAAATAGTATAATAAAAGTCGAGTTCTTCACAGTAAGCCTTAATCCTGTCCCTCTCCCCCGCAGGGAAATATCGAAAAATCCATTTTTAGTGTATATTCTGTTGACGTAACCTATTAAAACGCAATTAAAAACGCAAAAAACCGCATCTAAAATAGTATAATAGAAGCCGAGTTCTTCACAGTAAGCCTTAATCCTGTCCCTCTTCCCCGCTGGGGAATATCGAAAAATCTCTTTTTAGTGTATATTCTGTTGACGTAACCTATTAAAACGCAATTAAAAACGCAAAAACCGCATCTAAAATAGTATAATAGAAGCCAAGTTTTTCACGGTAAGCCTTAATCCTGTCCCTTTCCCCGCTGGGAAATATCGAAAAATCCCTTTTTAGTGTATATTCTGTTGACGTAACCTATTAAAACGCAATTAAAAACGCAAAAAACCGCATCTAAAATAGTATAATAGAAGCCAAGTTCTTCACAGTAAGCCTTAATCCTGTCCCTCTTCCCCGCTGGGGAATATCAAAAAATCTCTTTTTAGTGTATATTCTGTTGACGTAACCTATTAAAACGCAATTAAAAACCAACCGCATCTAAAATAGTATAATAGAAGCCAAGTTCTTCACGGTAAGCCTTAATCCTGTCCCTTTCCCCGCTGGGGAATATCGAAAAATCCCTTTTTAGTGTATATTCTGTTGACGTAACCTATTAAAACGCAATTAAAAACGCAAAAAACCGCATGCTAAAATAGTATAAATAGAAGCCAGAGTTCTTCACAGTAAGCCTTAATCCTGTCCCTTTCCCCGCTGGGGAATATCGAAAAAATCCCTTTTTAGTGTATATTCTGTTGACGTAACCTATTAAAACGCAATTAAAAACGCAAAAAACCGCATGCTAAAATAGTATAATAGAAGCCAAGTTCTTCACAGGTAAGCCTTAATCCTGTCCCTTTCCCCGCTGGGGAATATCGAAAAATCCCTTTTTAGTGTATATTCTGTTGACGTAACCTATTAAAACGCAATTAAAAACGCAAAAACCGCATGCAAAATAGTATAAATAGAAGCAGAGTTCTTCACAGTAAGCCTTAATCCTGTCCCTTTCCCCGCTGAGGAATATCGAAAAATCCCTTTTTAGTGTATATTCTGTTGACGTAACCTATTAAACGCAATTAAAAACGCAAAAAACCGCATGCAAAATAGTATAATAAAAGTCGGAGTTCTTCACAGTAAGCCTTAATCCCGTCCCTCTCCGTCGCAAGGAAATATCGAAAAATCCCTTTTTAGTGTATATTCTGTTGGCGTTAACCTATTAAAATGCAACTAAAAACGCAAAAAACCGCGTGTAAAATAGTATAATAGAAGCCGAGTTCTTCACAGTAAGCCTTAATCCTGTCCATCTCCCCCAGTAGGGGAATTTAGACGTGTATATTATATACAAACACTTGCGTATTCGAATGCAACGTTGTGTCAAAATTCAAAAGGAATCGGTAGGAACAAACAAACGTTATATTTTATTTATATAGATAGATAGAAAATGATCTGCTTTAGTCCATTCTAACAGAAAAGCATAATGCCTCACAGAAAAGCCAACTTAGGTTGTCAGAAGTTAGCGCCATCTGTTGGACATGAAAGCCTTAATCCATATATAAATATATTTTTGAAAGGGGGGAAATAGTGGTCTTCACATATGCCACAAACCTTCGCGGGAGTGTATTAAACAACTTCCCAAAGTTTCATGGCAATCGGATAAATAGTGTGGTAATGCATGAAGGACAGACACACAGACACACACACAGACAGACATACATTCGTTTTTATATATATAGATTTTATTCATCTTGTGGAACACTTAGAATGTTTTCATGACACACTAGTGTGCCATGATACACAGGTTGGGATTCATTCAACTAGACCTAAAAGACATAAATTTCAGTTTTACATCCTTTGCTTAAGTCAAGATTGCAAACTAATAGTTGTTATAACAAAATCCAAAATAATTTTTACCTATTCAAGACTCAAATGCTACAGAAAATAGAATTTATATAATCATCATCTGTAATTTTCACATTTTAAATTTTAAATGGTCATTAAAAACTGGCTCAAGTTTTATGTTAAAACTGTATGCTGGAATTTTTCCTAAAATTAACTTGTTTTGTTAAAGGAACATTCTTTGTTTATGAATTATTTTACTTTTACATAATTCAAATGTATAGACTTTTCCTAAATTGTGATTGCTTCCTATCTATTAGCCATAGTCTATGCTAATCCTTCATTCTGAGATAGAATACTCCTGTGGAGTCAATTTTATGTCTCTGAATTGCAGGAATGTGAAGAGAAAACTGTAAAAACAGAACAAAGAATGTGTTTTAAAAATTATACCAGAATTTTTAAAAGAATATTGTGATATCTGTTATCTTCACCAGAAAGAAAATAACATATATAAAACAAAATTGTAATGAGCCTTAGAAGTTTAAGTGAAACATTTCATCATTGAAAGGAATAGGACTGTTTTGGGACTAATGTAAAATGTCATAAAAGTAGAAAGGTTTACATTGTGCTCCCCTGTATTATATTTTGATAGATATAAAAATTTTATCTATTTATTATACAGAAAATATCTATCTACTGTGAAATGAGGAGGATTAGAAAACTTAAAAACAAATAATTAAAGTTTGATCTATAAGAAATAAATTCCAAATTAAATGCCAAAACTATATTCTTCTTTGTACGCCATATCAGATTCCTGATGTCGGCAACACCTGGCATAGGTTAATAAGTAGTTAGTAACGTGTTGAGGTATATCTAGGGGAAGTTACATCCAGAATGGATTCCCGTTGCCTTTTCTGGGGTGCAATGTTATGTGAAGGAAAATGCCTTCCGGGAGGTCTTGTAAGGGAAACTGGTTCCTATTCAGGTGTTACTAACATGGAGAAAACCCAGAAAACTTCGCACGCCAGCCCGTCCAAGCACAGTGCAAACCCGTGACTGAACTCCCAGTGTTTAGCGACAGAACCGTTCGGCACTGGTGGGTCTAAAACTTATATTAGAAACATCTAATATAAATATTTTAAGATTTTAGTAAACTTTTCTAATATAAATTTTGATTTTCAGTTTATTATAAACATATTTTGTTCATAACAACTTTAATATTCATTGTACCAGTACATTGTAAAATAAAATTTTAATTTCCTACTCACCCTCAGCACAAGTTTTAGAATCATCTAATAAACGAACTCCTGTTGGACAGGCACATGAATAATATGGCTTGTGAGAAGACATTAAGCATAAATGAGAGCAGCCACCATTATTAGTATCACATGGTGTTGGACCTATATATAAAATCATATACAAGAATTATATACAATAACTTCTCATACAATTCAACTACAGTCAAACTCAATTATAACAAACACAGATATAAATTTATTAAATATAATTAAATTATTTAATATTTTATTGGAGTTTTTCTTTTTTTTTTATTTAATTGGGAGGAAGAAACCAACCATCTTTGACATTTCCAAATGTAGATAAATAAATAAATTTAAATTATTTATCATCAAGTTAATTAAAATTGTAATTAATAATATTTTTTAATAACTTCTATTATTTCTATATTTCTTCTCCTATCTTCCTTCAAATAAATCACTGTTCTAATAAATAAATATTTTTTTAACATAAAATTATTAAAAACATTGAATTACCATTCGGTTGTCGTTCACTCAGATATACGTGAATTCCCATTGGAGACAATGAACCACCAATTACATTTTTTTTTTGATGTCCATCATATTTATTACAAGATTGTACGGTTCTTGTTTGCCAATCTGTCCAATATAATCGATCATCATATAATGTCAAAGAAAATGGATGAGGGAGATCACGATTTACAATAACTTTCCGACTACGTCCATCAAAATCCATACCAGATATAAACTTCAACTTAGCATCAGCCCAATATATTCTAAAAGAGAGAAGAAGAAAAAATTATAAAAATCGTGCAGATTATGTTTCATTATGCTAATCTCAATTATCTGCTAATTTTTGGTGTTTGTACATACAGAAGAATCTCATTTTAATGGATCAGTCAGGCTGTAGAAAATTATTGTTGTTCTGAGAATCCATAATATTGCAAACAATGAATTTCCCATACACCCAGGAAAATATCCATTATTTGAAAAAATTTCCACTTTTTAACCCCCATATATAAGAAATACCAGTATTCGCAATTATTCAGTCTCTTGAGATCACTATTCTTTATCCTATAGAAACACATTTATAATGTATGTGTATATTATGTCATACGTGTGTAAGACAAAGCTGATGAAAACTGTACATACTGTAAGCATAAAAACAGGCAAATTATACATGTTCATTAGCACTTTGCTTGATGTCACAATTTGTTTAAAAACTTGTCCATCTTGATTTTTTTCAATGCCGATTTTCTGTCTATTGAATATGACACGCTTGATATTAGCAATATCATGTACAGTAGAGCCCTGTTCATTTGTGCTGAAACTCGTTGTGAAGGTCTTTACGAGCTGGAAATAATCGATGGCCTCACTAAATTTTTGCACTAAACTTGGACTAGTGACAGTGTTCATTAAGTAATTTCTCCTCAATTGTATCCACTGGCTGACTCTCTTTGTACAATTCTTCAATTGTACTGGTATATATCCCAAATGTAACAAGTGCATCATCAAACTCTACAAATTTTCCAAAAACACCTTAAGTTCCAAAAACCCCAACGTTTAGTTAATATAACTAAATGTTGAAAAACTGCAAACTTTACAATAGATTTCGGGTAGAAAAAATCTATTATTCTAAGTAAATGAGCCACTAAAAGGTAAAATTACATTCATTTGGTGGAATTTATAATAAAATCTGTTATTCCGAGAAATCCGTTGTTCCACAATCCATTAAAATGAGATTCTACTGTACTGATATATTATCTCACTTATTGGTTTAGTTCTCCTAAATCACTTTCATGATAAAATACACACATCTACAAACTATTTTAAGTTCATTTATATACCTATAAAATCTTGAATAAATTAAATTATAACAATTAAGATATTTCCTTGTAAGACATTAATAATCAATTAAAATAAGTAATGGTCACTCAATATAAGATTTTTAAAAATTATTTCTTTGTATAATAATGCCAAACTTAAAAATTTGCATTTCTAATAGTTGTGTACTGGACTTCAGAAAACTAAAAGAAACATTTAAATATTAGACATCTTTCATGTATCTGAAACTGGAGGAAAAAGAACTTTTCTTAATGAAAAGTTAAATTATGTGCTTTAAGACTAGACAGAATTTTATTATCTCTTATACTGCTCCAAAATTTGAGATATTTTCAAACTTAATAAGCCCTAGGTCTTTCCATTTCAGAAAATCTGACAACAAAGTATAAAGAACAATACACTTTCTTTCATTTTCATAAATTTAATTCTGAGGATCCTAGATTGACAGAAAATACCTTCCTTTATCAACAGCAGCATGTTAGTTTCTTCACAATATTCAAAATCATCCACTTCTCTTTCTCCTGTATTTTTAATACTAAGGAATTAAAATATTATTCCTTTTTCATAAGAAATGAAAAAAATATTATTGGCTTCTTTAAATAAACTATGTATAACATACATAAAAAACTTATGTCCACTTAATCTAATACAATAAACAAACATGTTTCATAATTAAAAAATAATTGATTTTTTTATAACTTCTATGTGAGTAAATATAATATATTGCCTTGCCTAAAATATTGCTTTGTTTTGAATATGCTACTTTCAATAATTATCATACACATTAAAAAAATACTCTATTTTTTGCATGAATTTAATTACTAAAATTCCTTCAAAAATCTTGCAAATTTTTTAAAATCAATCAAACAATTCAACAGATTATCTATCAGCCTATTATAAGGCAATAATCTGGCAGATCATTTGGCAATACAAATAAATCAGGTTGATTTATTTGTATTGCCAATGATCTGCCAGATTGGTTTCCAATTAAAATTATATACAGTCGACTCCGCATAAGTTGTCACCCAGATAACTCGACACCATCAGTTATGTAGTCACTTTTCTGTGGTCCCAGCAACTTACATAGGCATTAATGTTAAAAAATTCCAGTTTACTCGACACTGTTTAACTCGTCACTACTGGATAAGTCAACATACTTTTGCTGTCCCATACTCTGATAAGTTGTCGCCCCCTTCTGAAAAAATGAATTCACTCCGCTCATGTGATGCAAAGTCATTTTTTTTTCAGGAGGAGTAGTTGATTTATTTATTTATACATATTAATAAAAATGCCTTAACATTTTATGTATTTTTATGTATAAAATAATAACAGATAAACAAAAAGAAAATATACAATCTACATCAATGTCACACCAGAATCCAATTTTGCATTTTCTCATGCTAGAGGCATTAAGAATCCTTAGACGTTACTTGTCAACAATTGACAATTGCGAAGATGATGTTTTAAAGGCATTCATGATCGTTGAAAAAGAAAGTTGAGACAGTTAAGTGCTCAAAACAAACAACACAAAACGAATTTTTCAGTTTTTCATCTACAGAGTAATTGTAAATGGAAGACACAATGTATTGTAGGTCTATACTACTGTATTTTCCTAACTAGTTTTGTGGTTTTTTTTTCAACTTCGCTTTAGTCGTCACATCGGATAACTTGACACACTTTCACTTCCCCTTGGGGTGTTGACTTATGCAGAGTCGATTGTATATATATAAATAATTTTAATTGGAAACCATTTGGGTAGTTGGTGTAAAGTATCTTGCAACCAGTTAATTCAGCTTTTGTTTCAGGAAAAATATTTTTACATAACAAATCAAAATTTATTCTTTTCTTTTTGAATTGAAATATATAAATATTCTAAAATGGATATTTTACAGATGACTGCTATATATTTTGTATATTATTATGTTTATTCTTTGACTGGTATCAATGGCAAAGAAAAAGTATCTTAAGTTATAAGATTTTTTTCTTTATGTTATGATTAAAATTTATTAGTTATGTTTTAAAATAACAAAGAACTATATATATATCGTATACAAGTAAAAAAAACTAATTAATAAAAATTTACCGTTTTGTTTCATAGTCAACAGTAAGTCCATTTGGCCAAAATATATTTTCTTTGACTATTATTTTTCGTGTCGAATGATTTCCATTCATACTAGCTCGTTCAATTTTTGGCATCTCTCCCCAATCAGTCCAAAACATTAACCTATAAAAATCAAAAATATTTATATTAATTAATTATAATTTTAAAAGGAAGAAAAAAATTCAATTAGGAATTCTAAAAATAGAGAGATTGCAGCCAAAGTTCAAACATTAAACTTGTACGGCAAGCAGAAGTACACGTTTGACGTTTGAACTCCAAGTAAAATACATTGCGGTGCATGTTCACAACAATATCCCATGAGTCAGTGCACAACATGAACATTGCGCACTGACTCATGGATATTGTTGAAAAATGACAGAAATGTTTAACGTTGAGGAATGTTACCAGTGAAGGTAAATAAACAAATTAAACTATTTTAAAGTATTTATAGGATGTTTAATAACACTAAATAATTATTTTTAATTAACGTCATGTCTCCTACCGTACTTACCTCATACTTTTGTTGAGGAAAGTAGTAGCTTATGTAAATCCGAAAGGACCGGAAAATTATTTTTAGAAAATTTACAAATGTATTACGCTGTCGATGATAGAAGATGCCATGGAAAAACAAACCTACTCCTACAGAATTATGATAAGCTATTATGAAGACAAATATATGTAAATTCTATAAGCATTTCATATCACTTGCAAAAAAATTGAATAATTAAATAATTTCTGGATTAAAGTCGTCTATTCTTTTACACTATTATTCATAAATACTTAAATAATCATTATTTTAATAAAATACATCATAATTTTAACCCCAAACACAAAAAACTGAAGTTTAAGCCAATCTTCTACTCGCCATGCTAGACGTAGCAAATGCCATTATCAACCTTCTAGAATTGCCAGATGGCGGCATTCAAACGTCCAACATACACGTTTTTGGCTGAAAACAACAGCCACAACCTCTTTAATATTAACAGACAGTGCCATCTGTTGCATTTCTATGTTTCAGTGAAACTAAAGCCAGAGCCATAACATTGAAATATAAAATATTAGTCTGAGTTACTGATTTTATTTCTCTTATAATTTTTTTTAGTTAATAAATTTTTTCCATTGTTAAATAATAATTATAATAAGTAGGATGATACCACATCAAATTAACAATAAAATGAAAAACCACTATCTTCTGGTGTTAATTCTTTTAATTAGAATACAAACATAATGATAAAAGATGGTTAGTATTTTCACAATAAATCTTTTCATTCTCAAGCAATCAAACCAAACAAAATCAAATTCAAACTGGAGTGTGTCAAACCAAATATACAGAGCTTTTTTTTAAGAAAAACAAAAAGAAAGAAAAAGCTTTGTATGTGATGTGATCATTTATTAGCTCTGTCCATAAAAATTTCTCATAACCAAAGAGTAAAGTTTTTCAATTCCAAGTACCTAGGCTTGTAGAGTCTTTTCACTTTTACTTGGACCAATAACTAATCTAAAACTTGGCAAGTTTGAGTCCAAACTTCATATAATTAAACGGCATTGAACAGAAATCATCAGTTGTCAATCATCAAAGCATTATTAGTAAGCATGGAATCTGCATTGCTACACTACTTTTAATGCAGGTCTCATTTTTAGAGGAAACCATAATCAACCATCAGGAAATGATCTTTTAATCCATTTAAACTGAATTTTTAATCCAATTTTGTACCCTTTTCACCATTCTCTTCAACTAGCATCATTTACTGCCTTTCTCAAGCTTCTGCACAAAATTACATATGAAATTCATTAGCTTTGATTCTACAATATCAATAGTTTAAAAATTTCTAATTGATTTTCCTGCCCATTTAATGTTCAAAAAATGAAATTATGCTATTGATTAGCTGACAAATTTCAATCATAAATAGTTTTGAATTTAAATTTGAAAAGTACTCCTTCCTAAAATTTTAAATTTCTTGCTGCAATTGGTTAGGAAAAGTCAGTTGAGTAACAGTGGTTTTAAAAAACAGTATAAACAGATAGTTTCCTTTGTCATCCCTACTTTTTAATGATGTTCTGCACCTTTTTATCATATTGTAAATAATAAAACAAGACCCTGCTTAATGCTCCCTCGATTAATGCTAATTCGATATAATGCGGTCTGCTCAAAGCCTTAAAAAGAAAAAAAAAAAACTCAAAAGTTACGCTGATTGAAATTATCATGGTATTTCATTGATTCATATATAATACGATTACTCACAAATACAAACCAATCAGCAAAAGGTGGCAATTCGTCGTAGCCTAAATCTATGTTTGATGCAATTTTGGAAAAAATATATCATCATGGATACCATTGGCAATATCGACTTTGCTTGGCAAGAAATAACTGATAAATGCATTAACAGAGTGTGGAAAAAGTTATGGCTGAAGGTATCCAAGAATTCTCAATGACAAGAGCCTATCGCTGTATTGTTAGGTTGACCAAATTGCCAACCTAATCGATACAGCAGAACTAGATGTAGATGAGCAGGATATTGAAGTGTTACTGCAGGTTTCCAGTGAGAGCCTTACCAACAACAACCTTCAAGAACTGCAGAACAAGGAATTCATGTAGAACTGAAAAATGTGATTCTGAAAACAAAGAACTCAAAGAATTTCTCTACAGATTTCCTTAGTAAAATTTGGTAACAATAACCAAAATCGTTGATCAAATTGTAGCGAATGATCTGGATTTTGAAAAGAGTGCAAAAGCAAAACGAGGTGTCTTCGATGTGATCTTCTGCTACCAACATTTGCTTAAGGAAAGAAAAAAAGCAACAAATGAAACTACATGACTTTATTGAAAAAACAAGAATTTCAGAAAAGCCAGGACCTCCATCACAAAAAATGAACTTTACATTTCTGTGTGCATATGTTTGTGTTATTTTACATATATTATTATGCAAATTAATATAAAAAGAACTTAAAATTGAAGTAATATCTGTTTATTTTTGGTTATGTATTCCCCTTTCCCTATTTACTCTATGTTAAAATGACCTCGTTTAACACTGTTTCAGGATAAAGTTTCATATAGGCTTAAATTACACAAGAAAAGTATTGGAATTGGTTGCTAATGGTGAATGAACCTAATGTATTTAGTCATGCAACCTAAATACAGATGTCAACTGGATCATCCAAGTGTCATTTGGGAGAAAGTATGTATGGGTCATCTTGTTGAAAGAATTGATTGACAAGGAAGTTGTTCAAATTGTGCGACCACTATCAGTCACTGTTCATCAACTTGCTGAGTCTCTGCAGGATTGCAGTCTTGGCAGGGGTCCAGGGATGCAGGTCCAAGCAGTTCACACCCAGTTGGGTTACTTTAACTGTGAATCAAGCTTTATTTCTTGTGGTTTTTTTTGTGCATATTTTTGGGCTGATATTCATCTAGTTTATAGTTTGAACTTAAAATTCCAAATTATAACCTAAATACCTGCATTTGCAGCCCAATTAGGCAATGCTAATTTTTGACATGCGATGTTACTGTGTAGTAATTGATTTTCCTCAAAGCTTTGGGTACTGAAATCTTAGATAATAAATGAGAAAGGGTATGCAGATTTGTTAGCAAGTGTCAGGAGGGAAGAAGTCAAAATTACCCAAAAAACAAAATTATATAATTTATGAACAGCCCCTAAAGTGCTTCACTTTGCATGTAACCAAAGTGATAGTTATGCTTTTTTTGGGTTAGTTTCAAATGTTAAGTTAATTGTAAAATATTTCTTTAAGAAATGCTGTAAGTAGTAAGCAGGAGGAAAGGTTTAAGAAAACTAGCTGCAGGATATGCCGAGAAGGTATTATTACTGATGGAACTATCTTGAGGTGTAATATTTGTGACATGAAGATTGCTGTTGATGAAAAGCACAACTCAGAACATGTTAACAAGCGTATTTTTACTGTGAAAAATGTAAAGTGAAACAAATTAAAGCAAAAAAAAATAAGAAAAAACAAACTTTTATTTCAAAATCCTTAACATAAAATAATAACAATGCTGCTTCTAGAACCAAATTCTTTTAATCTTTAGTTACAACTTTCTTACATTCTGGGATCTCTGAGTAAGGTCAGTCATCCAAGTTTGAAAACTTTTTTGCAGAGATGGACTGGCAAAACCATTCCTGATGAAAGTATTTTAAGGAAATGTTATGTTCAACCAGTACATGAAAAAACAATCAGTAAGATAAAGGAATATTATTGAAGATAACCCTATTTTCTTTCTTGTAGACAAACAACAGATAACATGAAACAAATGGTTTTGAATATTTTAGTAGCCCCAATAACAGACCAACCAATGAATGCAATGCTCTTAAAGATATAAAAGTTGCAAAAGTGTGATGCTTCCCATGTAATGCAGCCATTTAATGTTTCCTGCATGAAGCTGTGGCTAGATGGCATTAATTAAATACCAAAATGTGCCACAAACCGCATATTCCCATTCAATCTACAACAATATTTTGCTTCATAGCAAAAGCAATGTGTCATCAAGTGTTATCATGCAAAAGGATCATTTTCCGTCATTTATTCACAGCTAATGGGCATTTTTGGTCCAGTGCATGCTTTAAACTGTAAAGCTGTTATCAATAGCATTCCCCTGTAACAGTTTCATTTGGTTTTAACACTGAAAGTATACTACTACTTCTTAATCCCACCAAATACTCAGCATAACCTTGCAACCACGAATATTCCACTTTGGTGTTGATGTTGACAGTTGGTCAGAGTCACATCATGATCTTTTGCATTTAGGATTATCTAAATAAACCCACTAGTAACAGTCTAATACAAAAAATTTTCTTTTTTTGTCTGGCAAGCAAGGACATGAAAATGTTTAATTGGTTTGCTATAACACTTTCAGACAATTCATGTGGCATCCATTTTCCTTCCTTCAGAACTTTTCCCATGACATGTAAATGTTCGATGACTGTTCTTTTGCATGTTCTAAAGTGGTTTGAGCTATGTCTTTGTCCAATAATAACTCACAATTTGGCATCTTGAAATGTTTTTAGAAGTCCCAAACATTTTTTGTCACTAACATCAAAATCACTACTCTTAAACTGTCTAAATCAATACTCACAAGTTTTAATTGATGGAAAAGAATGTCCATAAGCTTTGACAACCTTCTGGTGTCTATTTGCAATTGTTTTTCTCTTGTGAAAAAATAAAGTAACATGTGCCAAAAATGCTCTCTCGGAACTTCCATTTCAATACTTATATAAATCCGACTCTTAACTAGTCTTTGGTTTTTAACTTACTGAACATAAATATAATTCAGATTTCACCACTAAAATTTACAACTAGATCCCTCTTTTGAAAATCCTCAAAACTAATTCACACTCCTAAAATAGTATTATTTTATGTTTATGTTTAAATCTAAAATGCAGTTTTAGTCTATAATTTAGAATGTGAGATTTAATCGTGAGTTCTCATCAATGCTTGCCTTATACAGCAAATAAAATGCATATAAAAATAATTTTTTCTGTTTATGAAATTCTGCATGCATGTTAAAAAACCAATTTTCTAAACATAGTAAAAATGGCATTCATAAGATTTAAAAATAACAAAGTAAAAGTCTTTACTTGTTATTTTAACAAGATAATAGTATCTTGTTTTTGAACAAGATACTGTTATCTTGTTTTGACAGTAATATAAACATTTAAACTGCCTCTATTAAAAAATAGTTTTACTACTACTTTTTTCATCAATATGAATACATTTTATTATGACTGCATCACATATCAGAAATAATCAAAACACCCACAAAAAGCTATTAAAATGAGTTTAACAATCAGCCAAAGATTTGGAAATTATAGGTTATTTTTATACTACACTTCAATTTATCATATAAAATTTTAAGTTCACTGTCTGTCAGCATTTATTAACACTAATAGACAGTGCTCTTAAAGTTTAATCTGATAAGAATCTGGCATAAGAAGCTAATTATTTCTTTCATAATTCAATTTATTTATTAAATTCTTTGGTAATAAAGACAGATGATATTACAATCTTATAATAAATTTAATAATTAAAATAAACTTAGTGCCTGAAATAAATTGACTCAATACTACTTGACCAATACTTGACCAATTACAACCTCTATAAGTTAGAAAATCTATATATATAAAAACGAATGTATGTCTGTCTGTGTGTGTGTCTGTCCTTCATGCATTACCACACTATTTATCCGATTGCCATGAAACTTTGGGAAGTTGTTTAATACACTCCCGCGAAGGTTTGTGGCATATGTGAAGACCACTATTTCCCCCTTTCAAAAATATATTTATATATGGATTAAGGCTTTCATGTCCAACAGATGGCGCTAACTTCTGACAACCTAAGTTGGCTTTTCTGTGAGGCATTATGCTTTTCTGTTAGAATGAACTAAAGCAGATCATTTTCTATCTATCTATATAAATAAAATATAACGTTTGTTTGTTCCTACCGATTCCTTTTGAAATTTTGACACAACGTTGCATTCGAATACGCAAGTGTTTGTATATAATATACACGTCTAAATTCCCCCTACTGGGGGGAGATGGACGGGATTAAGGCTTACCGTGAAGAACTCGGCTTCTATTATACTATTTTACATGCGGTTTTTTGCGTTTTTGATTGCATTTTAATAGGTTACGTCAACAGAATATACACTAAAAAGGGATTTTTCGATATTTCCTTGCGACGGAGAGGGACAGGATTAAGGCTTACTGTGAAAAACTCCGACTTTTATTATACTATTTTAGATGCGTGTTTAATTGTGTTTTAATAGGGTACGTCAAGAGAATGTACACTAAGAAGGGATTTTTTGAAATTCCCCCCACGGGGAAGTGTTATCTATATATATTAAAACGAATGTGTCTGTCTGGCTGTCTGCAAGGGTGTTGCCAGCCAATGGGCCGGGGGGGGGCAAGATGATATAAATTGATAGGGGATATGAATTGTATGTAGGTAAAATAAAAACGATTTATAAATTTTAAGAAGCTTAAGAAGATTATTTTAATTAAAACATAATCTTCTTGGGTTTTTCGCGCGGGAATTATAAATGGGGCAATAAATGACTTAGCATTTAAATAATTTTTTTCGCATGTCTAGGTAGGGGCAACTGCCCCTCTGCCCTCCCTCTGGCGACGCCCTTGGTTGTCTGTCCTTCATGCATTACTACACCATTTATCCGATTGCCATGAAACTTTGGGAAGTTGTTTAATACACTCCCACAAAGGTTTCTGGCATATGTGAAGGCCACCATTTCCCTCCTTCCAAAAATATCTTTATATATGTATTTATGAACTGTTATTTGTAATAATTTTTGTTTAATCACTTTATTTTTGCTAATTATGTATTCACTTGACCTTTGTTAAAACTTTAACTGTATCTTAAACAACAACCGAAGTTGTATGAGGAAATTTGCCTATTTTACCGATCTAGGTATTCCCATTTCCAAATTTTAATATCAACTTAAAATGGTTTAAAGAGACGAATTAGAGTAGAAACGGTTTATTATCCAACTATCAGAAAACTGACATGCCAAGGAAAACAGAAAGGAGCAATTAAGTAATTAAATTAATTTGTAAAGGATTAAAAATATAAAAGTGGGAAACATCGCACCCCCCTTCCACGGCACCGAGTGTCACTTCTACAATGTTTACACATTAAACGAAGAACTTAGTCAAAGCAATCAATGAATAATGATGAGAGCTGTCACAAAACAAAGATGAGTCACATCAACAAGATGATGACTCTACAAAAGTTAGATGTCATTATCAAACAACAAAATAAAACAATCATCTCAGCTACGATGACGAAACCGCCAATAAATCATCACCCGATGACGACACTACCATATAAATCATCGTCTGATGACAAACTTTCTCGTGCTGGAAGTGTTTAAAAAGGGAGCTCCAACCCGATCAAAGAGTCAGATAGAAAGTCAGAGACAAGACTCAAGAAGTCTCAGCGTCAGAAAGAAAAAGTCAGACAAGAGAGTAGACCAGAAGCAGTAGTGAAAAGTAGTGAGAAGTAGTGAGAGAGAGACAGAGAGACATTTAACAGTGAGTTGAATCGATTTAAAAATTTGAATAATTCTTCGAATAAATTCGAAATCGAATAATTCTTTCGAATAATGATTTTTCCCATTTTTCTCAGCGAATTTGCAAGCATCGCCGACAGTTATGCCCCCCAAACGTCAATCGATTGGTCGATCTACATCTCAAGCACGAAAGAAAAAGGCATTACGAGCTTCAGAAACAGACGAGCAACGAGAATCGAGATTGGAAACCAATCGAGTACGCACTGCTCAAGCCCGTTCTTCTCAAACGAACGAGCAACGAGAATCGAGATTGGAAACCGATCGAGTACGCACTGCTCAAGCCCGTTCTTCTCAAACGAACGAGCAACGAGAATCGAGATTGGAAACCAATCGAGTACGCACTGCTCAAGCCCGTTCTTCTCAAACGAACGAGCAACGAGAATCAAGATTGGAAGCCGATCGAGTACATACTGCTCAAGCCCGCTCGAAGGAAACAATTGACCAACGGGGAGCAAGACTAGGAACGAATCGAGAACGCAATGTTCGATCCAGATGGACACTGCACGCTGATTTGAATCTTGCTGCGTTTCATTACGATGCTGATTATGATTACAGTCTTCATCGAAGTGTCGTTATTGAAAAAATGGACAAATTATGCAAATTTTGCCATGCTTTGAAATTCAAAAATGAAACTACAGGAATGTGCTGCGCAGGTGGAAAAGTGAAATTGCCAGAATTGCATTTACCACCCGAACCATTATCATCGTTGGTATCAGGTGACACAAGCCAGTCGAAACATTTCTTGGCAAACATACGCAAGTACAATTCATGTTTCCAAATGACATCGTTTGGTGCAACAGAAATCATACGTGACAATTACATGCCAACGTTCAAAGTGCAAGGGCAAATTTATCATCGTACTGGATCACTTCTACCACTGCCGGATGCAGATCACAAATTTCTCCAAATTTATTTCATGGGAGCCACTGATGAACAAGTTGATCAACGTTGTCGATTCAATACCGGCACTAATCGAGAAATTGTTGCTGCATTACAAAATTTATTCGATGAACATAACGAATTAGTTCGACTGTTCAGGACGGCCCTCGAGCGAATGCCAGCTGATGATTACGTAGTTGTCATTAGAGCTGACAAAACACCAGCCGGCCAACACGAAAGACAATACAACGCACCAACAATTGATGAAGTGGCGATCGTCATAGTTGGCGAAGAATTTAACTCGCGTGATATAGTTCTTCATCGCAGAGATGGTAATGTTCAGCGAGTCTCCGAAACTCATCGCTCATACGATGCATTGCAATATCCAATTTTATTCTGGCAAGGAGAAGATGGATATCATTTCAACATCAAAATGAGAAATCCACAAACAGATAGGGAGACCAATAAGAAAGTCAGTGCCATGAATTACTATTCTTATCGATTGATGATTCGTGAGAACACAGACAATCACATTTTGAAATGTCGGAAATTATTCCATCAATATGTTGTCGATATGTATGCAAAAATCGAGACTGAACGACTTCTTTTCATTCGACTGAATCAAACCAAGCTGCGCTCTGAAGAATATGTTCATTTACGCGATGCAATTGCTACTGATGGCAATCCCAACGAACTGGGAAAAATGGTCATACTGCCAGCTACATTCACAGGAAGCCCACGGCACATGCATGAATACGCACAAGATGCAATGACTTATGTTCGCGCATACGGCCGTCCAGATTTATTCGTAACATTCACATGCAATCCTACGTGGGAAGAAATTAAAGATCTTCTGTTGCCTGGACAATCGTCTTCGGATCGCCATGACATCATTGCACGTGTGTTCAAACAAAAATTGAAATCTATGATGGATTTCATTGTCAAACATCATGTTTTTGGAGAGACACGCTGTTGGATGTATTCCATTGAATGGCAGAAAAGAGGATTACCGCATGCACACATTTTGATTTGGCTGATCGACAAAATTACACCAGACAAAATTGATGAAGTCATCTCAGCAGAAATACCAGATGTCAACATTGATCCAGGCTTATTCGAAGTCGTTACCAACAACATGATTCATGGTCCATGCGGCGCGATCAACAACAATTCTCCGTGCATGAAGGATGGAAAATGCACGAAACGCTATCCACGAGACTTACACGCCGAAACTATCACTGGAAATGATGGATATCCACAATATCGTCGACGATCAACTGAAGATGGTGGCAAATTCATCACTCTAAAAGTACGCAACAATGAAATTGAAGTCGATAATCGTTGGGTTGTGCCGTATTCGCCATTACTCTCAAAGACTTTCAAAGCACACATCAATGTCGAATATTGTAGTTCAGTGAAATCGATCAAATACATTTGCAAATATGTCAACAAAGGAAGTGATATGGCAATTTTTGGAGTGGGAAATGCATCTGCACCAATCAATGAAATCGATCAATATGAATTGGGACGCTACATTAGTAGCAATGAAGCAGTTTGGCGTATTTTCTCATTTCCAATTCATGAACGTCATCCAACAGTTGTTCATTTGGCAGTACATCTTGAAAATGGACAGCGTGTGTATTTTACAATGGAGAATGTACATGCAAGAGCATTATCGCCACCGAAAACAATGTTAACTGCGTTCTTCTCATTGTGCACGGATGATTTGTTCGCAAAAACGCTACTTTACTCAGAAGTGCCAAAATACTACACATGGAATGCATCAGCGAAAAAGTTTCAACGTCGTAAACAGGGCAAACCAGTTGAAGGACATACGAATTTATATTCGTCCGACGCGTTAGGCCGTCTGTATACAGTTCATCCAAACAATCAAGAATGTTTTTACTTGCGATTACTGTTAGTTAACGTACGTGGACCGAAATCCTTCCAAGAACTGAGAACAGTAAATGGTGAAGTATGTGCGACCTATCGAGAGGCTTGCCAAGAATTAAATCTTCTTGAAAACGATGCACATTGGGACACAACACTCACTGATGCATCGAACACTGCTCAACCACAGCAAATACGCACGTTATTTGCGATAATATTGACAACGTGTTTCCCATCCAATCCGAAAGATCTTTGGGAAAAATACAAAGATTGCATGAGTGAAGACATCCTACATCGTTTGCGAGCAACGAATCAGAATCCGGACATGCAATTTACACCACACGTGTATAATGAGGCGTTGGTTTCGATCGAGGATAAATGTTTGGCAATCGCTAACAAAGGATTGGGGCAGTTGGGAATGTGTGCACCGAATCGATCTGTAAATGACACTTATGATCGTGATTTGCAACGTGAAACACACTTCGATGTCGATGATTTGGGTACATTTGTTGAAACGAATCTTCCAAAGTTGGTTTCAGAACAACGTGTTGTATATGACACAATAATGCAAGCAATTACATATCAAAGGGGCGGATTGTACTTCATAGATGCGCCCGGAGGTACAGGTAAAACTTTTCTCATTTCGCTAATTTTGGCAACCGTTCGATCACAGAATAAAATTGCACTGGCAATTGCATCATCTGGAATTGCGGCAACACTATTGGATGGTGGTCGAACAGCGCATTCAGCACTGAAGTTGCCATTGAATTTGCAAACCACTGAGACGCCAACATGCAATATCACCAAAAATTCCGGAATGGGCAAAGTTCTCCAAACATGTAAACTTATCATATGGGACGAATGCACAATGGCTCACAAAAAAGCATTGGAAGCGCTTGATCGTACACTGAAAGATTTGAGAGGAAATGGACAGCCCTTCGGGGGAGCACTCATTTTATTATCTGGTGATTTTCGACAAACTCTGCCAGTTATACCACGTTCAACACCCGCCGATGAACTTAATGCATGCCTCAAATCATCAGTTCTATGGCGACATGTAAAGAAATTGACTTTGAAAACCAATATGCGTGTTGAACTACAAAATGATGTATCCGCCGAACGTTTCGCAAAACAATTGCTGGATATTGGGAATGGGAAGATGGCAATAGACAGATCTACACAATGTATCACATTGCCAACAAACTTTTGTAAGATAACATCAACCAAAGACAAATTGATTCAAAAGGTTTTCCCAAATATCGCACGGAATTACAAAAATCATCAGTGGCTCAGTGCACGTGCTATATTAGCAGCTAAGAACAACGATGTCAATGACATCAACTTCAGCATTCAAAACAGAATACCAGGCGAAGCAACAACGTATAAGTCCATCGACACTGTTATAAATCAAGACGAAGTTGTCAATTACCCAACAGAATTCTTGAATTCACTAGATTTGCCAGGAATGCCACCGCACATTTTAACATTGAAAATTGGTGTGCCTATCATTCTTCTTCGAAACATCAATCCACCACGACTTTGCAACGGTACAATACTTTCGGTGAAAAAGATGATGAACAATGTCATCGAAGCTACAATTTTAAATGGGAAATTCAAGGGGGAAGATGTACTGTTGCCATGTATTCCAATGATCCCAACAGATATGCCATTTGAATTCAAACGTTTGCAGTTTCCGGTGCGAATCACTTTTGCAATGACATCAACAAAGCACAGGGACAATCGTTGCAAGTGTGTGGGCTAGATTTGAAGAATCCGTGCTTCTCACATGGACAACTGTATGTGGCCAGCTCACGCGTCGGAAAACCTTCTGATTTATTCGTGTACGCACCAGACAGAAAAACAAAAAATATCGTGTATCCACAAGCACTCCAATAAATAAATAGAATTGAAACGACACTTTGAAATGTTTTCCCGATGAAATTAATATAATAATAATAATAATAATAAGTTTCAGTAAAAATAATAAAATGTAAATTGAATTTTATTATAACAAGTTTGCTTGAATTTCCTGTCTTCTGAAATCGCAGCAACGCGCGACGGCTAAGCTAGTACATTAAATAAATAAATAACTGATATTTTCAGGAAGTCAACTTTTTACCATATTTTTGTGAAATGACTGGCATGCCAGTCTATCCAGGGAAACCACAAAATCAGGTATTTCTATACTGTAAAAACTGACATGCCAGTTTAAGTGAGGTTATACATCCCTCTCTAGAGAACACATTAAAAAACTAACAAGTTTTTATTTTAAAACTGTGAAACTGTCAGCATCACATCAAAAACTAAAATGATTTCTTCATTTTGTCTTCTTTTTAATGACTGGAAAATTCCTGGAAAGTGCTTTTTTTGCATGTATTTGTTATTTCATTCAAAAATGGAAAAATAAAAATATTAAATTTAAGAAACTCACTGTAAATTATCTCAGCTTATATCAATTATCATAGGCTTTGTGTGAAATTTGAGAGAAAGATGTTATTTTTAAGGTCAGGATAGATGGTCAGTGTAGCCCATACTGACCATCTACCCTGACCTTACTACTTACTAATACTACTATTGATATCAATAAGTCACTAATTGTTTTATTGTCTTGTAAATGAAAACTCTCCTCCTGATTTTAAGTAAGTCAAATTACATTATTATTTTATTGTACTTGGAAGAATGTTTTCTTTAATGTTTAATTAACAAATAGCTTTGTTAGATCTGATTAATTTTATATTTTAGGTGCAGTTTAACCAGCATGCTGATCTCTCCCGTTTTTATGTGGTATGCCAGTCATTCTGCAAAAATATGGCATTAAATAAAAGAAATATTTTATATCAAAATCCTACCATTTTCAGTTTAAAATCTAAACTAAGGATGGTCAAATTTTGACCAAAAAATATGAAAAGAACTGTAAGATAATCCAGTTTCTTGAGATAAACTCTTTATAAGCAAGTTTTACACAATCTTTAAACATGTCTGAATGCTCTCATCAGATAAAAATTGATAGTTTTTTTATGCACAAATCCCAAGAACCATTACTTATTGAAAAGTTTGTAAATATGGATAATATGGGATGTTTTTGCATAAACCACTGCCTTAATTTTCAGTCTGTTTTTGCTTTATAAAACTTTCCATTATGATAATTCTCTGTTCAATAGTACAAGGCATTTCCAATTATCACAACATTTAATTTAAATAACTACAATAAAATAACACTACAGTAGAGTCCCACTAGTCCAAACACTGTTAATACAAATGTCTGCCTAATCCGAACATGTTCCAGTTGGAGGAGAGGAAATTTTTTAGCTTGCAAAATATACGTTTTTTTTGTATTTTCCAATTGAATTTAAGTGGTATTAATGGTACAAAAAGATTTAGAATTCCACAACAAAAAAAAATTGTATTTTATTGTAGTGCTGTATTAATACTGTACAAAATTAATAAATCAGTGTTTGACATGGCCTATTAAAACAGCAGATCTATACTGTACTTACACAAAAAAACAGAAACAAAAGTCATTGATGGTGTTGGATCTATATAAACCGGACCTGTTTCACTGCTTCCTTCTGCATTATTTCAATTATTCGGCTAATCCAAACAGGATTCGGTCCCAATTAGTTCAGACTAGTGAGATTCTACTGTATTTGGGGAGTTGTGACAGATTGAGTCAAGTGACATTGGCTTGTACTATTGCAAAATCAGATTTGTGATGTCACCAAAATCCTCATTACTTCTCATGAACAAACTTTCAATTTGACCACCATTTATAAATAAAGATCTTGAAATCTAACATTTCATTATTTTTAATTAATTTTTACAAAAAAATTATATTAGAATGAATTCTGAATTAAATTATATAATAGTTCTGTTAATAAAGTATTTTTGTTAATGTGAATAAATTGACTAAATTTTGTAATTCAATAAATTTGTCTTACCCATCCATTGGGACCAAAGCAATGGCTCTTGGTTGATCTAAATCTTTCCAAAATAATACTTTTCTATAACTTCCATCTAAGTTGCTTACTTCAATACGATTGGTATCTGAATCTGTCCAATATAATTTCTTGCCTAACCAATCACAAGCAAGTCCATCTGGAGATAACAGTCCTGTTGTAATTATATCTCGTTCTGATTTAGAATTATTAATTGACATTCCCTTGATCATCTCAAGCCCAAAATCAGTCCAGAAGATAAGACCTTCAGCATAATAAAAATCCAATGCAGCTGCATCTTCAAGATGACTGATCAACACACTTGAAGAATTTGGTCTTCGAGCTTCAATATCTACTAGACGAATATCCTTGCGATTTGCAAATAGAAGTAATGGCAAAGCTGTTTAGACAAAAAAAATGCATATGTTAATTTTACATTAACATTTAATGTACTTAATTTATTAAAAAGTATTATGCTAATTAGTTTAAATATTTGTCTAGAAATATTTCAACTTATCAGCAGTAAAAAACATTAAGTTAATATTAATAAAATATTAATATTTTTAGTTTTATAATGAGAGATAAACATTCATTTTACAACAGTTGAATTATCATCAAAATTAAGAATCTTTGTGATGAAACAAAAGAAAATGAGACATTGAAGAAAATAGAGTCTTCTTTATACTGTAAGGAAAACCTTCCTTATTGAACTACATTTTTGTTTTGAAAGTAAACAATATGTAAAAAACAAAAAAGAACTTTTTACCAATTCAAGCAATTCATTTTCTTCAACCAGCATTGAAAATTTCTTAGTCAAATAAAATGAATCTCCTGGAATGTACTTAAACTTTTCTGAAGTTAAATAGCAGGTTTCAAATTTTTGTTGATAAAATTCAAAAGGAAGATCAATCCAAAATTTCTTATAAAATAATAATAGTGAGCAGTCACATTGATGTTTAAGTGCTAAATATTTAAAATTAGTTAGATTGTATAAGAACAAATTTTTTTATATTTTAATTGGACATTCAAGTTTAGAGCAATATTCCCCAACTGTGAAGTATTTAAATTAAAAAGATTAATACTAGAGTAAATTTATTATTATTTTATAAATAGTTTTAAATCTTTTGTTACTTACAGGGTTCCTACTCAAATTTTTGTTTTAAATTCTATGACTTTTCCTGACCAACTTTGTACAAATTTCCTGACCCTCATGTCCCTTACAGTATGGCACAATGACAAAATAAAAAAGTATTTGATTTACTATGCACATATGTTTCCTCTCCAACATTTTAATTAGTTATTTTTTCTAATTAATATATTTTTATATAATTAGTATATATTTTTTATAATTGCAGAATTATTAAAATTAAAAACAAAATGTATTATTAAAATACTGTCATTAATCCACAACCATAAATCTACATGGCTTTGAAAAAAGAAAAAAAGCAATTACTTTTTATTATTCATTAACAAATTCTATATAATCCATGTACAAAAATATATATTTATTAAATTTATCTCTTAATAAATTTCCTGAACTTTATAAAATATTAATAAACTGGAAAAAATTCAGAAATTATTTTGTTATGCAATCAAAATTATTAAAATGAAAAATAAATAGTTTAAATGGTATTATTTATTATCATTTTGTGTACTTTGTAAATTTTTGTGTAAGTTTGGAAGAAATTTTGGATCCTGAAAATATTCTGCACCCCTTTTCCTAAGTTGTATTGCACCATATTGCTTCTTGCTGCCTGCAGACAGCTACACTTAGTCAAGCACTTGTCAGCAAAAAATCAACAAGGTAGCCAAAGAAGCAAATTCCCTGACTTTTTGACAATATTTAACAAATTCCCTGACATTCCATGACTTTTTCTGAACACTAATGAAAATCCCTGACTTTCCAGGTGTGTAGGAACCATGTACTTACTATTTTCATTAATCCAATTGTATATTTGAACTAGAAATTTTAAAAAATGTTTTAAATAATTGATATTTTGATCTATTTGGGATAAGTTACAGAAACAAATTCTATATATAAATCACAATTTAGACCTGCATTTATATAGATCTAAACTATGATTTGACATGTTATCAAATAGTTAACAATGAAGACTTGCTGATCCAGTATTAGATGTTTATCTATTAGTAGTGTAACTTGTATCTTAAACTAGTTCTCATTTCTTAAATTGTCCCTGAACATTTTCATTAATTTCTCTATAAGGAAAGTATCCAGTGTATTCATTATACTCCAGTAATTCCTTTATACTAGTGTACCATTATAAAGGAAAATGATACTATTATTTTCTTTTTGTTAATTTTTCTGTCCGATGGTGAGATTATTATTAACCAAATTGAAGACAAATCTGCCCAAAAAGGACTACCATTTATTTTGCGTTCCAGACAAAAAGACAATTAACAAAAAGAAATTTTAAATGTACCGTCGTCAGGGGGCAGCTTCAAAATCTACATTTTCCAGCACCTGTTCCAGTAGATAAAAAGCAGAAACACCCCACTGGCCAGATGGATGAATTGTAAAACATCTGTGTGTCACCGATTCCTTTTAGTTTTAACTGGATGTTTGTGTTTTTTTAAAGGACTTTTACCTCTGGCAGCATGAAGCCTAAAAAGGAAGGCCTGTCACCATGAATGTGTATGTGTATAGTCTGGAATGCAAAATAAATGGTGGTCCCTCTTGGGCAGACTTGTCTTCAATTTGGTTAATTATTATTTTCCTTTATACACTTCTTTATACAAGGTAACCATATAATATTTATGCTTCTAGCTTGTCAAAACATCAGATGTAATTATTATAATAATTTAACATATCCAGTCTATAATCAATATATTGTCAACATTATACATTACAGAACTATCTATCTAATTCATGTTCGTATCATCAATCATTTATTCTATTAATTGTATATGACTTTGTTGATAACGAAAAAAAAAAAAAAAACAGACTTTTTCACTAAATTTTCATTAAAAACTTCAATCCTGGAAGAAGCAATAAATATACAATTAAATTTGTTCCAATGAATGATCTGCTATGAAATCTGCACTTGACCTAGTATGTAAATATAGCTATGTTATTGAATATTTATACTAATCTTTATGCAGATTAAATTTATTTTTTAAACTGGTTATATGCCAGCATATATCTTAAACTGGTTAAATATCAGTACATATTTTATACTATACATTTCATATATTTGTAAAAAATTTCAAAGATTCAATCAGAAAAATTTCCCAAAATGACAACAAAAGTAGAGAAAAATTCTAAAATCAATACACAAATACCATCTTCAAATATACAAAAACCTAGAAATACAGGGTGTCCCAAAAAGATGCACTCACTCTTTGATAGACGATTAATAATATGTTTTTTTAATTTAGTAATAGGTTTTAAATTAATGTATTTATTTATTTGTTTATTGATTTAACTTCTTAGGACTGTGTGTTTGTCAAGACACGTCTATTTACAAAAAAATATTTATATATTTGACAATCAAAGAGTGAGTACATCTTTTTGGAACACCCTGTATAATCTAATAAAAAAAATTATCAGATTTTTTTTCCAAAATAATTTTATGCTATAAATTAATTAGCAAGAGAATATGATTTAGACAGCAGCAGTCATCATCAAATTTATTATTATTAAAATTTTTAATATTCAAATACAGTAGAGCATCGATTATCCGACCCCCAATTAACCGACTTATCGGTTATCCGACCGCGTTCTAGTCGGCAAATTCAAATGTCTGCTAGTGATGTGGCGCTACAATATTTGGTTATATCTTGGCTACTTTAATATTATTTTTGTTAAATTTTTGCATGTTTTAGCTGGCAGCACTGGCTCGACCATGAAAGGGAGGTTAGTATTTAAACCAGGCCTAATACGCTATATACTAATAATGTATTTTTTCATACTTTTCAATTATCCGACTTTTCAGTTATCCGACCAACCTGAGTCCCCAATTAAGTCAGATAATCGATGCTCTACTGTAATTAATAATTTTATAAATCTACAGAAAAGATTAATTTAGAATTGAAGAACTTTTGCAAACTAAACTGCAAGTTATATTACACATATTATCAAACTATAAATTACTTTTGTATCTAGAAAGATGTTTCATTTTAAAAATTGCATAGTTGTATTTAATTTAAGTATTAAAAAAAGTAAATTGGAAAAGAAAAATATCATCATATTTTTGAATTTGATGAATTAAAAAAAGAAAAAATTATAAACATCTATTTAAAATAAGTTTATCAGAAAGCATGAAAACTCATTTAGGCTTTGATCCAAAATTTAAATAAAATCCTCTTAATATTTCAATTATTTGAAAGTTAAATATCAAAATTGTTCCAATGCCATTAGATATTAAATACTTGGATTGCAATAAAAAAAATTTATTACCTCTTTAATGAATATATCAAGGTTAGGTAAATTATTAAAATAAAATCAAAAAAATTTTATTAAAATTTAAAATAGAGTTGTGGATATCATTCATATTATTTTCATGACTTTCATAATATTAAAAAACTTCACTAATAAAATAATGCACCTCTTAAAAATAAAGGAAGATTATTATTAATTTATTTTATTTTTTAATTTTAAATTATTATTTGTTACTATAAATTTTATATTTAGTTGTTATTAAAATTACAATAAGAACCTCAATTATTCAAGATGAACCTATAAGTGAATGAATTACTTTTCTGACAATTCATAAAAACTTTTTCATAGATGCATTATGTGCAAAAATGCTATAGTACTATTAACCTCAATAGTACTGAACAAGTTGTTGATGCTGAGGTGACTATAGAACACTGTAGCCAAAAAATATCCAGCAACAAGTTGCTTAACTTTCCCTGCAACATTTGGTGGCACCATCTGTTATCATATTTATACACATACCAATACCAGCACACTTGAAATTAAGAAATATTTACTACGTTTTCATTTGTTTATAACAAACATCTTCAGGCATATAACGCAGAACAAAACAGCTACATTACATCGTTAAATTAAAATTGTTTCTAGAACAAAGTACATCTACAGTTTAAAATTATTTTTCATATATGTTATAAAATAATTTAAAATTACTTTCCAAGCAAAATACATATTTAGTTTAAAAATATTTTTGAATAACTTAAAAAATGCATTTAAATTATTTCCCATAAAAAATTACATATTTACTTTAAGATAAATTTTGTAAAATCATATTTTCCTGGTCTAGTGAGATGTATATGAGAAAGCTTTAAAAAGTTCAAAGATAGCATGACATAATGTAAATGGTGTGTCCATTTCTTTGAAATTAATTCCTACTCCATTCTTAAGTGCCATATAGATTTCAATTAACTCAAAGTATTTAAGGTGTGCTCTATTGGAAATCCTGTGTGGCAATCTTATGTCCCACAGATCAAGACATACTCACATCTAGCATAAGTTGCTAAGGCCGTGATTGAAAGCTTCTTTCTTATCATGTATTCATTTGTTCCAAAAAACAAATTTAATTTGACTTGTAAATAGTTCGTAAAAAGTTTGTAAAAATGCATTTGATTTTGATGTAGCCATTTTGTTCTGCATTATATGCCTGAAGATGTCTGTTATAAACAAATGAAAACATTAGTAAATATTTCTTAATTTCAAGTGTGCTCATATTGGTATATTGTATATATTTATTCTATCCCAGTATTGGAGAGTTATTTTTATCACATTTTATTATTAAAACTTTTTATATTTTTAATTATTATAAAATGGCAAAAGCCTTAATTTTCATGAGTTTTATGAAAAAATTGTAAATGCTAATAATGAGTAAAATTGTCATTAACTCCAACCCTCCTGAAGATACACACAATCCCCCCTTTATCTTCCCATGACCTTTAAAAACCAAAATTTAATAGCATTGATCCCCATAATACACAAACCTGTCTGCAAAATTTCAGAAATTTTCAACAAAAATTACAGGAGTTATTAAGCTTCAAAGAGTGAGCAAAATCTTCACACACACACACTAAAATCCATACATACAGAAAAAACTTCTGAATTATTTTGCATTTCTTGATGTTTCAAGGTCCTGAGTCCAAAAATGTAAAAATCTGGGGATCATTTTTTGACCAATCACCATACTTTCCCTCTGTTATATATAACAGCTGGAAAAATAAATGGGTAGTTTGTCAAATCTTCAATGTTGACAAACCATTCACATTAAAATATAATTTACAATAACACACTTTTTTTTCAAATACTGTTGAATATATTAGCTGTATAATAAATGATGATAAAAAAAGATGTTATTATATATGATTAAATTCACTAAAATATAAAAAGAAGCTTAATTAAAAACTAAATAAAAACCTCAATAACTTGTTTACTAAAAAGTAAAAGTAAACAAGTTATTGAGGTTTTTATTTAGTTTTTAACTCTTTCCTGTAAACAATGAAACCATTGTTTCATTAAGGATTCAGCAAGGCCTATTATTCAGTTGGTCCAGTGAAATGACAGATATCATTGTATACAGATAAACTGCCCATAAAAGATTCCTGAAATTCCTAACAGGAACTCTAACCCAAATACCTTAGAGTGGTAGGCTGATGCTTTATTCTTCAGGGTATCTGATACTGATTATTGAATAGTAGTTGTTACAAATAAACAAGTACAGTCAACTCACATTAATACAAATCATTAGGGAAACAATATTTAGTTCACTTTACTGAAAATTCATATTAATGATTTTCAGGGTCAAGGTCATGGTTGTATAATTTACATAATTAAAGATTAATAGTTTATCAAAATTTCTAATTTTGAATTAATTTACTAGATAAAATTAAATGATACAAAATTTATTTACAAAAATAAATTAATGATCTAAATTATTTTCAAGTCAAACAAAATGAGGAAGAAATGGTATTTCCCATTTAAGGGTGAAGCAGTATATCAGAGAGGTTAAACAAGAAGATAAATCTGTAATTTTTTTTTCCTGCTGACGATTGTTTGAAAAAGTAAAAAATATTTTTTGTCACCAAAAGAGTAAAAAAGAAGTTAAATTTAAAACAAAGTAGCCAAACTTGCCTTTATGCACCCCTGATATAGAGAAAACTAGCATGTGTTTGCATAGAACTGCATCCATTTAAGAGTAGTTGTCCTTAAATTTTAACTCATATCTTCTGATTACAATAGAATGGTCTGCTGACACCAGATGTTTGAATTGCTCTACAATCAGAAGTTGAACCATTCTTTGCTTACAAAGAAAAGAAGATCTATTCTACTCAAAATAAAACATTTATTACATTACCACCTTGCTTTTTACATTTTTTGACATGAATAATAAAATAATTATTGGAAATAGGGTTATTTCTTGGGGTGTGAAGGTAACTTAAGAGTTCAATTTAATGAATCCTGATAAAATTTTTGCTCACTTTATCACAGAAAAATTAACATTGTGACAATGACATTTTGCCAGGACAATGGCAAAATTTATTTTTAAGGCAAGAATTAACTAACCAGAAACATAGCCAGAGCCATGGCCATGATCAAAACCTTTTGTTTCAAGCCTGAAAGTAGACATGCATGCATAATAAATATTCCATATCCAACCAATACAAATAATTGAAACATTACTTCCAGGATCTGTCTAAAACTTTACACAAAACTCATGCCTAAATTAACTGGTTTCGCCCAAGAAACTGAAACTCTAGTGGAATTTCTTGGACAACAGTAATATTGCAACAAAAATTTTTCAATTGATGTCATTACACGAGATGCAGTCAAAAGTTTCAGATTGGTCCAATAAAAAATGTCTGATTATATGTTAATTTATTAAGATCTGTCACCTACAAAATAAGTTCCTTCTGCAGCTAAATATAACATTCCAGCACTTCTTCCAGTTTTCAAAACATTCCTGAAACTCTTTTTTGTGACATTGTTAAGCACTCACTGTGATTCTGTTTAAATATCATCAATTTTCCCAAGTTGCCATCCTTTCAGCATTTTTTCAGTTGTGGAAATAGAAAAAAGTCACATGGTGCCAAGTCTGGTAAATGAGGAGAGTGAGAAACCACAGCCATCTTTTTGTTGAATAGAATAAGCTGTGTGAGCAGGGGGATTGTCATGATGCAACAATCAGTTCTGAGTTTTTCCAAAGATCTGGTCTTTTATTGTCTAACATTTTCACACAGGCACCTCAAAATATCCATATAAAAATTTTGATTCAGTTTGACCTTGTGGTAGAAATTTCCACAAATAATTCCCTCCTTATCAAAAGAAAAAAAGCAACGAGCATGCTCTTGAAATTGCATCTCACTTGGCATGCCAAGTATGGTGCAATCTCATGGGTCACCCAGACCAAAGAAAGCATGCCAAGTGTGCTTTCTTTAGTCTGGGTTAGCCACAATTTTTCTATTAAGTTGATTCTCATTTGGCCTTAGGGTCATAACCATAAATCCATGTTTCCCTTTAAAAAAATTTTGATCATTTTGGATGCTTTCTTGAAGATCTTGACAAATGGTCAGGTGCATTTGATTTTGTTTATTAGACAAAAGTCAAGGAATAAATTTGGCAGCAATGGCCTCATGTTCAAAATGTCTGTCAAAATGTGATGAACAGATACATGAAAGATTTCAACAGCATTTGCAATGTCATCAATTGTTTGACGTAGGTCTTTGTAAATTTCTTCTCACTTTTTCAAAATTTTCATTATTGATGCTTGTTGATGGCATCTTCATGCAACCAGAACATTCATCATCTTCAATAGACATTTGTCCATTTTTGAAACATAAGTACTATTCATTGCATTACCTCCAAAGGCTTCTTTAAGCATTGTGTATGAAACATTACTTCCAGATTGCAGTTTTGACAAGTTTGAAACAAAATTTCACACATGTGCTGTTCCTTAAAAGAATTCATTTTTCAGAGCAATAAAAATCACAAATCAATAAGAGCACGGATCTAAGTAGAAAGAAACAAAAACTACATATGATAATGACACAAACTTTGGTGGAAAGCTAAATAATAATGTCTATTATACATCCTAGTTCACACAAGTTCTGCACATGATCAAGAGTAGCACCATGTCCCTATTCCTGTAATTTTTTGACTCTACCTTGTAAAAGTTAAGGAATATTCTTTATCAAAATATGATAAAAATATAATTTTATCTTTGAAATCAGAAATTCTAGTTCTGATGATGACATTATCTTCAATTAAATTTACAGTAAAAGCTCAATATTATGGATCTCAATAAAACAGATCTTGCATTATTACTGATAGCTGACGTTGGTCTGGCCAGGACAGTCTTAACAGCATTATAGACCCCTAGGCAAAGCAGAACACTGAACTCTGTCTACACAACCAGTAACTGATTGTTAAAATAGTATTGAATTCTGGTCTAAGCAAAAATTATCATGGATGTTCTGGACAGCTACTCAACATGCCCATGCATAAAGACAGCACTTGGTCTGGCCAAAAGTATAAGTAAATTACAAGAAAACTCATTTGCTGTAATGAATGGATTCCTGTTACTTCGACTATTTTTCAGGTCTTGCAGACCACAGTCCTTCCATTATTATGAACTTTTTAGTCACCGTTTTATTTTATTGTAGTCATTATTTATTTATTTCGTCATAATCATCATTTTATTTATTTTATTTGCAAAAAGTAAATGCAAAAGCAATGTAAAATTAATTTTTTAAACAATTTTTTTAGCATAAATTTTACATTACCTTTAGTTTTGTTTCATTTTCTGATTGACTAGTTTTGTTCGGTTTTGGTTTCATTTTCTCTACATGAAAAGCTTAAATTTGTTGTGTAAAGAAAAGCCATAGAGCATGAGAAAACTAAAAGCTTCAGATTTAACATACAAAATAGATATATTCATCAGATTGAAGATGGAAAATTGAAAGCTGAAGTTGGTAAAGAAATGTCTCTGAGTAAGCAGCCAATTTCATAAATTTGGAAAGCAAGAGAAAAATGTTCTTAAAACAATTCTTAAAGATATTAAAAAAAGTAATAAATAAAAATACTGTGAAAACCTAGACTATAAGTCCTTTAAATAAATTATTTTCTTAAATTTTAATTGTTAAATAAATGTTAACAAAAGAGAGATTTTAGGAGAAAAATCAACAGGGAAGTAGATAACATTTCCTTTCTGACAACACTATTTCCTGAGATAGTTAATCACCACGGGAAGCAAAAGAAAAAATTTTGGATTGGTTGTTAATAATCTCTCCATCCAATGTTACCAATTTTTGAAGTATTCTGACTCAGGAAACAAACCAAAATTTATAAAAGAACTTCCAAAAGGTAGAAAAGGGTGTCCAGTTTGAAGTTGTTATCCAGTTTAGTCACTTCAAGAGAGACTAGCAGTCTTTTTGTCTAGTTCATCAATTAGTTCCACCAAGAAGGAAACACACAATCACTCCTATTTACAACATCTAGTTTGGTGGTCATCCTTCAGTCTAGTTCCACTGACTAGTTCCAGTCCAGTTGCTCCTCAATCATTCTAGTTGCTACGGAAGTTGCCCTTCAACCCAATAACCACTACACAGGAGGAATTAGAGAAGAATAAACATGAACTTTGAAGTTAGGAATAATCACTCTCATTAAGGACATAATTCAAGAGACGACATTGATGGTATTTATTTATCCATGCACGACCCAATGTAAAATCTCTCTCTCGAGCAATATAATTTAGTTGTTACAATAGCTTTGAAGTAGAAATTCAATAAGCGTGCCATTGATAAGTATGTTATTTTATTGTCAGGTGTCTTTATGTAAATTAGAATTCATTTTATTTTGTATAATCATAGAAATATATACTCCCATTAATAAACATAGTTTGTTTTAGTACAATTTTGTCGTTCAGTGCATTTCATCCCAGACCTGTGTCTCTCTTATTTCCCTCCTCTGTCTGCCCATGTTAAGTCCCACATGGTACCACTCATGTCAAAAAGTTATCACTAACTCTTGGCTGGTGACAGATATCCTGATAATGATAAAGATATGATACATATGATAAGATAATAATAATAATTGTAGAAATAGAAATAGAGAAAATAATCTATATACACCAATTAGCAATCAAACATGATTAAACCTAGATATGTAAATGTTACAATAATGTTCAAAGTTGATAAGAGGCATACTACACTGATGTCACAGTACTGCTTTTTACAAGTTTAATAAATATCTGGCTTATATACTTCACAACCGATATTTTGTCCACTATGTAATCAACTTTTGTCCACAATGTTGATATACGGTATAGGCAAGCCAATATTACGATAAACAGTAGAATCCCCTTATATTCATGGTGATAGATCCATTAAAACAAGGAAAAAATACATTGCTTTGGCATTTGGACCTGGAGAAAATATCCACAAAATGCAGATATTTTCTCCAAGTCCATTATCAAAATCTATTCTAACATGATTCTAATGTATTGTAACAAACCTTTCATTATACAGACCAATTCTTCAGTCCTATAATGGTCTGTTATATCAAGCTTTTACTGTTTTTTTTTTTTTTGCAATATGAATTATTACAAAATTAAAACTAAAGAATATAAAAATAATTAATTGAAACAATTTTTATAATTCCTTTTTCTTCTCAACTGCAATAAATCTGGAATCATCCTAACTGTATTAAATTTAAAATCAATTCATATCCAAATTGTGTTAAACCAATTCTCTTACAATGGAAAGGAAATTGTTCATCTTTAATTAATAGCTATAGCCATATAAAAGAATCAAATAAACCAAAAATAAAAAAAACCTAATTTTATTCAAGAATAACTTTGAGTTCTTCTCTAAGGCTACAAAACACACATTTAAAGCCGGATTATAACAGGCTACATTACTATATATAGCCCAATATAATCCAGTAATCATATATGAAAATATTTAAGAGGAAAAAAAAATAAATAAACAGAAAGCTGCATTAAAGGGCTTTTTAATTCCTTTGCTAGCACTTTTGACATTCATATCAATATCATCATCAGGCAACTCAAACAGAACACTTTTTCAGAACAAAACTTTTGAAGTACAGAATTGGAACGTTAATCAAACAGAATACAATTTAAATAAAATTAAGTGTTTTACTATATAACTTGAGATTATTATGTTCAATAAGTAGCTTTTAATTTAAAAATAGGGTATATTGTACCTATTAATATATTTAAATCCAATTTATTTAATAAGTTACTAAACATTTTGTGTTTTTCAGAGTTTTTGATTATCTGAGGTAGTTACCATACTGTATCCAAAAACGAGACCATGTATTGACTTAAAAATATACTCTCTATTTTATAAAATGTCAGGTATTTAATTTTGGCAGTAATTCTTAGAAAAATGCAATAATTAAATTTTTTTTTTTTGTAACAAAAGATTACTTTCTTCAAATTGTTTATTTTGACTTCAAACCTATTCAAACATTTTCTTTTCAAAACAATTTGTCCTGTTCAAAGTTTTTATCTGGTAAGCCTAAAAATAGGAATAGGGCCTAATATGGGACATACAGAATCTTCAAACCTATATAATTTAGTCTAGATTTATATAATTTGATTTAAATGAAACTTTTACAGAACAAATTTATTAAGTAAATAAAAAATTGTCTATTTATCTCTTCTTTTATTATAATTCTTATTAGAAAATCAAATTAGAATTATTATACAAATCTGAAATCAAAGATTATTTTGATTATTATTAAGTTAAATTTACTAAAAAACTATTAAATCTCAAACAACTAATTTTTCATTTTCTCCAGCACTTAATCCTTTTCTTTTTGGCAAATGTTTTCAGTTCATTCATAACCCATTAGACTTTACAAATTGAACATATTGCACATAATTTATGTTTGATTTGTGTAAAGCTTGATGAAGGATTAGGAATAAATCCTAAAAAGTTTGCTAAAAGGGAAAGGATTAAGTACTGTATGAATAAAAGGTTAGTTGTTTGAGATGATTATTGTTAATCAGATAATTAATATTACATTAAATAAACTTACAACTATTAAATTAGAATCTTTAAATTAGTATGCATCAAAATACTAATAATTAAAACTGTTTTAAAAGATAAAAAATTATATTTTAAAGCATTTTAAATTTTAAAAAAATAATAATAATAAATTGAAAAAAATAATTTATCTCATGAGGGTTAAAATAAATTTTCTAAATTTGTTAATTAAAAGTATTAAATTTATTGATTAATATTACTATGAAAAATATTTATCTTATAATAAATAATAAAATAAATTTTAATGTAAACTCTTCATTAGATATAGCAGAAAGCAAATTTTATTATAGAAATTCAAAGTTATTTTAACATCAATTTGTCCCATTTTAATTAGATGTTTTTTAGTTTAATTTACTAAATGAGAAAGAACTCTTTAAATCTTTTTGTGTCAGTTTTGTCCTTGAACCAGTTTGACTGAATTGAAGTAAATCTCTGATATAGTGTAAAAAGTAGAATGAACCAGTTAAATTCTTTATACTTTGGTAATATTAAAATTATAATAAACATTCTTTTCTGTTGTAAAGAAATTTACTACTTATTTACAGACATGTGCTTGTATGTAAATAATTAAGTTGTTAAAAATTAGTATATTCTCAAGTTTAATTATCCTTAAAACAATTGAAATTTTTCATTTGAAAATGTAATAATCTAAACATCTAAATCTACTATTATTACGTTAAAAATAAAGATTCATTATTAAACATAACTCAAATGAAAAGAACTATATTCATAAATAATATATAATAAAAATACTAAATAATACATCTCATAACAAATACATTTCAAATCAAAATTAGAAAATATGAACTTTGCAGATAATTTTTTATAGAAATTAACTCAAAACAAAATTTTAATCAATCAATTACTTTAAGTTTTATTATAAACTGATGAATGAAATTCCAATATTTACAATATTTCATTCTCTTCAAATATTTTTTTAAAATGAGAAGTATCATTTATATATATAAACTAATTCTAAATAAAATATATTTTTCAAATTCTATATCTATTAAATGATAAATTTAATTAATTTTAAACGTGTATTATTTTCAAAAATTTTAATATTTAAGCTAAATAATGCAGAATTAAAAGCATAAACATTAAACATAGTTGCATAATGTTTATGCTTAACATTCTTAATTACAAAAATTTCAGATTTGCATTAATAAAAACAAAAATAATATTTTTCTCAAAACATAAAACATTTTTCATGTTAAAATTTTTCAATTTTGTGCTAAATTTGAAATCAGTAATCATTCAATTTATAGAAATATTCCATTATAAGTTATAAAGAATAAAATTTCCCATTAAATTATAAATTATCACCAATATACATAAATTCCACTAAAACTGAATATTTTACTCTCTTTAATTCCTTGATTTTAAAATTTTATTGTAAAAAATAAAACAATCCAAAATTATAAAAATCATTGTAGTAGGTAACCTTACCAGTGATATGAATAACATACTGTATCAAAAGCATTAGAACTGTGTAAACATAATATACAACATTACATAAATTGTGTTTAATTTATGTGTTAACACTAAAAAATAAATTTTAAAACTATTGAATTGTATTTAATGTACACTACAAGAATTTATAATTCCATATTCAAAATCATAATAATTAATTAAACAGGAATAAAAATTTTTTCTATTTTAGTTATTGTGCTTCTTATAATGGAGTCATAAACACCAAAAAACACTAAATATTTTTAATAATTTTTATAAATAAAGGTTGTTTATCTTTATATTCATAAGTTTATATATAAAATCTTGAAGAGTAATACTTTAAATGAAGATTTATTTTATAATAAAAAGCTTTTTAAAATTTTTTTAATGAAATCTTACAACACAATATGATTAAAAGCTTTTGCATATATTCAAGTGTAATATTATAAAATGCACTTATGTTAATTGCATATATTATGTAAAGTACACAACAAACCATAAATACAATTATCAAAAACAAATAATTGTTTTGGGACTAAATCAGAATTTTACACCATTAAAACACAGTTGTGAAGTGTATTACATGTAATAAATATTTAATTTTAAAATTTAATGCTTCTTTAACAAACTTTTCGAGATATAATCTGAATAGTTAAGATAATAATCAATGAAATTACCTTTGCATGTCCATATAAGTGAAAGTGCATAAATCACTTTCAACCAAATCATGATTGATGATAATTAATAGTCGCATCATTCCACATTTTCTTTTATATAACCTTTTCTCTTTTCTGATTTTACTTTTGTTTCCATCTTGCCTCGTATGATCAACAGTAGATAATCTATACTAACGAATTTCAAATGCCATTAACTGTTTACGAGACAATGAGATATCGGCCAGTTTTGGATTTTCGCCAGTAGAGGCCACTATACTGTCAAATAATAAACAAAGTCACCAGATAAGAAGATAAATAAAGAAGCGACACCTAACGACGTTTCTTAAAGTTAAGAGCTAAGTAAGTAAACCAATAGTATATCCTGTTTTATATGAAACGAATTATACTATTGGTTTGCTTACTTACTTCTTAATATTAAATATATATATATTGAGTTATAGAATAATATCCAGTAAAATATAAATTTTAATTTTTAATAGTAATAAATAAAATGTATAAATGTTTGTTATTCTTTTAATAAGATGTGTCTAACATAAGCGTAGTTTTATTTCTTTTGTGAACACGGTGATGTGTCATTTCGCATTTTTTTTCGAATTGTTGCCTGCATTCTAATTTTTTTTGTGACAAAAATAAAAACAAAACAAAAATTTGAATGTTTGTTGAATTTTACAATTGGGACCCTTATTTTAACTTTTATCTCTAAAAACGCATATTTTAAAATCATAGATCCCACCATCAGGATACCTAAACGATGACCTTGGCCAAGCGGTCAAAGTGGCAGCCTACCGCTCTAGAGCCGTGGTTCTCAATCAGTGGTCCGCGGAACACGAGTACTCCGTGAAGCCACTTCAAGTGTTCCGCGAAAAATCAGATATACAATTAAAAATTGTTGCAAAAGAAATATCAATACAAGTTTGCCACCCTGCTTTAAAACTGATATATTGTAAGTGTTCCGCGACTTCAAAAAGATTGAGAACCACTGCTCTAGAGCAGGGATGGGCAACCTGCGGCCCGCATTAATATTTTTTGCGGCCCGCGTCGCATAAAATATGAATAAATATATCAATTTCCCAGCTTAAGGAAGTATGCAGCAAAAATTCAAACGTTATTTTCTACAACTTATGTATGTGAATTGTTTTTCTGCAATGAATTTAGTAAAAGATAAAACAAGAAACCGGCTACATCACATCGAAACTAGCAGTGACTAATATTTAACCAAATATTTCCGATATATTACGTTTACATCAGTTCTAGAAGCTAAATTAATTATACCTATGTTAATTTATAATTATATATGAATAAATAATTGTGATTTACTGACATTTATTTTTCTCTTTTTTCTTGTATGCGCCCGCGTCAGTTCAAAGTCTTGAAATGCGGCCTTTACATAGAAAAAGATTGCACATCCCTGATCTAGCGCTAGAGGACACGGATTCGAATCCGGACAAGTCGATAAATCCCCAGGAATTTTTCGGGGGGATCCGTCCGGATATATCGGGCCCATGGGATATATCAGGCCCACAATGGTTCGGATTAGTGATGTAACGAATATTCGGTTACTACCCGGTATTCGGCCTATTCGGCCTATTTTTTACTATTCGGCCGAATACCGAATATTTAGTCACTATTCGGTCGAATACCGAATACCTAAAAACAGGAGTAAGAAATAACAAAAACACAGTAAATTATTCATTTTGGTAACTTTTATTAATGCTGAAAATTAAACTATAATTATTAAAGTTAATAAGAAATAGCATCTAACTCTAGTATTAAATTATTTCGTAATTAAATAATATTATAGCCTTTATCTAGCCCGATATCTTATGGCATTGATGGCGTATAGGTTTTTTTTTTTTTTTTAACTCTTTCCGCCCTGTGGGCACTAAGAGGGCCTCTTTTAGTAGGCCCATTATGGGTTCGGCCAGGCCCACAATGGGGCGACCGGGTGGTGAGGGACGGGGCCCGACATATCCGAACGGACCACCCCCCGAAAAATTTCTGGGATTATTCGACCCGTTCGGATTCGATCCCGGGTCCCCCAGAGCGGTAGGACTGCCACCTTTACCGCTCGGCCATCCGGCCGTTGATGGCGTATAGGTTAGAATGTATCGGGCATTAATATTATTGATTAGTTAATTATGTTATATTCGTATTCGCGTATATTTTAATATTTTTTTACGATATTTTAAAATGATTTACGAAACGTTTTATTGAAACTTATCGTATTTAATGAAAGAACTATTTATCTATTTCTAGAAGACGAGTAACTAATATATAATTTATTTTATATATAAAGCAAAGAATGAGCATTTCTCATTATATACAAAAGATAACATTTGAAATCATGTTAAAGTTTAAAAATATTGACAAAAACAATAGCAACAAAATATCACAAAACTTCACAAATAGAAAACCCCCAATAATATATTTGAATTGTTCCACAACTGGGCAGAAACTAGACCATATGTCCCCACTAAAGTATATCCTTAGGGCACTGTTCAATCTACAAATACGTATTAAAAACAAAATTTTAGAGTTAAAAAGATCGATTGCAAATAAAATAACTTGTAAGTTATAACTTACATCTAAATACCAACAACTGCCGAATTATATCGGGCTATTTACGGCTATTACATAAATTATACACCAATTTGGCAGTAGAGGTAGACGTTAGGCTCCATCTCATATTAACTTTAATAATTATAATTTAATTAATTAATTTAAATAATTTAGACCTACTGGAAGAAAAACTCGTAGTGACAGCGGGCCAATAGAGAGCAGAGTGCGCGATCCTTGCCATAATGCGGTTTGCGCGCCAATTTTCGTACTTGCGTTAATCAAGCCGAATAGTTTGGCCGAATATTCGGTATTCGGCTGAGGCCAAATATACTATTCGTTACATCACTAGTTCGGATCAAGGACCATATACTACAAGGATAGCCAGATCCTATATATTTGTTAGCGTGACCTTGGATCTATGTGACGTCACAGCAAGCCCTCTACTTCAACATGACAGATGCTTTTAAATAACAAAATACGATAAAGTACTAAATCATTTCTTAATTAATTTCTAAATTACTACTAACTGTTAACTACTACACAATTTTCGGATTTAATAAGTGTATGTAAATAAATTTACAAGTCTTTTGTCTAATACGTATTTAATAAATTAATGAGCTATATTTTTTATTATGTGGTTATCTTACTTAACTTTTTAAATTTTTTTTGACAATCACCATTTTCAGAAGGCAATCTTTTCAATATTTTACATTTTTCTTGTTTAAGATTTCTATAATTAATTCTTATTATAGTTCTTAATTTACAAAAATCTTTTATTAAAGAAAAAGGTAAAACTTTTTCTTGTTTTGATATTTCCACTGACAAATTCTGTACAACTCCGGGGCCTTTTTTATACGATTCACCGTGATATATTTCGAAATATTTATTCCATTCTATAATTTTTGCTAGCCATTCATCAGTAGGTTTGATAAGCTCTCCATAAGATAAATGCTGCACCCACGATGGAATGCAATAGTTGTGATAATTTTTAATTTTGCTAGTGGAATTACCCAAGTTTGGGAGTTTTTCTTTATATTTATAGGCAAGATATCCTGCTATATACTCGAGAGCATCGTGAGAAGTTTCTTCAGAGATTGTGTTAAAGTCTGGATTGCATGTAGAGTTTCCTGAAGATATATTTGAATAAAAAGTAGTTTTACATTCAGTATATTGGTCTGTATTTTCACTTGATACTTCTACATGTGCTTTCTCTAAAACTTTGGATATAATATATTCCTCTTGTATTTGATCTGTGGTATTTACTTTTGACTCTAAAATACCAGGATTTTTACCTAAAATAATCAATCTAATCCTATATATAGCATTCAGTGGGCTTGGATGTTCATTAGGACCCCTGCTTCTAATTTGAAAAAAAAAGTTTTCGAGACAATCTTGATTTAACTTGTGAGTGCAGATGTATTTTATATCAAAAGTCGATTTCATATCTTGGAAAAGATCAATTAGCGATTTCATTGAGATTATCATTCCTTTCTGAAAAATTTGGAGGGCATTTTTTCCATTTGCTCTCATTGTTGAAATTATTTTTATCATTTTATTTAAATGTTCTTCTTGTAATTCCAAGTCTACACCATATCCATTTTTGCTTGGAACAGAACCTTTTGGTGCATAGCTATTAAAAATATCGAACCACATATTTACATGTCTAATAAAATTACCCAATCTCTCTGCCATTTTCTTGTCCGTACCGGGAAGGTAGTGTAGAAGAGCTGTAGCCACGGTATTTGATAAAATCTGAGCTGCCAATTTAACATTTTGGCGCTGGCTTTTTTGACAGTTTAAATGTTTTTCATTAATTTTCCAACACGAATTCACTTCGGTATCGGTAATAGAAATTAGGGCTTGCAATGGAGTTTTATTTATTACAGAACCGTCTTCAAACTTAAAACCTACATCAATGAGCCAGTTTCGCAATAATTTCAGTAAATGAGGAGCATCTGCAAATATATATACATGATTTTTTGTATTTGGATGAAGGAAAAACGTTTTATTGATATTCACATTTAATTCTTTCCATAAACTTATATTACTGCAACTACAGTCACTGACGCAAGCTACTACATTATACGATAGTAAATAAAGTTCTGCTATTATTTTTAAAAGTATCTCTCTTGTCATTTTTTGATCAAACCCGATATAAACAGGTTGCTTCCAGTTTGAAAAAAGACCTCTTATCATGACGACTTGCATTTGATTGTAAGGTCCTAGAACTTCATCTGCAGAGACGTCATACTCTTCAACTGCCTTAATTTTCACTTCATCAAATGAAAGCACCACTGTTTTTTTCAAAAGGTGTACAATTTTCTCCAGCCAATTTCAACATTAATAAGACATCTTTTAATATTCCTTGTCGTAAATTTACTCGAGATGCCCATTTCTTTAAAGACGATACACATGGCAAAGGATAATGCAGTTTATTTTTTAAATATAAGTAGCATTTTTTGCTGTAATACCTTAATGTTAAGGCTATCGACATATCTTCTGTGTTCCAGTTAACTCGTTTTTTCTTTTTTGATAGTAATGAAATTTGACTTTTTGTGAAAACCTGTGTCAACAAATCTGTAGTTATCTGGCTAGATTTTCGTAGATTTGGACGATAGATATTTCTTCTTTTGTAATATCGTAATAAATCGTTTGATACTTTTATTCTTTTCTTATAATCTTCTTTCAATTTTTCATATTCTGATTTTAAAACATTATATTCTTCTAACAGCTTCTTATATTTAATTTCGTAATGATATTCATCTTGAAGATTGTTACTATTGTTACCATTATTTGTTAAAAGATCATTAACTTCTTCTTTTTGTTTTCTTTTTGAACTTCGTCTTTCTCGTTCCGTAACTGTTGGGTTCATTCTATCGGGAAGATTTAATGTAGGGATAGCTGTTTTCTTCAGAATCTTTCTAACTAGTAAACCTGAAATAGAAAATATTCTGCAGTTTTATACTAAAACAAGCAAATTAAACATTCACGCACAAAAACAAGTAATTTATATGAATGAACTGTACTTATGACTTACCCAACAATTCATTTTGTAAATCTCTTTCATAATCACTTTGAACAAAATGAACAGAACATATTCTACTTGTATCTGGATTAAATTTATCGCCACTTTTCCAACGATTAATCCATTCAGACCCAATGCTTTTAGAAATTAAGTCTTTTTGTCTAGGAAACACGTGAAACGTTACATTTTCTCCTTTAGCTTTTATTGCAAGAAGGTTATTATTGCAACCATATACAGCACACCTAGTACCCGGCATTTTGTCCTTCACCTAAACATAAAAATATAGCTTTAAATATTTAATGGCTTATATTTAAATCATCTTACCTTATAAACAACTTAGTCAAATAAACAATTACAGAAATATTAAAATAAATCACTTCGTTAATAACAAAATTGGACGAATATTAAAGCGAAAACTAAACACGTGCACACGCTGATATACGTAAAGAAAGAGGTCAGGTCTCGTGCTGACGTCACTAACTTCGCATTCCTGGCTAACATTGTAGAATAGGGATCTGGCTATCCTTGTAGTATATAGTCCTTGAGTTCGGATACATCAGGCCCACAATGGGGTGGCCGGGTGGTAACCCGCTCACCTCATTGTGAGCCTGGCCAAACCTATAAAGGGCTTGCTAAAAAGAGACCCTCTTAGTGCCCACAGGGCGAAAAGAGTTAGGAAAAAAAATAAATATTTAGACAAAAGACTTCTTAAAAAGAGTGTTTAGCCGGCGGAAAAGGGGGAAGGAGGGGAGAGGAAATAGATAATAGAGAAAGGTAGGATCCTTCTGATCGGCGTACGTAGCCTTTGGTTACTGCTTCCTCTACTTTTAATATTGGCGTGCAGTTTTTAGCCTTTATCAAACTGTTTTAATAACTCGGATGGGGTTTTGATACAGTATTTTCATAAACTCAAACCAGAATTATAATTTTATATAAAATAATTAACGTTTATCTATCGAATAAACCAATCAGAAATTTTCTATAAAGCGCGGGAACCATGTACGACTAACAATAAACGTCGTGTCATGTGCTTCAGACAGCTTGCATGTGTGACCTATTATCAGCCGTCGCCAATCGGTGGTCCGTGGACCACTAATGGTCCACGAGAAAATTTTAGTGGTCCGTGAAGAAATTTGAACATTGATCAACTCAAGGTTACGCAAAGTATTACGAAAAAAAATGCAAAATGCTTGGTTGCTTTTTCTCACTCATTAGTTTTAGATTTGAATAAAAAACTTCAAACACGAAATGACTGTTATCAATAAATAATAGTGACAATAAATCAATAAATAATGTGAGTGAGATTGCTGTCATTCGTATAAAAGATCCAAAAATCCATAAACTTATTTCGAAGCAGCACATATTTATTAAAATTAAACAAGTGGATTTTGTATTAATAAAGTAAAATGAAACGTTTATGATCATTATTCTATATATGTTTGTATCGTTAAAAAAATTTATGATAATGATACGTGGAATTCGAAATTGTGAGTTTAGTGGTCCGTGAGATCAGAAAGGTTGGGGACAGTTGACCTAGATAACTGACTACTATTCGAACCCAAGGTCGAACCGGCTTAGAAACCTAGACATTTTTTCTTTTTTTCCTTGTTTTATTTGATTTCGGAGACTATCCGACGTTAAATAAATAGATTTTTAATAAATCAATTTAAGAAAACAATTATGTACGGTTCTAGATAAAAATTTTAAACATGCAACAATCTTAAAGAGTGGTACATTTATGATAAAAAAATAATAATAATAAGAAACAGATCGGTTCTAGGCGCGAAATATAGCAATTTGAAAAAAAAATCTTTATTAAATTATGAAACTGGTAAATCAATAATTGATCAAGAAACTATTGTTTTAAACTTTATTATTTACTAGCAGGTGAACCCGGCGTTGCCCGGCCAAAAATAAAAACAAACGTTAAAGGTTATTTCGTACTTCTAATCTTTCTATTATGGTATATTATAGTATTTGATTTATATTTATAGCGGTTATATTACGTAAGAGTTTATCACTTCAAGTGCACACTCTAACATATTTTAAAAATTCTTTAAATTGTGTACAGTAGAGGAATAAAGAATTTTAAAAATGTGTTTGATTGGCCACTCGATATGATAAACCCTTATGTAAGATAACCTCTGTAGTTATATAAATCAAATACTATAATACATCAAATATTAAAAAGAAAACCATCTAAAAAGTTTGGTTATTTCGGCCTACCAATGTCACGTTAATCGCGTTACTCGGATGGTACAAAATGGCACAAATTCGATGGTCAAGTATACAGGAATTGAAAATATATCTTAAATTTTTCAGATATTATATTTTTAAATGTTAACTCTAAGAAACTGTACCATTCACAGCCGAATATCAAACGGTAATCTGCCAACGAATCAAATTTCGGAAAAAACGGACCAAATATTTAAACTCGGCACTTGAAACCACTTGAATCATATTTTATGCTGGCCGGTAACTTTATATTATGTAATTTTCTTATTCGAATGCCACCATACCGCTAGTCGGATAGAAAGAAGGGAGTGTTGCAGAAGGAAGTCGAAGTTAATTCGACCAAAAGTCGTTGACCAACCTCTCTTCCGAGAGGAAGAGGAAGAGTCGTTGACCAACCTCTCTTCCGAGAGGAAGAGAGGTTGGTCAACGACTTTTCATTAATATCAGTCTACTATTAACATTTGAAAAGTGATCCGTGTTGGATGGGTTGTGATAGCTCCACACGTGATAGAATATCCGAAAGACTTCGTAGACTTGTTTAAATAAAAAAAAAATCTTGTAAAAATGGTACAATTGCTTTTATGTGATAATAGTTTTTATATTTTGGCAACATATTGTATAAACTACGTTGGAAATATGTTCTCGTAAATATTGCGTTTATAGAAAAGCTATTGAGCTGCAATTTGAAAAAAATTGTAGACATAAATTCTGATTGCCTGTCTGTCCTTCTTGATCTTTCTTGAGATTAAGGAAGAAAACCAGACGTAGAAAGCTTAGGGACAGGAGACCCAGATTAACTATATACAAACATCCAGTTTGGAACGGACGTTACGATAGTTAGATTTAAAATTTTCCCCTAACAGGAGTTAGATAGATGATCGACACGACTGTATTGCTAACAGGAAAAGTATGATGTACAGGGACAAGACGATCACTAAAAGAATTGAGAACATTGTGACGAAAAGTTGCAGCCCGGCATTGTGACGATGTCACAATAAATAATCGCTCGTTAGAATTAGTTTGGTTTACTTGGTTACGACAACGCGACATGTGAGTGATCTGCCGAGGGTGACACATTCCAGGAAGACTTTTATAGTAAGTTGGATCTTTTTAGGTCTTACTGACGTGAAGAAAAGTCCACGTGGTCAGCCCGGTGGTCATGCCCGGACCCATGACAAACTAACTACCGGAGATTCAGAGTGGTTTTATGCACTCAGCTACTGGAGAGCGTTTATTAGAATTAAGAAAGTATCGTTCGGAAATGAAAAATTTTTCAGTTACCATGTATTTCATCAATAAAACTAAGTCGCTAGTATTGTAGTTTTCTTATGAAATCAATATGAAGTTGTATACTTCTTTTGTAAACACCCTATATATTCATGTAACAGAGCCGGTTCTGATAGGTGTGCAATGCGTGCGTGCACGCAAACGGCCGATAGTGCACTTTAAAATACAAAATTCAAATATAATTTATTATTAATTTAATCTAGTGGTCGGCGATGAAACAGATTGATGTTTGCATGACAACTGATGATATAAAGTTAGTATAGCTGTGCAGTTAATGCATCTAAGTAAGGCTAAAGGATGTTAAGTGTTTTGCATCAGAAAACTGTGTAAGTGCAGGTGATGAGGGATTTATCCGTTAAACCAAAGAAAAATTCATCAGCGGGAATTCCATGTTCCGTGTTTTAAATCACGTAAAATATACAAAAAATTGAAGTTCGTAAACTTTTAAAGTTTGCAAACTCCAAGCTTTATTTATGTTAACGTCTTATGATTAAGTTTAAGATTAACTTACGTAACTCATTGTGATGGTTGCATTAAATACACAGATACAAGGTTTTATGTTTATGCTTAATTTTCATTATGAATGGCCCTTTATGGTTAATCTTAAAATTAAACTATTGCTTTAATTGTTGACGGATCCAAAAGGAAATTAAAATAAAGAAAGATGCGTACGAACGTTATTAATTTAAATATTTACATTGAAATTAATTTTTATATACACGTACGTATATATTGTATTTATATATTAAATAAGAATAATTTCTTTAAATTAATTTCATTTTAATTCGCAAATTCTCTTTTGTGGCGGCTCTAAAATATAATTTTGAACAAAGGCGCCTTTTATCTACAGGGCGCTTGATTTGAATAAAATAAAAATAAATATAACGTATATCAAATATTTTAATAGATTTTTTACCCTTGTCAACTATATGAAATTGTCCTAAAACATACCAGTAAGATGGATTGGGTTAGGTTATGAATTTACTCGCGATTAGCATTGATAGGGGCGGCCAAATATCTTTAGCATGTAGGCGGCTAACAGTCCAAAACCGGCCCTGCATGTAATAATAACAAGAGATTTTGAAGCTCAGCTTCGTTTATTTCAAATCTGTATAGGCAAAATGTTCCGTCCCCACGAAAACTGAAACCAGAAGCACTTTACAAAGAAGCAGCGTTTAAGTAGGTCACATCGGGTCGCAGGTCGTTCTTCCAAAGGACCACCTGTTAATTTTCTTTGTGGACTCAGTTAACCCTTTCCACGAATTCTTGCAAAGGGGAAGGAAGGTCTTTGTGTATAGATAAGACACAAAAAGACTTCACTTTTGAACTGAAGAGACAGCGATTCGTTTGCTCCCGCAGAAACTATTTTTTAAGTTTGATTTTTGAATAATAACCTTTGGTTATGTACAGAATACAGATAGAAATAAGACAAAAACTAAATCTGTATAGCAATTTTTATTTGTATATATATTAAAAGCAAAGTTTTCCGTCACCGTCACACACACAAATATCGAAAATTTAAAAATTGATTTACAATTGAAAATTTCAAAACTTTTAAACGGTTTTTAAAAATGTTTTAATTTTCAATTGATTTTATTTTATTTTTAATTTTGATTTCAGTGTAAAGACCAGAATTTTATTATATTTTTAAATTTAATTAGTTTTTTTAGTTTAATTTATTTTTCAGGTTTAATTTATTGTAATATAACCGGTTTCTTAAAGATGTTTATTTTGTTTTTATAATAATTTTTATTTATTTTTTAATTTGCCTGCATTTTTGAATCCTTAATTACAATCTTTTTTAATTTAATTGCAAATCTTCTTTTGCCACTTGACTATAGAAATTGTATTATTATTATTTGGCACAAGATAAATTTAATTTTGATTTTGTTTTATAAATTTGTCTGCTTTTTAAAATTTCAATTTTAAGCAAGTTAATATTAATTGAACTTTGGGGCTACTTAGTAATTAATAATGGAAAGTTATAAACGTCCACAGATCATTATAAATTTATTATATATATAAATTGTGGGAATAGGCATTGAAGCAAATAATCAGTATAAGCATGTGTCTATTATACAGAATAACACAAATATAAAAACTACTACCGCTACTAACAGAAGAAAATCTATTTTATTATACATTATTCAGTTAACAACAAAAAGTATCTTTAAAATATTGTTTGATAATAAACAGATTATATAATACAAAAAGCTATTTACAATTTACTATTATAAAATTAGTTATTAATTTACACAGTATTTTTACATTTTATCAATTTCAAATTTTTTGTTAGTTACATCTAATTTAAAATCAACTAAAAGAGTTGCATCCTCAAACTAATTTTTACAATATAAATCTGATTCTAAAGAATAAATATATAGATATTCCTCTTTCAAATAGTTACCTTTTTCTTTTACTTATAATTTACACTCCAGAACCTTAAGAGTCCAGTAATAAACAACACTTTAATGAAAAATTAATGTTTTCGACCGTACCCCGGTCTTCCTCAGGTTTTTAAAACCAGTAAGATTCGAATTTGGAATACAAAGAACAATATTTACAAATTATTTTTAAAAAACCTATGGAACAACATGTTCAAAAATTATTTTAAAATCTGTGGAGCAATCTAAGTGCTTAAATCCATGTATGTTACCATCGTGATAGAACTATATCAATACCATAAACAATAAATAATACAATGTAAATAAAGCTACAGATTTTCATAACGGTACCTCCATGCATAGGAAACATTAATGGCATCATTTATGTTAATACAATTGCCATGTAAGCCAGCTTTGTAAATTTCTAATGCCTCAAGGTTTTGAAGGTGTTCAATTCGATGCGACAATCTGACCAGTTATACATGCATTTAGATTGCTCTGCAGATTTTAAAATAATTTTTGAACACGCTGTTCCATAGGTTTTTTAAAAAATAATTTGTTAATATTGTTCTTTGCATTCCAAGTTTGAATCTTATTGGTTTTAAAAACCTGAGGAAGACTGGTGTACAGTCAAAAATGTTAGTTTTCCATTAAAGTGTTATTACTGGACTCTTAAGGTTCTCGAGTGTAAAGTATACATTCCAGTAATTGTGTAAGAAGTTGTTTTAATTTTTACTTATAGTTTGTGTTTTACAAAAGGACACGAAACATAATTGTTTGTAGTTCTAAGTAATTTTTGATATAGTATGTGAACAGTGAAGATTCCTTGGAAATCACATGTACAATAGGCCCTTAATTTAACAGAATATTTGGAGAAGAGAGAGTACTATTGAAAAAGTCCACTAACATGTATTTTAAAAATATATTAATAACAAAGTCACAATGTACAAGCATATTAAAATGCTATAATGTATAAAATACTATAAATCATTGAGAAATTTATACTCATTGATCCAACCTTTTAGCATGCTTTATTCACAAATTAGAAATCTGTTAAATTAAGGGTCTATTGTATATTCAATATTCTTTTTTTTTAGTTTTCTTTCATATTTTTCAGTTTTAAATGTAAATAATGAATAACTTTAACTCAAATTTTACAATATATTTAAGACATTATTTAATTCCTTTTACATTCATACCAATGGACATTCATTCAACATATAATGGGATTCTTTCATAACTTCCACCTGAAGGAAGGAAATGATAGATTTTTTTTCTTTCATTTTTTATCTTTAGAACTCCAAATTTTTATGAATATAAGATAAAAATTTTAAATTTTCAAATATTAACTACAAATGCATTTGAATAACTAACAATTTTATTTGAAATTTGTATTATCAAGTCAGAATGTTCATAGATAATAAAATTAAAAGTATTAAACAAATGTAAAAATTTTAACACAGTGAATCAAAACTTTTGAATTAAACTAAATTAAAATTTAAAAAACTTTACAGCAAATTTATGTTTAATTTTACATTTCTCTCACATTGGAATTTTTATAACCTAATTATACAGACTGGTTTATAATTATAAAGATAATTAAGAATTTATATTAATTAACTAATACATAATTATTCTTAAAATTGATTATTTTTGTAAGGCAATTTAACTGAAAAAATTTGCAGAATAATTTTAACTGTTAACACTATCATATCCTCTTGATCTACCATGTAACAATGGTCTGCCTTCATCTTCATCCATAGGATATTCTCTGTTGTAATTTAGTCTTTGTATAAAAACATTTCTTGAAATTAGTGGAATTGATGATCTTTCTCTTGTCATACAACATTGAAAACATATTCCAAATAATGCAAGTCCTCCCCATACTGAAGCTAATATAATATCTGAAACAAACAATATGTTAATTGAAAATAATTTTTTTATTGATACAAAAATGACTATTATAAAATAAAAATCTTTGCTAAATTTTTTTAACTTTGTATAATTTACTGATGATATTTTTCAAAATATATACTAAATTATGCAGCTATTTAATGCATTTGTATTTCATTTTTTCATTCATCTTTAAATTCACATTCATCAGCACAGATGATTAGTCAGTCAGCTAAGATATATGAGAAAGTGTTGGAGAGAAAGATGAGAATAAAATAAGAGGGAGGCTTTAGAGAAAAGCAATATGGCTTCAGATAAGGTAAGATCAATGATTGACTTGCTTGTTATTAGACAAAGGAAGGAATTTTGCTTTTTCATGACAGAAATCACAATTTTACTCATTTATCTATATATTTATAACATTATATTTTGTACATACATGTTAAATGTATTTTGACTACAGACATAAGTACCAGAATGATGTACTGGTATGTTCCAGCTCCAATATGCTACTGAGTAAAAGTTACTGTATATGAGAATTCCAGTAGGGAAGACAGAATGATTTGAGATCAAGAACAGAATGAGAGAGAATGACAACTGTGCTTTTATTGTTGTTATTTATATTGATGATGACATTATTCTGTCATAGTGATGGACAGAATGTTTGTAGTAGTGAAAAAATTGAGAGAAGATAAGTGTAAAAGTGGAAATCTTTGCAGACAATATAATAATCTGAGAAAACAGTAAAGAAGTGCAAGTACAAGTGAATGAGTGAAATAAGCAAGTTAAAAGAATATTGAAGAAAGCTCAGCACAGAGAAAAATGAGATACTTGAATAACAAGGAAAAAAGACTGGAAAGACAAAATAGTTGTTGCAGAAGATGAAAAACACAAAATAACTGATCTTTTTATATCTGGAAAGCACAGTAATGAGGAATGAACAAATAACAAATAAGATAAACTGTAGAAAGGTAGAAAGAGAGAGAGAGAGAGAGAGAGATCAACTCAAAAAGTATTTCATTTAAATATTGAATATATATTAAAAACTTTTTGTCAATTATTTAAAAATTAAACAAATTTGTGAAATAACATAGTGATTATAAAATCATTTAATAAATAAAAATACTGACAACACATTTTAAAAGTATAGTAACTTTTTTAAAATAGTTATTGATTTTTCAAAAGTAATAATTATTGTTTGAATTTTGAAAATTAACAATTAAATATAATTTTATAAAAGTTAACTTAAATAATAAAACTTCAAAAAGTACCTTTTTTTTGAAAAGGATATATATTTGTAGCCAAATTCAAATTTTCAAACAGCAATCGCTTAACAATATTAAGTATAATATATGTTAAAACAGTGCCAAGAAAACGATCTATTGCTATAATAAAAGCATAACTTCCAACAACTGATGTAGTCACAATATTAGACTAAAATGAAATATAAACAATATTAATAAAAAGTTTATAAATATTGACAATATATTAATATATCATAATTCCGTATACTGTAATATGTTTTGAACAATAGTTAAAAAAAAAAAAAATTCAATATTAAAAATAAAATCACTTCACAAACTACAGTAGAGCATCGATTATCCGACTCAATTGGGGACTGGGGTTGGTCGGATAACTGAATAGTCGGATAACTGAATAGTCGGATAACCGAAAAGTATGAAAAAATACATTATTAGTATAGTGTATTAGGCCTGGTTTAAATACTAGCCTCCCTTTCATGGTTGAGCCAGTGCTGCCAGCTAAAACATGCAAAAATTTAACAAAAATAATATTAAAGTAGCCAAGACATAACCAAATATTGTAGCGCCACATCACTAGCAGACATTTGAATTTGCCGACTAGAACGCGGTCAGTTAACCGATAAGTCGGTTAATCGATGCTCTACTGTATTTAAATTCATAAATATATATAATAAAAATATAAAATAAATATAATTTTTTAATTATATACTTTATGTATAGATTGAAAATATGTGGCATGTTCTATATAATTTTAGTATTTTAATTTTTGAAAAAAAAATTCTATACTGAATCAGTTAGAAAAATATTTTTGATTCCTGTCAAATATATACTGTTTTTATAGTATTTTTGAATTATATGAATCTATAGGAAGAAATTCTCATTAAATGTATTGTGTTTGTTTTAACTTTTTTCTACTGATGAATTAATATAATAATTAGGTTTTGGTAAACTCTACAATAACATTGTAAATCCTATCATCTATTATGCAAGCCCAATATGGGGACTGGATTACTTATACAACTTTGAAACTCTGCATAATTACTTCCATTGAATGTTATTCCATCTTGAAAAAACAATACTTGGATACGCCTTCCGTCATGAGATAAGTTTTATTTGGGCTTTTACCCATATATTAAAACGTATTTTAAAATTCTGCTACAGACTTAAATACAAAAGTGTCGATAATACCGAATTTGTATAACAAGAATTGATAAAGAAGTGCAATAACGAGAAAAACAGGCAGCTTTGGCATTATAAATTTTGATAAATCTTAAATACATTTGGCATATCAGAATTACTGTTCACAGATACGATTCAAGACTGGAAACTCGCTTACTTACTGTCAATCATGTCAATCTGATCACATTTCTATGCTCCATCTACTCCAAAATTGCCAAACACTAACTAAACTGTGTGGAAAATATGATATTATAAGAATATGCAACAATAGATCACTTCTCGACCTTAAAATTAACCTAAATTTCATCAGTAGAAAGGATGCCTATAAAATTTGTAACTACTTTGTTAAAATCACGGAAAAAATTCTTGGTAATATCTAATTATTTGTTGTTGTACATTTAGGCAAATCCTTTATAACAATATATCCTAAAGGTACTAACAGTGCCTTGCACTAAATTATGTTGGTTAATAACCACTACAAAAATATGTAATATGTATCTTTATCTTGTATTAATTCTTTAAGTAATACTTGTATTTGTACCACCCCCTTATAGGGAAACTTTCCCTGGCAAATAAAATTATTATTAATATGAACAAATATTAAAAAAAAATAATAATAATTAGGTTTTGGACTTTGTAAAAAGTTTTTTTTTGTGGAAATAGATGAGATTCTTGTTAAATGAACAAATTTATTGTAAGGTAGGATAAATGTTTGCATTAAAAAATAATTTTAAAATATTTGTTATTCTAAATTATATGGCAATTTTTATAAAAATGATTGTACAGGTGCCACTGTGCAATGGATAAGGGACTAAGAAAGTCCAAAGTGTATTTTGTGAAGCATGTTACTTTAGAGAAATAAAGTACTTTTACAAAAAGAAAAGAAAAAAAAAAGCCAGTCTTTGAAATATATCTTTTTATAATATAATTTACAAGTATAGTTCAAGAAAAAGAATTTAAAATGTTTATGAATATTTACATCCTTGATTTATTTAACTTATAAAACTTACTGTTTTTGTATCAGGAAGTAAAATCAAAGTGCTCAGCAATACAATACAAGAAAACAATAACCAATAATTAATATCATTTCTTAATATTTTGATTTCACCTGAAAATAAAAATAAATCAAATTAACAACATTCATATAATTACAGATTGTTTTTCAGTACTAAACTGATACTGAAATATCTAATTCTTCAAAAGTTTATTACTACTTACTAACAAGACATAAAATTCAATTTTATTAAAATGCATTTTATATATAACATTCAATTTTTAAATATATTGATCTTCTACTATATCCTGAAATAAATATATTTATGAATATAGGTAAGAAAAGGCAAACGTATTTTACATTTTCTTACAGTGAATGCATTTTCTTAAAGAAATGCATTCAATGTAGAATTTCTCTCTGATGTCAATCAATAAAATGCCATTTCAATGCCAGAAAACCATTGCCATAACCTTTGTCAACAGTGACACTTTCACCTTCCTCAGAGATTCCCCTGCAAAATACCATTTCATCGATTCTCTTTTGGACAGAGGATCATAGTATAGAACCATAGTCTCATCCCCAATAATAATGGACTGCAGATACTTTCTCTTTGTTCTCTTCACAGAGCTCCAAAAACTGTCAAGTACAGATAATCCTCTGTTTTGAATTACAGAAAGAATTTTAGGCACCCAATGCACACTGACCTTGTTCATTACCAAATGTCCATGAAGAATTCAAAGAACTATTGCTTTGACAAGTTCAATCTCACAGCAGTTTTTCTTTTGTCTTCAGATGTCAATTGGAAAGCATTTCATTCTTGAAAAGTGTGATGGTTTTCTTCAGTGATCACTGTGGCTAGATATCCACTGTGTGCTTTGTGATTCATTGTTGAGAGATTCTCTTCAAAAATTAAAAAGTTTTGGCCATTGTTTCACCATTAAATATGGAAAAGCATTGTTATAAACATTACAAACATATTTGTGAATTTCCAATGGCAAGCGACCTTCTTTTGTCAATAACTTTATCACTAAACAATACTCATAATTTGGCATAATGTGTACAGATTATATTAAGTCAAGTTATCTGATGTGAGGGACTGAACATATAAGAAATAATTAAAAGTAATAAATAAAAGTAATAATAATTTAGATTTAATAGTATCTTATAATTTTTTCATGCTGTAGTTTTTTGATTTTATGACCTATTTCATAACAGTCAATTCTAGGGTATTAATAATTTTTAAGTAAAAAAATTATTTTTTAATTTAAATTGTCATTTTTCTTATTAAACATATTTCCAAATTAGTGTGATAATTTTCTAGAATGCATTAATAACACAAAATGGCATGTTCCTTTGTGTGTTCATACATATATTTAATATGTATGTATATATCAATTTATATATTAGCATATACACGTATGTATGTATGCTAATTCAGATTTTCTCTAATATCTAGAAACTACAGAGAATCTGAAGTAAATAATTATTTATTGTAAACTAATTGTTTAAATTTATTAGTTCAATAAACAAAAACAGATAACTTGATTTTCAAAAATCTTAATGTATCAGTTTTTGTTTATTGAACAATATGGTGCCAAGTTTTACATATATTCTTAAATATCATGTTGTAATAGTGAAACTTAAGACATTTTGATTTTTTTTCTAGAAATGACTGGAAAAATGTTATATACCCAAATCATGTGTTCTAGAAGTAGAGTGGGGTGTTTCATCACCTATTTCATCTGAAATAGATACATTTGCAATGTCTGACAAAATGAAACTTTTGAAAGAACACATTTGCATGCTATTGCTCTATCATTTTAAAAGTGACAACACCACAACATAATGAAGGCTCACAATCTCATCTGCAAAGCATTCGTTAAAGCATTCATGGGTGAATAAAGGTCAACCAGCTGCTGCAAATGCTGAAGGGTCAATAGTGCAGAAAGTGATAATTTGCATTTGTCTGGTGCATCATGAAGGAGCTGCTTTCAATCAACATTACTGTCATGAAAGAACTCTATTATGAACAATGGGATTATTTGAATACCAAGATCAAAGACCTTCAAAAATTGACAAAGTCCAATACTGCCAGAACAATACACCAGTATATGAAATTAGAGAAACTGGTCAGTTTGGGCTGGAAAGTTCTGCTTCATGCACCTTATATTCCAGACTTACTGCCAACTGACTACCATCTATTTCACGCCCTGCAGAACAATATTGTCAATATACAGTTCAATGACAATACCTGATGCTCAAGACTTTCTTCAAAGAAAAATACCAGTCATTCTATGCTCATAAGATTGAAAATTTGCAGCAAAGGTGGTGATATATAATTGATATTGGTGATAACTACCTATCACGCTGAACTGTAAACATTGTTGTTACTTGTCAATAAAGATTTTTCAAAATATCTAAATTTTACCTTTACAGCTTGATATATTAGTTTAAGAAAAAAAAACAACAAAAAAATATAAATAATAAAAGTGTAATTACTTACCTAAAGGTGTAAAATATAGAATAGATGCCAATAAGAAACCAAAAACTAAATTTTTTAGTAATACAAAAGGACATGATATATGTAGAAAAGTTAAGAGTAGAATACACAATAATCCACATATTACACCACAACTTATAACGAATATGTCTCGGTCTAAAAAAAATTCAATGATTTCAGTAATTAGTATTTTATTAAAATTTGAATAATAATTTTAACATTGAAAATTCTTACTTAATGATTCCAAATGTGTATATCTAGTTAATAAAATGAAAGAAATAAGAGCAGATGCCAAAAATCCAAAGAAAAATGTAGCTGTGAAAATATCAAAAGCTTGAATTACTATTTGGCTTTATAAAATAAGTAATACCCTGAGTTACGTAAGTAATGCGGACCATAGACCTTTACGTAACTCAAATTTTACATAAGTCAAATTTGTAAATTGCTTAAGTATAACTACATAATTAATAAATTAATATTGTATTTATTATTATATGTGTACTGTACATATATTATTTATTATTTTTTTATATAATTCGGTTTGTTGTTTCAATTGCATTTTAACAGTACAGTACTGTAAATAAACAATGAACAGTATGTAAATGTAGCAGTGGTAAACAAGTTGTGTATTAAACAAATCATTTGAAGCAAACTACGCTAATGACATGAAACAATACATATAGAAAAGCAAGCAATAAAGATGTGCTTGGTTTCACTGCTTGACTTTCACTGAGTACTGTAGAAGAATTTTGTTTAAGAGAGTGTGCCTAGTATGCTTGCATACGTGCTTACAATTAGACTGAAAAGTAGAGGATTAGCAGAGTAATAAAGTAATACAGTAGAGAGTTGTTAATCTGAATCAATTGGGGACTGGGGTTGTTCGGATTAGTGATTTGTTCGGATAATCGATTATGTACGAAAAAATACATTAACCTGTCCGATGTTCAAATTTTTCTCCATTGCGTGTCGCTTCGTGTTGAATTTTTCTCCGTTGTGTGTCGCTTTGTGTTGAATTTTCATCGATTTTAAGCCCAATGAAAATTTTTATAATAATAATCGAGGCTATTGTATTGTTAAAAATTATTTCTTTATTTTGTACAAACAAAATAAATATATTGAAGAATATAAAAACATAAAAATTATACTTTAGAAGTAAATCTAGTATCAAAAATGTTCGATTCAGCATGACACAGTCCGACTGGAAAGCGTTCGGATAACCGACAATTTGGATAACTGGGGTTCGAATTAACGACTCTCTACTGTAAATCGATACAGTGTGAAAGAAAGAAAGGAAGAGAATGAATGAATGAATGTTTAAAATAGAATAATTCTTCGTAAAATTATGTTACTCTGCTCAGATTTTTTTCCAATTTTTGAGATTTACATTTTACTTAACTGAAAATTTACGTAAGTGACATGTTACATAACTCGGGGTATTACTATTACTGTAAAGTATTTCTATTTGCAACACATACTACAAAACTGAAAAACAAAAAACATTCATATATTTCAGTAATAGAAATTTCAGTTTAATATGATAAATGCATTCTCTTTATTAGAGAGAATATAAAATTATATTAATTTGAAATGTTATTTAGAATTAAAATAAATAAAACTAAACAATAATATTTCCTTACAAATATTAAACATATATTCTTAGAAATTTACCTATTTTACTGCATATAGAAGTATATATGTGGTAGAGTCAACAATAAACCAAACTGTTAATGTAATTTACTATTAACATAATAAAAGTTAACTATTTGTAGAAGGCTACCTACAAACTGAGCATCTTCTGTATTAAATTCTTCTGCTATCTATTTATCAAAGCAGTACTGGAAGCCATGTTTTGTGATGACTTTAAAGGCTTTACTTGATGCAGTTTCTGCTTTGGCTTCCAGCCATCATTTCTAGTCAATAAATATCAATAAAGACATAACAGTACTTTCCCAACCTCATTGATTTTGTCCTGCTGACTTTTATCTGTTCCTCAAAATGAAAGAGGATGAAGATTCCAATAAGGAGCAGAATACAAGCATCAGTGACAAGAGTCTAAGATCCATTAAACACATCACATAAAATGGCTTCTAGGACTACTTTGACAATATGGTGTAAGAATTTCTATACTCAAATTGAACGGAGTATTGAATCTTGATTTGTATAACTATTCTTATAATGCTTATTTAGAATTTTATATCATTTCACAAAAAATAAATGCATTTTATCAAAATATTTTCAGAACTTTTCTCTTTAATAACAACAATTTATTTCAAAATTACCATAAGGTTTCTCATAAAAATAATTTTGATATATTTATAAATAAAAAGATTGAGAATGTTGTAAAAACTTGTAAAACTTTGTCAAATATTCAGTGTGTATTTCAAAGAATGCCTAATAGATTATATATTAGGTCAGTGTTTTTCAACCAAGGTGCCACGGCACCACGATTGGGGTGTCGCAAAGTTTAGGACTTTTAGGCATTTTGATTGAAATTTAATTAAGTGTAGTTCAAGATAACTCATTGTCAGTATTTTGACAAAATTCAATGGACTTACATTTTGATTTTGAACACATAGAAACACTATTTTTGCATTAAAATGCTAGTTCAAACTGACAATTTTTAAAATTTTTTTCCTGGGGGGATCCCCTCCCTGGACCCCACCCCAGCGTTGCGCATAATATTCGTTTTCGTAAAAAATTCATCCCCCATTAAAGCCCCTCTTTTCAGATTCTAGATCTGCTGCCAGTCAAGAGTGCCACGATTTTTTATTTTTCAATTAGGGGTGCCACTCGATGAAAAAGGTTGAAAAACACTGTATTAGGTTGTTGCAAATGAAATGGCTGATTTTTACTTCTGACTTTAAATGTTTATTAATTTAATTTAAAACTTACATATTCAATCAAAATTGTCTCCACCAACATTAATATACTTTTCCTAATACAATAAAAATGCATTAATGCCAATTTGATAGCTATCGTGAGACACAAAAAATCATTAAAGGTACTTTTTATTGCATCTTCTCCCTCAAAGACTTCCCTTGCCAAAAAACTGTTCCAAACGTATAAAAAAGTGATAGTCTGTTGGCAAAAAGTCTGGAGAATAGGATGAATGGGAAAGAATTTCATTTGAATACTTTCAATTTTGTGATAAATAATTAAAAAACTGCAGACCTCTAAATGATGATCTTTATCTTTCTCACTGAGTTTGAATGGTACCCATTTGTCGAACTTCTTGACTTTCCCTAACATGTTTAGATGTCCAGTATGTTCAACCCTTCTACAATTTTGTGGTCAGTCAGGTGATGTTCTGATTTGATAATATTCTTCAATTCTGATTTTTGAGATTTGTATTTCAGACACAAAACTTTTTTAACCAATGCTTGGTGGCCTGCTCGCTCACAAAACCTTCACAAAAAGTTTTATTGGTATTTCAGGTTGCTTCAGCTGCATTATGTCCCTGCTTATATTTGAAAAAGAAAATTATTATTTGATTTTTTTTTTTCCATGCCATCAGAAAAAGTACTCTTAAACATGTGGAACTCACAATATAAATGACATTACATTTTTAAATTCACATATTATATGTATGCTCTCCCAATTGCAAACCTACAAAACTATTCACATAAAAAAAAAAGCTGAACTACATAATCAGAAAGTTTAAATTTAAAAACACCTTTTCATTTGCAATTACCCAATATACAAAGATTTAATAATTTAAGGAATTAATACTGAATTTAACTGTATTCTATTAATGTAGCAATGTTTCAATAGAAATATTTTATCAAATTACCTGTTTTATTCAGCTGGTGACCAAATAAACAAATAAAAAATCCAAATGCAGCACAAATAATAACAAACACTTTGCCTAATATAGTTGCTGTAAAAATCATAACATTTTCAATTTAATGTTTTAATTAGATTATGCTAACATTAATTATAATATTAGGAGAATTATATAAATGATAATGAATGTAAAAAAGAAATACAATATTGATATTCATGCATTACTAATTATTATATAATGTTAAAATATTCTGCTTTCAGAAATAACTATTTAATTTTCTTCTCAGTAATAATTCATATGAAATACTATAAAACTGCATAAAAGAAAAACAGCTAGAGTTTTTCTGTCATAGAGAATGTGTACTCACTAACTAATAGATTAAAGCAGGGATGAGCAACACGCGGCCCGTTAAACATGTTTATGCAGCCCGCCAAGCATTTCTAAAATTGAATTTATTATATCGACTTTCTCCCATCAATATATTGTTATAAAATTAATTATATTAAAATGGTAGTACATACTAAACCAAAACAATTTTTTGTGACGAGTTACTCACTTGTCGGCGACTTGTTCAAACATGCAATACAAATGCGCCGCGTCTGTGCGATTTTTTGTGACAAGATACACACTTGTCAGCGACTTGTTTAAACATGCAATACGAACGCACCGCGTCTGTGCTTGTTTGTGTTTGCTTCTGTCACACAATCAGTCAGATTGGTAAGCTGTTAACTAGCAATTTTAGCAATTCTTGTGTTTCTTGAAAGACGTTAGTGCAATATTATTATCAAAAAGGTAATATTACAGTTTTTTTTTGTTCAAAATTAAGTTTTCCTACAAATTTTTTTAACTTTCAAATTTTTAATCCATAATAGCATGTTGGAAAAGCAAACAAAAAAACGGAAGGTTGCGGATGAGCACAGGCATTTCCAAGAAAAGTGGAAATTTGATTATTTTTTCACTTTCGTCAAAGATAAAGCTGTATGCTTAATATGCTCAGAGACTGTGTCAACATTATAAGAATATAACATAAAAAGGCATTACGATACAAAACATGAACAACAATATAAAAACTCAACAGGACAACTCCGGATAGATAAGTTTAATCAAATGGAGAAAAACTTGGAAAACCAATAGGCTATTTTTAAAAATCAAGCTATTTTATCAAATACGGCAGTAAAGACTAGTTTTGTTGTCAGTCAAATACTGGCAAAAAAAATGAAATCCTTTGCAGATGGAGAGATGATAAAAGAATGTCTGACTGCTGTTGCAGAAATAGCATTTCCTGATAAAATAAATATTATTTCAAACATTAGTTTATCAAGATTCACCACTGCAAGGAGAATTGAAGACTTGTCCGAGAACATAGCAACAACGCATTGTGAACGCATTGCAAAATTCGAATACTGTTCTTTGGCACTTGATGAAAGTTGCAATATTAGCGATACAGCACAACTGGCTATATTTTACGTGGTATTGACACCAAATTTAATATTACCGAAGAATTGTGTTCACTGATTCCAACGCAAGGGACTACAATCGGCAAAGACCTGTACAATGAACTAAAGTCTGTGTTGGAAAATTTTTCAATTTCATTAGAAAAGATTATTGGTATATCGACAGATGGAGCACGAGCAATGTCAAGCATGGAGGTAGAAGTATCGGGAAGACTATTTCAAGACATTAAGAAGGTCACAGGAAGGGAAATATTCATTAACCACTGCATAATTCACCAGGAAAATTTGTGTGCGAAAAGATTGAGTTTGCCAAATGTCACAGTACCAATAATTAAACTAATCAATTTTATAAAGTCGCGCGCATTAAATCACCGTGAATTTAAAGAATTCCTGAAAGATTTAGAAACTGAATATGGAGATGTGGTTTTTAATACCGAAGTACGTTGGCTTAGTAGAGGCGCAATGCTAAAAAGAGTATACAACTTAAAAAGCGAAATACAATTGTTCTTGGATATGAAAGGATATGCCTTTCCTCATTTTGGTAATAAAGAATGGATGTGCAATTTTGGGTTTCTTATCGACATGACTCAGCCTCTCAATGATCTTAATGTGGAACTTCAAGGCAAAGGACAGTTTATTCACAATTTGTATGATAAAATTCAGGGCTTTGAGCGCAAATTAAAATTGTGGAAACAGCATCTTTTGCAGAATAATGTGTCTCACTTTCCACATTTAGAAAAAGAAAACGTTACTACTTCTCAAAAATACACACAATATATAGACATTTTAATCAACGAATTTCAATTACGATTCCAAATATTCAAAGCTGAGAAGACAGCGGTTTCCATGAAAATGTTTTCCTCGCAATTTAATATCGATGTGGATAGTTCCCGAAGACTTTCAAATAGAAGTGATTGACATGCAGAATAATACCGATTTAAAAAATGTATTTTTCTCAGTAAACATCGAAAATTTTTATAAATCTTATGTGAGACCTGAGAAATTTCCGCTTTCGACGAAAAATGCAAAGCAAATGATGTCTCTGTTCGGAAGTACGTATGTTTGCAAACAATTATTTTCAACCATGAAATTAATCAAAAATGACCACCGATCAAGACTGAGTGATGCATGATTAGAAAGCTGCGTACGTGTAGCTAGCTACCTGATCAATTTCGGCTGATATTGATCAGCTTGTATCGAAAAAACAGTGCCAAATTTCTCATTAAAAATTTCAAGTAAATTCATTTTTCTGTTCTTTTCTTGTTTGTTTTTATTTTGCATTAAAATTTGTATATGAAATCTTTACTTTTTTAAAATTTTATATTTTTTTATTCTAATGTTTATTATAAATAAAGTTTTGTAAATTATTAATAAGTGTTACTTTATGTGCGGCCCACCAAAAAATTTTAAAATTTAAATTGGCCCGTTGATTAAAAAGGTTGCTCACCCCTGGATTAAAGAATGCAGAATACTGAATAATATTTTAAATTCAGACAAGTGTAATCTTATAATTCACTCAGAATAATGTTTGCCTAAATAAATCCTGTTAACTTTTTAGGCATATTTAATTCAGTCATCTCTTATAACAATTAATTTTTTAATCTTGTATAATTAGAAAAAGTATAGAAATAGTACAAATTTAGATATCAAATAATTAGATCAAAATTTAAGTGCAATTAAAGAATAAAAAAGATTAAAAAAAAAGAGTATTCAAAGTTTAAGATTTTAATATTAAGATATAAGCAATTACAGTTATAAAAAAGTATTGTATTTTAAGATGAATGTTATATTCAAACAGGAGTGGAACTTATTTTATTTCATTATAAACAATTAACAAGAAATACAAATATCCAACAGTTAGGGATAGTAAGGTATGTAGAAATAGAAACTGAAAAAGGAAAAGAGCATAAATGCATATGTATAAAGAAATAATAAACATTTAATTTTTAATTTGAAACTAATTGAGCACAAAATATTTTAAAGCATTAAAAAAAAGCATAAAATATTTAAAAGTATGGAATAATGAAGTACTTTCAGATGTCATTCTAAGCAGAAAGAAAAGATTGTTCTTTACTTATTTGTACTATTGACCAGTACACGGAAAAATAATTCTCCAATCCTTTCTGACTTATGGACACTAAAAAATTCCAAGACTCTAATCCATTTAATTAAAATGGAATGAGAGCTAGGGTTAAAAAAGGTAAAGACAAAACAGGTTAACTTTGAAAGAAAGAAAAAATTGTTATTGAAAAGATTGTTATTCAAATATTGAATGAAACTTGACATACCTGATTATATATATCAGATGTCAAATAGCAACAGAATTGGGAAGAACTGAAGCAAAAGTATATATCTTCAAAGCAAATATATGGATTTTAAATTTAAAAAAAAAAACAGAAGGAAATACCAAGATTTTTGTAAATTGAAACTCTTAAATCATTCAATAAAAATGTTTAATTCATATTTCTAAATTAAAAGCTACTTTATTTCATAAATTTCTTTAAATCTGAAAAGTTTTATAATTTAATTGAAATTTTATAATCAATAAATAAGATTAAAAATCTAAGAATATAAAATCTCTATTTCTTAAAATATAACTAAAGCAAATGAACATTATGAAGCAATGGTAATTAAACATTATGAAAAATTAAAATAAGAATTAGCAACACTTACTTAAATGACCACAAGCATCCACTTTTGAAAAAAAGTTGCATCCATAAGTGACAGCAGGAATGTAAGCTGCTTCTTCATAAGTATCATTTCTTAAATAACGAGCAATAATATTATAGACAATTCCTTGACCAGGATACGACAAAAAAGATATCCTAGTTTTTGGACTGATTTCTAAAGGAGAAATCTATTAATAAAATATAACTACAGATGAAAAAATATATTATTAAAATAATAAAAAATTATTAAATTTTGTTAATCAAATTTTAAAAAGTATTCCTTAATCTTAATAAATTAAAAAAGTTTTTACATATAAACTTTATTATTAATAATAACTTTATTTAATAACACAAGTTATTAAATAAAGTTATTATTACATTAATATTGTTATCAACCCAAAAAACATTGACAATGTAAGGGATGACAATAAGGAGACAGAAAATTTAACTTTTTATTAAATTAACTACCATTTAGAGACAAGAATAATAATTGTAACAATTTCCGAGTAACATTAATAAATTAAAATAATTTTTATATATGATTTTTAATTTAAAGAAACTATTGTATTTGTCTCTAAATGGTAGTTAATTAAAATTATATATATATATAATTTTTCTAGATATATTATTTTAATTAAATGTCATTTAAAGACAAATAGTTACAATAATTATCCTTGTCTCATTTCAAACATATCAGTTATTTCAATAAAAAGTTAAATTTTCTGTTTCCTTGTCAGCATCCCTTATATTGTCAACGTTTTTTAGGTTGACATAACTGCTTATTTTGTTGTTTGATTGTTAAAAAGGTTACCATTGTTGCTTGTTACCTTCAGGCCTTTTACATTGTATAAATAGTACTTCCAACACATTGCAAACAAGAACATTAATCGGCTGTGCAATCCATTACAGTACATAATTCACAGTCTTCATTTTTTTAAAATTTATCTTTATCATTGTAGTTATGATTTTTGGTTTGTTTTCTATTTTTGTAGTTTGTCCTTGTCGAATTCACTAACATAAATATAAACATCTTAACTACACCCAATACATTGCAACAACACACCTTCAATTATATATGGCAATTGAAGCTGTGTTATCACTAACATAATTCTGATTAAGAATTAATGAGAAGATAATCATTTATAAAGAACGTAATATTGCTTTAAATTAAATTTAATTAAACCAATCAAATGCACCAGAATTTTTTAGAATAATCACAAAAGAGTTCATTAATCCTAGATTCTTTAATATTCCAGAATAGAAATGCTATGACAGAGCCCCGTCAAAACAAAAAAATCTCTCTGAAAACAGAAAAATCAATTTTTCCTGATTCATACTTAATCCCTGAATAAGATCTTATATCATTTTATAATTCCCACTTCCATTACAAAATAATATAAATAACACTAAGAAGCTAATTTCAGATTTAATTTCTGTAAAAATTCATGAAAAGCCATAATAAATAACAGTAGTATTAATATTATACTAAATTCTCAATGGACTTCAAATTTAATGAACAAAATTCTACAGTTCCCAAGTTAGCATTTCCTCTTTAATTAAACGAATTTCAAAGTTATTTGATTTACTCTAATACATATAGCAAAATTTGCAGCTTTCATGTACTGTACATATAGGCATTGTTATTTGAAAATACAGTACAGGTGGCCAAGTGGTCTTCGTATCCTGAACATTGGAAGTTTGGTTGTGGGTTCACACCTTGCTTGGACAGGCTGGTGTAGTGATAAATCACTATGGTAGTTATATGTACAGTACATATATATATATATATATATATATAATATAGGAGTTCCGTTTTCCGTATCGGAAGTCTAGATGTCGTCGCGTGTGTTAATTGTTTTCGCGTTGTCATACCACCCTTTTGCCGGGTGCCTGTAAGTGCAGTTAGGATTGGTCGGTGCTTACCACGTGACGTAGCTGTAACCCGGATGGCGGGAAATATAAATGGCGACGCTCCATGTGTGGACCCATCTTTTTTTTCGCTGACCGGATCACCGACTGGACTGAAAGACCATTGGACTTGTCGGAGGAATTCATCGAGGAGTACCTTGTAGATTAACGTCGTTTGTATCTATTGTATATATCTTTTTACGCATAGTTCTAGATTCGTTTCTACTTGTCGGGTATATGCTTGTTGTAAGATTTGATCCACCTAATTATGTCGCGAAACAGAAAAAACGTAATTGTATAACCGTAGATATTGTGATCCTAAGTTTTATAAAGATTATATAATTATTGAAAATTCGTCGTGTGCTTAAATTTGTAAGATCCTTTACACACTTGCCATTTTTATACATCGAGAACAATTCGTTGGTCCTCGATACTACACTGTAGAGAACTACACTGGCCATGTGGAGTTTTCTGGGTTTTCTCCACATCTGTAATGCTTAATAGGGGCCAGTTTCCCTTAAAAGACCTCCTGGAAGGCATCCCTCTAGGTAGATTGCCTAAGTGTTGCATTGCCATAACTTAATAAACAAACAGTACAGGTGTAGTGCTATTATCTGTATTTGAAGGTGTAGCGTATTTCTAAAAATATGTACAAATATCTAATGTTCAAATATCAAGTAATAAAGCTTCATTTTATAAAAAAGTTCTGTTTCTAGAGAACTAAACAGAAAAATTATAAAATTCATTGTTAACATAGTCACTACAACAAATGTTCCAATGTTACAAATGCATAAAATACTAAAATGCTAAAACCATACAATAAACAAAAACTTGTATGAAAATTTTCATATATGATTTAAATGTTACTGAAACAGACAGAAAGCAAATGTATAAAAATGAAAATTTTGCTTATGAAAAGCAATTAAAAATTATAAAAGTATTTTCCTCTGAATTGCTCTAAAATCAAGGACTTTCTGTATTTGGATTTAATGGAATTCTTAAATCAAGCCCTTTTTCCAAATAGTTTGTTAAATTGAAAATTTGCTATACTGTTATAATCCAACTGTAAATATATAAAAAATGTAAATAAATACAAAATTAATAATGAAAACCAAGTACTATTGTTGTTAAAGCTAATAAGTGATAACAATATCCTCCAATATAATTACTGGTGTTAATAAACACACTTGACAAACCTTTATGTCCGGTAATGTTTAAACTTCATGATATATATATATATATATACATACATACATATAAAACACATCTCAAAGCCCAATGAGTTAATATAATAATCCAACCATCGCCTAAATATTCGGGCTGTAATATGGCTATAATCAAATAATTAATACAAGGTTCTAAATTATTTATTAAATTATTAACATTATAATTATTAATTTAGATAAGAGATGGTGCCTAATGCTTACCTCTAGTACCAAATTTATTTGTATTACTTATTTGATTATAGCCATATTACAGCCCGAATATTTAGGCAATCGTTGGATTATTATATGAACCACATGAAACGAACATAAATACATAAGGTGTGCCATGCAAGCCTATTAATTGCAGGACTGGTGTAACTGTAAATAATATGCACTCACAGAGCACCAGCAACCTCTTGTTTCTCACATATTTAGCACCAGGCATACAATAATGTGTTGCTGTCCTTGTATATTTCAAAGGCCTTGAGGGTTCTGATGTGATCTGTGTGAAAGGCCCTTTTTATCAGCTTGGTGTTGGATAGGTCTGTGTGAACTTCTGGGGTCAGTGGTGTAACGTGCATGGTCTATGTCGTATTTGTGCTCACGGACTCTGTTGGATGGAACATTTGGTGGAGCTGACGTACACAAAGTCTTGCCTAAACCTGTTGTCCCTCACCAGGACACTGTACACACCCAGAGCCCTGAGATCATCTGACTTGTCTTTCACATTGCACAATAACATATATATAGGACCCCAGAACCAGACGCACTACAGTTGAGTACAACCAATAACTACATGCCTTGTATAAAGAAATTGCGGCCAAAACAGACACCAAATTGGCCTACAAAAGGTCCCCCTTTATATTTACATTAGTACTCAATGCAAAAAAGCAAAAGACAAGTCTGATAATCTTAAGACTCCTGGTGTGTACAGTGTCCTGGTGAGGGACGACAGGTTTAGGCAAGACTTAGTGTACATTGGCTCCACCAAATGTTCCATCCAACAGAGAGTCCATGAGTACAAATACAATATAAACCATGCATGTTACACCACTGCCCTATCCACCTATGCCACTGACCCAGAAGTTCATGCAGACCTGTCCAACGCCAAGCTGATATAAAAGGCCTTTCACACAGATTATATCAGGGCCCTTAAGGCCCTTGAAATTTACAAGGACAGCCTGGCAGGTAGATGTATCAACTTTAAGGACAGCAATGCATTATTGTATGCCTGGCGCTAAGTATGCGAGAAACAAGAGGTTGCTGATGCTCCATGAGTGTGTATTATTTACGGTTACACCAGTCCCGCAATTAACAGGCTTACATGGGACACCATATGTATTTACACAGATGGCACGCTTTTGCAACCGATAAATATGGTTAATAACCATGTTCCAATTTTATTTTAAAATTTAACATTTGAAATGGTTTGATACAAGGCATTCTAAGTTTGGAATTCCTTCTCAATTTAACCTGAAGCAGACCTCAAGTGAGGCTGAAAATGTTTGCTTCATGAGGTTTAAATGTTACTGGACACAAAGGTTCGTTGGGTGTGTTTCATAAGTGATAATCTACTATTAAAACAGTCCTTCTGGTACACCTGTGGTAAATATTAAAAAATCTTAAATAACATGCAAAATAAGATTTAGAACACTTCCCCACATTGTGACACTGTGTGGGATATAATAAGCAAATTTAGGAGCACTGGTTACACAGTAACCACACCAAGAAGTGATAAACCTATTATGCTGACAGATGAAAAACAAGACTATTCATAAAATGCTGGCAAGCCCACCAAAGTTAGTACAAAAAATGTCACAAGGAAACAGAACTCATAGTAGAAAGTGTCTGTAAAGCAGTCAAAAGACAATATGGTACTTAACTTACAAAGTACAGATCATTCACAAATTGTAAACTTCCAATCCAACTAAAAGAATGTGACACTATCAATGGTTTCTAAACTTCATAGCAGAACATGAAATCAAAGGTGATGGATGACTGCTTTTTCACAAATGAGGCATGGTTCCATCAAGGATATGCAAATTCACAAAACTCATGATTATAGTGAATCTGTATACACTTTATAAACAGCCTGTGTTTACTGAAAAAGTTAATGTTTGAATAGCAATTTCTAAAAAAATGAATAATGGAATTCTTTGATAGCACTGTTCAGAGACATTCTAATTCAGAACAAATTTCCAGAAAATGAATAAATTCCCTCACTTCACATGAAATATAAGTGTCTCTAACTATTACATTCTCACGTTTTCCAGTTTTCTTAGTGAGGAAGTATTTTGACATTAACTTCTGTAATAGATTTGGTACATCATCTGAATTTTTTAAATACATATATAATAAAATAAATATTTAAATAAAATGTTTATACATAATTTTTTAAGATTAAATAAATTAATATGACCAATAATAATAATAAAAATGAATAACAGAAGTTATCAATATAACAAAATACTTATTACATACAGAAAGATTTCAAAGCTGACTACAGCTAAACTGCCAGCTGTTTATTAGATTTATGATTCATGTTTTATAACTATTCATTGTATCAAGAATTAAATAATAATACTTTCATTTTTAAGCTAATGATAAAATGGATTTTACCATTTCATTCAAAATTTTAAATTTTGACATTATGCTATTCTATAAATCAAAGTTAAATTCTATATTTATAATAATTTAATTTTTAATATTAAAATAAAAAATTATCAATTCTTTAATTCTTGAAATAATTACTAATGTTTAATACACAATATTCTATTAAAACTTTCTATTAATTTTACTTATGTTTTACTTAAACTGTAAAATATATGAATTACATTTTTTCTAAAATTAAATGAATTTTTTTTATTTATATTGTACCTTTTTTGCCACAGAATAAATATTATTTAAGTCTGTCATTGAAACAAGGGCTTTGAAATAACTTTCTTCACTAAAATCATTTTCATCCAGAAAATATATATACACATCATAAGAAAATTCTCTTGCAGTAATAGAACAAGGAGGAGCATGCTGATTTCTTTTATATCCAACGTTAGCATGTTGATATTCTAAATGTGTAATTGCTCTTCCAAACAGAATTTTAAGAAATGGAGAAATTTCTATTGGAAATTCTAAATTACATCCTCCTGGAATTGGTGCTATTAATATAAAAATAGAATATATTATTGAATCAAACAAATTAAAATAATTTTAAAATATTGTAATAAAAATTTCTTGCTACTAACTCTGTTAAAATCATCACACACTATTTCTGGCATTTATTTAGAAGCCGTATTATAAATATAAAGAAATATCATTTCATTTCATTTGAAACCTCTTAAAGAATAACCAATCAGTATATCTTGCTCTTACATAATTGTTTATGAAATACTGTATTTTTCATATAGAGCAATTGTTTAAGAAAAGCATAAGAAAAATAATTTACGAATGCTTTTAATGATAAAGATGAAATATTAAGATTATACAATAAAAAAAATATATAAACTTCTAAGTATATTTCATTAATAATATGTGATGATTTGAACATATTACCAGTAATCATTTTTAAAATATAAAAATAATTATGGTATCAATTTATTCTTACCTTCAGGTTTTTTAAGTATAATTGTTAAAAGTACAGTAATATCAGTGTCATAATTATTAATAATCCAAACAGAACCAGATATTTGGTTCTCTTTCAGTAATATAATAAGACCAACATTATTGCCAGTTACGTATGTTCCAATCAAATCTGCTGACATGGTTTCAGAAATAGTGACTTTTTCTTTCTGGGAATGAACTCCAATTTGTATATAATGATATATAATATCAACATTTCTAACTTCTACTTCTAGAGTCTCATTAGCATTCAGATTCAATGTCTTAAATGTAAGTGGTTTTATAGGAAAAAACACTTCTGGATTTGCTAAAATTAAAATAAAATAACATGCAAATTACAAACTTACATTTACATGAAATATATGAATTTTACAATTAAGATTTTTATTAATACAAACAAAAATAATTGTTGATTATAAAAGTAATTAATAATTTAAATTAAATAGTATCGTATTAAATGCAAATCTTCATACTTAATTTATAAATCAAAATATTTAATTATAAGATTTATATAAATCTAAATTTATATTAATCTTATGAAAATAATCTATGCACTAGAACAGTGTTTCTCAAACTTTTTGGACCGCGACTCCCCTTCTGCACTTAAAAATTTCAAAGGACCCCAAAGAATGAGTATGTGTCAAAAAACATCCCGGAGGGTGGGGGTTAGGCTCGTATTTAAATATTTATATTCTTTTTATTATTTATATGTGCAATTTATTTAAGTAAAAATTATTTTATATAGTTTTTATTTCTATTATTTCTAAACATGAATCCATAGTAAATTTATAAAATATTTGAAAAAAATTGATCTAGAATCAATTTTTCAGTGACCCCCCAAATATTTTTCACGACCCCCACTTTGAGAATCACTGCACCAGAAGACTTGGATTACAACTTTTAATTTTAAAACTTTTTAATTTTTAAGCTATTACTATTGTTAAAGTATTTGTAATATAAGAACAGATATAATTCAGCACCATCATTTGTTTGTCTTTTAAATTGCATTATATTTAATGCAGGGATGCCAGATGCCCCATAATGCAAGGAACAGTCCCACACAAAAGTGATTTGTCCCACATCTCGGATAAACATTTCAATGTCCTGCAGGTAAAAAATTAACAGATTTTGATTGTAAAATGATAAAATAATGCCATAAAAAGAGATGGATGCTGTTATGAAATGTATTTCTTTCCTAATAAGTATGAATTTCAGACATTGGCGGGAGAGTTGCCCACTAATGGTCATGGGATACGTTAGATCTCAAGGAATCCTTCCAGCTGCTCAGGGATTTTTAGATGTAGGCATCTGTGTAAATAGTGTGATCAACAATGTCAGTGCTGTCTGGTGCAATTTTTAGTCTAATGATGAGTGCTCAGCGTAAAGATAGAAATATGTTGATTCTAAAAAATTTCTAAAAATATTGTTCTGAATTCCAATTTTTTTAAAAATCAAGATTTAGTCATTTTTAATGAAGTGAAATCAAGTGATAAATATTGAATAATTTTTAGGACAAATAGTATAAATAAAAGTTTATCTCAATTATTTTTGTTGTTTTTTTTTTTATTAGATACATTTTTAAATGGCCAAAATGAATTTAGTTATTAAAAATGATATGTCAAAATCATTAATTGTGAAATAATTTTCTTGAGAAAAATTGCCGCAATCTCTCTCATTTTTGTCCCATGAGACCTAATTTGAAATCTGGAAACCTTGATTTAATGTGACACTAAACTGAAGGATCACAAAACAATAAAAATTAAATATGGTATAAGGACTACTTTAAAGTTTGAGTGAAAGTTTTAAGTCATTTAATTTAATAATGATATATCATTTACAATACAAAATACAAGATTCTCTGTTTAATATTTATAGAGGAAAATTAAGAGGGAAAAAAGAGACTTCCTAAAGAAATGATATAAAGTAGGGTTTTTCAAACGGGATTCTGGGATCCCGGTTGTTTTTTTAACCTGGGAAATATCCCAGGAAATCCCGCAAATTTCTTAAAAATTCACTTTTTTCTTATTTTATGTTAAGGTTGAGGAAATTTTGCAAATAGAAAGTATAATTAACTCATAAACTGTCAGAATACATTTGTATTTATTAAGTTTAAACCTACTTATCACTTTTTTTTTTTTTTTAATTTTTGCTCATTATGGCACGTCACAAATAGTCAATAATCAATATGTAGCTTATTTGTGGCAGGACTCTCAAAATTCTTTACCAGTAATATCTGGAATAATTGTGCTTATGCTGTCTTAATTTTTAACCATGCCCAGTAGCTTTAATGACTGCGTAACGCCAAGTTGTGCAAATTGAACAAGGATAGAAACGAGTACGAAGTCAGCAAGTATGAAGTTTTTCTTCATAATCTGATTATTAAAGACAAACGAACTGTCGAATTATTGGGCTATGATGTTTCTATTAATTAAAGCAGTCGAGGTAGACAAATCAAAAATACTAGAGAACAAAAGAAGTACTATAATCTCGAAAATGAACTAGAAATCTTCCAGGCTACAAGTGAAAAACCATAACATCTGTCTTCTCTTAAATGCATTAAACATGATTCCAATCACATCAATTGAATCGGAAAAGGCATTCTTGGTAGCGAGACTTTTCATTACTAAAATAAAAATTAGATTGAGTGATCGGAGTATTGACCATCTTTGCTTTTTAAAATCTTATAAAAATTTACAATATTTTGTATTATATTTTATTTTAAAAAAACAAAAACAAAAATTATCTTCTAAGTTAGAAGTTCGATCTTTCTTTCTTTTTTTTTTCTTAATTTTCAACTCAATTCAAAAGCATTTTTGTTGTTGTTGTATGCAGTTTCCAGCAAGCTTTAATAAATTTTTTCTATTTGTGAAATTTCTACCCAATTCAAAGGTAATTTTTAATATATATCTTACACAGCATTATTAATATGATTTTGGAGGTCGCAGAACGTATTAAATTACTTTTAAAAAACAAAAATAATTATATCATTTGATTTCATGATATTTTGTATATCTTAAAAATAATTAATTTTGTCCCAGGATTTTCCAGGATTCCAGGAAACAGTTCACTTTTATCCCGGAATCCCGGGACAAGCAAAAGACCGGAATAGAAACCGTAATATAAAGCTTCTGAGGACCCTAGTCTAGATCTTCAGAAAACTAGTAATTTATTTATTTATTTAGTACAATTGGAAACATCGGAGAAGATTGTATTCCAACCCCCTGATAACAAAAAATAAAACAAGATCCCCAATAAAATAATAACAAAATATAAAAGACATAATAAAAATTATAAACATAGCAAAACAAAAGTTACATTATGTATAATACAAAATAGATTTACATTTATTTGATATAATGACTTGAAACCTAGGAAGAAAATACAATACAGCAGGATGAAGCCAAAGTTATCATACAAGTCAAAGATACAAGATTAGCAAAACTAGAAATTATAGAAATTTACAAGGTGCAACAAAAAATATTTAACAAAGCAAAAAAGAAATAAAATTAAAAAAAAAAAATGTAAAAACAACATTTTCAATGCCTGGAAGTTTTTGTTTAAAACAAAATTTAATGCACACAAAGGTTGTAGTAAATAGTATTTTATTAATGGAATATATTTTAAAAGTATAGTTACACCTGAAAATAATTTTTTTGGGCTGAAATTTGAAAAAATTGTAGACCTATAAATTCCCACTGTCATCCGTCTGTCCTTCCTTAATCTTGAGAACAGTTATAGATAGATGGAAGTTGAGACTAGATATGAAAAGCTTAGAGGCAGAAAGTTCCAATATATAAACTTTTTCGTTGGGATGAAAGTCATGTTATTTCAATTCAAAAATTTTTCCCTGAAAGCAGTTAATAGATAACTGACACGACTCTATTGTTAAAGGAAAAGTATGATGTATGGAAGCAAGCCACTACTAACTTGAGGTGGAGAGCATATATTTTAAATTAAATAAATTACAGATATGATTAAAAATTGCAGCCCAGCTTTCTGACAATGTCACAATAAATAATTGCTCATTTCATATACTTTATTATATTTTAGTGTTATTTTATTTATCCAGTTTATAATTAAATTTACTTTGTAATAATAATTTTTTTAAGTAATTAGAACACCTGTATGTATTTTAACTTCTTTTTTGAACCTGATGAAGTTTAAATTATCTTGAAAACATTACTTAAATATAAATATTTATTGCTGGAGTAAAGTCAAGGTTGTTTTATTTGTGCTGCATCTACATTAAGTTTTTCAATATACATGTATTCATCCTATGATCTCTGTTTCAAATTAAGTTTATTTTTTAATGCTCACTAACAAGATATAATTTAAAAATTTTGATTTTTGTTTCATCATATTAATATAATTCTAGTGTTAAAAAAAAGTTATTAAATAATAGCAATAAAATAGAAAAATTAAACTTATAGGTTATCTAAATCAGTGGTTCTTAACCTTTTTATACTCGTGGCCCACCAAATATTTCATAATTTTTTTGTGACCCCCATTTTTTTAATAATAATTTCTATTTGTTAAATTATCTATAATAAATTGATTTTTTTATTATTGCTTTATTTTTTATATAATAAATGTAAATCATAACTTTATTATTTCATCATCTATTTAAATAATTTTGTTTGACAAAATGATTCAAATAGTTCTTTACAAATATTAAACATGGCAGGTTTTAATAATTCTTCGGCTATTGTAAATTGTATTTTTTTGCTTTAGCAACGTGAAGAACTGTAATAAATGAAGCTTTTAATAATTCTTTATTTTTAGTAGTTGTCATTTATGAGTGTCTTTTTATTTTTTAATTCATCATTTTTTCTTATAAAAACTCCTGCATTTTGTTTTTATATTGTTCATGCTTAGAATTTAAATGCCTCAACAATTTATTTGGTTTCATTGCTTCATTGGAGAAAGCTGCACCCCAAATGATGCATGTGGTTTTGTAATTCCTTGAACTTCTATGCTTATGAACCCATATTTGATATAATCATGATCATATTTTCTAACTTTAATGTTACTTAATTTTATACCATTAGTTTTAGGACTTGTGGTTTTTTCCATTGCATTTTTCACTGTATCATCACCAGAACTTTCACTAGTATTTTCTTCACTATATTTTCTTTTTGAAGGTCCCAGTCTGCAATTACTTACATTAAAAAATTTTTCTAACATTCCTTTGTTTTTTGGCTCATTTTTATGGGTTAATTATAAATAATTAAAACTAAACACAATATAAGAAAGAAATGCACTATTATTTGATCCAAAGTCGATGCTAAAACTAAACTAAAACTAAAACACCCACAACTTGTCGTAAACATTTTGCATATCTTTTGCAAAAATATTTAAATTTTCAAAGCCTACTATTTTTCCTAATTATTTTTAAAATTCCAAGCATTAATAGTTTCTTAGAATTACATTGGAATAAAAGAAGTAAATACTGCAGTGTAAGTAGCATATTTGCATTTATTTCTTATGTACTAACAAAGTTGTATGTAGGAAGAAATAAAAAATAAATAAAAAAAACTAAATAGGAAAACTATCTTTCTTATTTCACTTTTCAATACAATATTTGGTTATGCATCAATTTTCCTTTTATGATATTCTGAAGGAAATTTTGCATAATTTGGCAGCCCCCGGCAAACTTCTTATGGACTTCCAGGGAGCCGCAGCCCCCCTGTTAAGAATCACTGATCTAAATCATTGACCGACTGTTTATTGAATTCAATTAAAATTATTTCACTTGTATTTAAATGATCGCATCATGCTCTCAACATTCCAAAATAAATATATTTTCATATTTATATTTTAAAATATCTATAAATTTTTATGTAAAAAAGTAGATAAAATGTTCATATTTTTTGTAACCTATAACATGATCTACACACAATAAAACTTGATTGCAGTTAACTCAACTAGTAGATATATAACAAAATAATCAACCTATTTCCAACCAGAAAATTATTTAATTTAAATCACCAACTTAAATCACAAACAAAAAATAAACATTATCTTTCATCTTTAATGACCAATATTTCAATTCCAAATTTTTATCAAACAAATTTGTTTATATAATTAAATATCATTTAATTATTAATGATTGTATACAGACACTCCTCACTTAACAACTGAGTTCCATTCCATTCCATTCCTATGACTAGGTTGTTAAGAGAATTGATCATTAAATGAGGAGCTTAATAATTTTTATTTATTGTAAATAAATAAAAGGTCTACAGAAACTCCATCTTGATATCTTTGTTTTAATTTGCATTCCTTACATATAAAAATATTATAACATTAAATATTATAAAAATACAATCAATAAAAATTACAAAAATAACATACAAAAAAAAAAGAAAACAAAGTTTATTCATAAAAAACAGAATTCAGATTAACATTTTAGTCATTGAATATATCAAATAGGATGCACAATAAAGTACAAATTTATAAATGCAATAAGAAGTCTCGGAGATTGCAAATGCTTCACATAGTGAATTCTGACTGACTGCAGGAACTAGACTAAAATTAAGAAAGGGATTCTCCATGCTGGATAGCTGATCATAAGTTCAAGTTGTCTTTAAATAGGTAGATTGTTAAGTGAGGAATGGCTGTATTGTAAGATTCATTATGATTCTCACAATGGACAGTCACTGAATTTTATATGATCATATATCGTACAATGTAGTATTTTTCCCTTTTCATATTAATGGCAAATTCAATAATTATGTTAACGAGATAAATGATTTAGTCATTATATTTGCAAATATATTAAAAAATATATTTAAAAGTTTGATAATAAGGAAAGGAGTATTATGGTCAGGATTGACTGGGAGTTTGAGGGAGATATCTAGCCCTTCAATGTTGGCAAATTATGCTGTATAGCAGGGATGGCAAACCTTTTTCAGTCCGTGTGCCATATTGTAAGCATACTTAGCTTTAAAGATGTTAATGTGTGCCAATGTCTTAGACTTCGAATAATGATATTTAAAAAAATTAAACGAATACGCTTTAATTCGAATAAATGTAAAAAATCTGATTGAAAAAAAAAATGATCAGGAGATAAACAGAAAGGATGATTGAAAAAGACAGAAATCATATGATACATTACATGCCAGATGATTTCTCTTACGTGCCACTTTGGGCACGCGTGCCATAGGTTCACCATCCCTGCTGTATAGCAAACTCACACTGTCAATAAACAATATTTTTTAAAGTATGTACAAAGTTGTTAAAATCATTGAATTTATAATCATTTACTTTGAACACAGAGACACTTGTAAAGGATAAGTTAAGTTAACTTGTTAAGTTAAGCAAAGGATTGTTTACTTAAGTTTGACTTCATTTCAGCCTTAAGTATCAATTAGCAAAATCAGCCTCCATGTCCAAATGAAGACGTCTAAATACAGCCCTGATTCTAGTGCCATTTTTGCCACATATCCAACTGCTCTATCTTCAGAGCTTTATTCTTTTAAAATTTTCAGTTATCAACTGTTGTCTGCCAGTTTGGATCATTGCTGCTTCCTATCTTCAGCAAAAAGTTAGCAATATCCTTAACAAGATTTACATACCCATAACAAACTTTCTAATCTAAGAGTCACATATATTGGTGAGGTTTCCAGATGCAGACTTGGTTTTTCCACTTTAAATAAAGACAAGCTCCATGTAACTACAATGACAATAAAGACATTGAATATTTTGATATTTTATTTTTCAAATACTTCCAAGACATACTTTACATAAATTGAGAATTCCTGCTAGTGTTACTCACAATATGACAGGCATTTTGTCTAGCTATCAGTGGTCATTTTTTTTATAGCTCAGTTCTTTAGATCAGACAAATAGAAGAATCTTTGTTTTTATTTTCTCTCATTTTAAAAATCTCTGTTGTCATTTAGTCTATTGCTCAAATTGAATGTTTATCCTCAGTTTAAATGCATTTAACCAATTTTTAAACAGATTTTTTTAGTTTCAATTTTAATTACTATTTTCTTGTGTTGTAATTTTTCTCTTTTATGGTTTTGTTTGTATTGTGACTGCATATGAATCACTATACATATGGAGTGTTTGCTTGTTTATTTTGTTATTGTAGGAATGGTAATCTCAAGTAATATAAGACTTTATTCTGTACATAGATTAGAAAATAAATAATAATATTTAAGTATCATTTTATTAAATAATTTAAATGTAGAGTACACATCCTAATAAAAGAGTTATGTACTGTAGCCTCATTTAGTTATTTTTTAATGCTCACTAACAAGATATAATTTAAGAATTGTTTAAATTTGTTATTCAATCAATATCTCTTGGATCATGTTCACTAAAGTTGATTTAAAATATTTGATTTCTCTTAAATAACTTGCTAGTTGTTCTGTTAAATTTATATAGTGGATCATAAGGTCTTTTTGCTTTGATTATTTATTTTTTTTTGTTGCTTTCAGACAAAAAGTAAATAATTCTAAATAAATTTTGTAGAATTATAAAATATTGATATAATCAATTTAAATAAAAAAAACAGTAGAAATTATTTTAATTATATAAATTTCATAAAATCACTTTTATTAAGTTTTACTACATCTTAATCTTTAAATAAAGATAAACATTAAGTAAAATGAATCCAAAACAAGATAAAAATCATTTTTAAAAGATTAATTAATTAATTATTTATATATAATTTTAGTATAAGTAATTCATTATATTAACTTACCATGAGTAATATGACATAAATATAAACCAAAAAAAATCTGTAGCAAATTTGAATTCATTTTATTCCAAGGTTCGAGCACAAGTCAATTTACGCATTAAACATAAAAATTAAAGGGAGAGATAAATTCACATCGCATGATTCACTGTAGTTTCCAATGGCGATAAATGTTGGCTATCTAAATACATCGGGCACTGATAAAAACTATAAATATGCCGTTTAAGTTTTGAGATGTTTGTTAATCGCACGCATAAAGAATCGCGTGGATCAATATTGTTATACTGTAATCTTACACGAATGTAAACTCACTGGTAAACACGAGAAATTCAAGGTTTCTTGTCACGAGACATTCCGATTGAATGAAAACGAATGAGAATTGACTGGAAATGTGTCAATTGCAAATCACGTGTACAGTACCTTAAGACTACTTATATGAGAAAAATAGTTGTTATTGTTGAATGTCTCTTCTGAATTATTTTTCTTATTTACTCTTTGAAATATAATTTATGGTTCATTTCGATTGATCATAAACTTTGATGTCAATAATTTTCTTCGTTGGTTTACATCAGCGGTTCCCAACCAGTGGTCCGCAAGAGCTAAAATATGGTCCGCGAAAGATTTAAAACTTTTATTCGTTTTAAATTATTATTCCCCATTGATACAAACTGAATTTAATTTTTACTAAAAATGTTATGTTTTCTATTATAATAGTACTGTTAAAGCATGTTACTCTTGCGTTTAACGATTACTTATGTTAACAGTTTTGATTAAAGTTTATTTTTCTTAAACCTTGTGGTCCCTGCCAGCCTCGGATTAAGCCTCTAGCGGGCCCTAGACAAAATTTAAATTGGGGCCCCATTTAAATAAGTTGCTTCTAAACAAATCTTATATAATATGACATTAGCGTAGCTAGCATGGGTGACACCCGGTGCGGATATCCTGGTGTCACCCCAAGTCACACCGTAGTGTCACCCTTTTTAACTCTTTTATAAAGCACTATTGAATTGTAATATCTTCGCACTCGAGAAACTTGAACGCTATATCGAATATGCGATGTCGCGATGTATAAGTTTAGATTTAGAAAATAAATAATAACCATACATCAGTACTACCACGAGAAGTGGCCATAGGAATATTTCTAGATGGTGCGAGAGATCTCGTGGCGTACATTACTTATGACGCACGGGCGGCTGTTGACTTTTTTTTTTTTTTTTTTTTTAAACGATGGCTAGTCGAGCGGTGCTTAGTAGGAATTGTTAAATACAGTCTTTTCTGTCCTAAGTAATTTCTTAAATAATTTTTAACTCGTTTTGAAACAGAGAAATCTGTGCTAAAGCCGGGCCCCTCCAAATTACGGGCCCTAGACATATCTACTTTGCCTATTCGATAATCCGGCCCTGGTCCCTGCTAACAACAATGAAATCAAAGTGGTCCCTGGTCAAAGAAAGGTTGGGAACCGCTGGTTTATATGGAAGTTCTAGCCGGATCGCCTTTCCTCCGAATGTGTGTCAATCATTGTAGGCTGGCCGGATGGCCGAGCGGTCAAGGTTAGCAGCCTGCCGCCCTGGGGGACCCGGGATCGAATCCGGATGGGTCGAAAAATCCCCAAGAATTTTTCGGGGGTGGTCCGCAACCTCATAAAGCAAACTCTTGCTATGCCCCGCCGAATGGCACCACAAGGTTAGAAGAGACTATGCCTTAATCATGGGCTTGGTCTAGTACCATAAGGTAATCTTGGACATCTTTTAGTTGGGCCACCGGGTACATCTTTCGGGCTCCCATCCCTTCCCTTAGGCCCAACGCACTAACTTTGGCATAACTTTTGTATATATGCAGCCTGTACTGCATTTTAACTTTGCTCTGTCATATAGCTCACATAACACATACTTTAAACGTTCAGACATCGGACAGCGGGTTACTCCTCCCTACAAGAAGGAGGCACCCTGCCCAGTGCGTCCACTGAGCTTATAGATCAAGTAGATCTATTACCCTTACCATCAATTCCTTTAGTCTCTTTAGGTTTCCTTTACTAGCTGCTAGCATTCTAAGCACTTGTTCAGGGGGCATACTCAGTGCCAGATTTAACAATCAGGGGGCCCTGGGCACAAATACGGTGGGGGGGCCTCCTTTAAGAGTAAGCAAATTTGATGATTTAGAAAATTTACACAAAATACTGCACTTTCAAATAGATTTCAACTAGGAAGTTGTAAATTTCATTTAAAAATAAGGTTATTGTAAACATACATATATTTTATTGTGTAAAACTAATTATTTTAATTTAACTGAAAAATACCTATGTGAAATTTTTTTCCCGAAATTTTCCGATGTTTCATAGGTTTTTTTCCCGGGTTTGGTTTTCTCTGCCTGTGACCCTCATGATTAGGCCACACTAGACTGTCGCGGTAATAGAAAAAAAAATTATGTTTAAACATAATTTTTTTAGTTTTGTGGGGCCCCTATTTTGTGGGGCCCTGGGCACAGGCCCCAAATGCCCTTATGTAAATCCGGCCCTGGGCATACTCCAGTTGACCTGGTCGGCCCCTAGGCGGAAGTCCTCAGTTAAAGGACAGTCAAGCACGTAGTGTCTCGCGTCTCCGCGAGGAGCAGCTACCATCTCCTTGTCCGAATTTGGACTTGAAGTGGGGAAACCTCCTGTGTCCGGTCAGTATTTGCGTTTTGTACCAGCACAAACTTACCGGAGTAAGGCCAACATCAGGCACGAAGGCGTAGGTTGGCCTACCTACTGCACTCTGAGTCCAGCTCTCTTGCTAGTGTTTCATCGATCGCTGCAGTAGAGTACCTTTTATGTATGTTGTCGAGGGTTCCACCGTCCTCGTTACAAATGAGCCCCTGGCCCCCGCCTTGGCCAGTTGGTCGGCACGCTCGTTACCCAGGATCCCGATGTGGCCTCAGACCCATTTCAAAGTAACGTGTCGTTCGTGCCTCGCCCTCAGTACCCTACCTCTGATCTCCTGTACCAACTCGTCTCTGTGGTATCCGTCGCTTAAAGCCTGAAGCGATGACTGGCTGTCCGAGTAAACCGTGACCGGCTCTGGGCCTGGATGTTCTAAGACCCACTGGGACTCCCCCGCCAGGGCCACCAGTTCCGCCTGGAACACGGGCGCTTCCTCGTTCAGTCTGACTGACTGACAGTGCACTTCTACTCCGTCAGAGAAGACGCAGTACGCAGCTCCTACTAAGTTACCGTCCTTTGAGCCATCGGTGCATATTTCAACGCCGATATGTGTCGGTTCACTGACATCCCAGTCGAGTCCAATCCGATAGGCCGGATGGATCTTTAGCACGTCTGTCTGAGGTCTAAGTCTGACCGGGTACATCTGATTACAATGATTTGCCTCAATGCCCTCCACAGTTGTCCTGTAGAAGGCTGCCTCTTGGCTAACCACCAAAGGCAACGGGAGCAGCCCGGCCAAGACCAGGGCCGCCTCCGTAGACGCAGTTCTGTACGCCCTAGTGATCCGCAGGGCAGCGGGTCTCTGGATCGTTAGCAGCGTCCTGCTCTGTTTGACGTTGGCAGAATCATTCCACCACACCCCACAGGCATAGCAGATAACATGCTCTACACTCATCTTATAGATGGATCGAAGCGCTTCTCCGCTTAGCCCGTAGTCTTGTCTAGCTAGTCTCGATAGTGCCGTTATCGTGAGGTTTGTTCTTTCTCGAACACTCCTCAGATGTGGCGTCCAACATAGTGTCTGGTCGATGATAACACCAAGGTACTTTAGCTCGTTTACTCTTCTGATGGGGTTGCCCCGAATCCGGTATATTGGTCGGCGAACCAACACACCAGTCCGGGCCACCGTCAGCACCTCCGACTTTGTGGGGCTGAAGGATAGCTTGTGCAGCTCTCCCCAGCGAACGAGTCGTTCTATGACTTCGTTGCCGCCAGTCTCCATCCCGCTTCGGCTGTAGCCAGCAACTACTAACAACAGATCGTCAGCATATGCTTGCAGCTGGACTTCGTCTGGTAGGACTTTTTTTTTTTTTTTTTTTTTTTTTAACTCTTTCCGCCCTGTGGGCACTAAGAGGGCCTCTTTTAGTAGGCCCATTATGGGTTCGGCCAGGCCCACAATGGGGCGACCGGGTGGTGAGGGACGGGGCCGACATATCCGAACGGACCACCCCCGAAAAATTCCTGGGGATTGTTCGACCCGTTCGGATTCGATCCCCGTCTGGTAGGACTAGTCGCAGCGCCGTGTCTGTTAGAACGTTCGATAGTAGGGGTCCCCTGCGGACAGCCCCTTTCCAGTATCCTCTCATACCTATTGCTCGGTGTCTCGTATACAACACAGCGGTTACTCAGGAAACTCCTGGTAAGTGCAACGAGGGTGGTCGGCAGGTTCGCCTTCTGCAGTTCACCCACGATGGATGGCTACCAGACGTTGTCGAATGCCTCCTCAACGTCCATCGAAACGAGCGACGTGTGGAGACCCTTCAAGCGATTCTGGCGAACCAGATCAATCGCTCGGTGTAATGCGCGGCAGGTCGACGTGTCTGGGCGGAATCCATATTGTTGTGGATGCAACATCCCTCTCCGCTTTAGATGGAAAAATACTCTGTCACTGAGGATTCTGTCAAGAACTTTCCCCAGGACTGGCAACAGGCTAATCGGTCTGTAGGACCTAGGTTCGTTCTTCGGGCGCCTACTCTTGTGAATAAACACAAGACGCGCCCGCTTCCACTGCACTGGGAAATGACCCAGGAGCAGACACTTCTGGTACAGTACATGGAGCAAGCCAGGACGTTCATATTGCAGAACTTGTACCATTTCGGCCGTGATTCCGTCATCGCCAGGTGCTTTCCCTTTCCTTAGGTTGCCGATGGTGTGGGCCACCTCAGAGTCAGTCACCGGCTCTGGCATCATAGCCTCAAGAAGGGCAACTCCGCATCGCCGCGAAGCCGCCTCTGTTCTTCAGTGTCCTCGGACCGCTCATCGCACGGAAAGTGCGAGCGGAGCAGTACCTCTATCGACTCTTCCTGTGTGGAGGTTAGGGTTCCATCAGGTTTTTAAATGGGCCCCGAGACCGTACTACGTTTGAGTTTGCCCACCACTAGCTTGTAGGGTAGACAGAACGGGTTCTCGTCACTGATTTCCTGACAGAATCTGAGCCATGAGGTTTTCTTAGCATTGTTTAACTTATACTTGTACTCAGCATTGGCCCTCTGGAACTCCAGTTTCCTGGTAGCCCGAAGGTCATCGTCCCTACAGCGTTGAAAGCGTCGCCGGAGCGCCTTCGTGCGCTTCCTCAGGACACTCAGCTCCTGGGTCCACCAGGGAACTGACTGGTGGTCGTTGGGCCTTCTCTGCGTGAGTGTGCGGTCTCCCGCTCCTCTGACTGCGTGGGTGAGTTCGGCCACAACTTCCTCCAGATCCTCGACACTCTCTACCGCAGAGACACAATTGATGATATCGGCCGTCTTTTCGACGAGGCATTTGCTAAATTGATGGCGGTTTCCTTCAGTCAGCTCGTAGCGCCTACTCGGCCATTGGGGTAAGCCACACCCCACCTCAAAAGAGATGAAGCGGTGGTCACTACAGCTTTCTGCATCGATAGTCTCTCACTGCGAGGTCAGTCTCAGCATTGTTCCACTCACGATGGTGAGGTCAATAGGTAAAAAACGTTTGTAGTCGGACACTCATTGTTTATATCAAACTGCCAGGCAGAAACTATAAACCGCGAAAGGAAATCGTCCTACGATCGGTGGAAGATCGAATTAATCTTCTATTTTAACTTTTCTCCGGCTCCAGGTAAGAGTCTCGTTACGCTTAGTAACCAGGGACCACCACTCGGGAAGCGTGATTGAGGGAGAGTGACCAATCAAATGGACGAAGGAAAGAACGGAGATTGATATAATCTTCGGCAATTCCACCACGCACGTACGAATGGACCCTAGATCATTACTGAAGCGCAATTAACTGATTGCCCCTGGAAGTCGGCTTCTTCCAGAAACACAGCTTCCCTATCATCAAACGTCACGGCACGCACTCTTTTTCACTAGCAAATATCTAGCTAAACCGAGGTTAGGGTTAATGTCGAATAAGAGCCAGCGACCCATTCTTGAATTCGTGTCATTGATTATCAAATTTATTGGACTACAATTAAATTGCAGTGGCGTGCCGTCATTGGAAGCGATGGAAGCGCCGATTCCACCTTCCAATGACCTTCCCTTGTATTTTATAAAATATAAATTTTCATATTTTAACGTACTTTGCATTAATTAAAATTAATATTTTATTATAACTGCATTATGTATCTTTTACAAATTTCTATACTACATGTGAAAAAAACGATAAGATTGCTATTGTATATTCGAATAATTCGGTGGCGGAAGGAATGTCGAAACCAGTTGTTTCCAATCAGCCAGATTATACAGACATTGGCAAATGCGGTTTACAGAGCACCAACCTCACCCGGTTTAGCTGGTAGAAGCGACACACGCGTAAAGCGTCCAATTTTATATCCCGGACCGGTTGTGGGCTGTTAGCCGCTTGCCTGCTATATATTCGGCCGCCCTCGCCCGATTATGCGAATCATGAGTAGACTAGATCAACGGCGGGCAACCCCCGGCCCGCGGGCCAGCTACGGCTCGCGAAAAGTTTCTATCCGGCCCGCGAGATTTTTAATAGATAATTAGTTATTTTTCCAATTTAATAAATAGTTATTTTTCCAATTCTTTGTAATTTTCGAAAAACGATAAGAGAAATAAATGTAGTAATTAACTTTTTATTTATTTATTTCATATTTGCAGACTAAAAAAATTACGAGTCACAAGAAGGCGTCAATTAACTACTACGGCCCGCGGAAATAACGTAAAATTTATTCTGGCCCATGTTATAAAAAAGGTTGCCCACCCTAGACTAGATTTATAACTTAACCCAACCGATAGGAATTTACTGGCATGTTTTTATGATAGTTCTGTATAGTTGACAGGAGTTTAAAAATCCATTAAAATATTTGATATATTTATTCTGCGTTTATTCTGCTCTCCCATCTTATATTACTTACGGATTTCAATGTTAAACCGGTGATATTACGACTTAGTACGTCCCAGCTGTAAGGGGATGGAGAAAAAACGTGTACAATTCTAGTACAGTGTTAAAAAATTAACTGTTACTTCGGCAGCATCATTTACAACCAAATTTAATGAATGAGACGTACAATGGTACAAAAAAGCTCTAGAATTTTTCTTCTTTAAATTTACGATTTATGTATCGGTTGTCATAAAAATTTCTTTCCACTTCTTTCCCAAGACTACAGATATTCAAGTACAAAGTAACCGGTTTCAACTTATTTCTACTTAAGTAGTAGTTAAATAATTAAGCGATTAGGGAATTAGAAACATATATAAAACCCTGATGAAAGAGTCGAAATTAAACAGAAACTTAACCAAACCAATCTCTTGCCGAGTACAGTGGGGTTTGATCTCTTCATAATATTAGATGTAATAAAGACAGCAATTTTTCTAGTTCAACGAGAGTGACCGAAAAGTTGTAAATTTTGGAAATTTCCGTGAACACTTGGTCCTAAAACCAATTAGTTAGAAAACGAACGACGGACAATCTGTTAAATTTAACATATTTAGATTTTTACAGCTATGGTGAGAAGCGTTTAAAATTTACAACAGCTCTGTCGCGTTCTTTGAGATATACTAGTGATGCGACAAAAGAGGCATTTGACATTGACCGGTATCGGCACCCTCGGGATTTGGCACACACACCTACCTGGACCGTCTCTGATTCCATTCATTAGCCACTCGTAGGGAGCTATTTCACTAAGTGGATTGTTTTAAGATTTAAAAAGTAAAGAATATTTTGTTATTTTTATGTACGTTTCTTCACAAAGTTATATTTAATTATAAGTTTCTTTAAAAGTATATTCATACAATTGAAGAATTTTTTTTTTACTAAGCATGTATATTCATCAGACATTTTGTTTTACCAAGTAAGTTTTTTTTTATAATTTTAATTTTAGCCCTTATATCGTGGCTAGTGATTCAAAAATTAATTTTTAAAAAGTTTTGGCTCAAGACCGTATAACGAAAAAGAAAACATTATTAAAAGAGAAAGACCAATGCCTAAATTAAATATAAATACGTGAACAAAAAAATTTCGACATTTTGACGATAAAATTTATGACGAATGACGATTCTTTCGTAAAATTGAAGCAATTTGGAAATCAAAGCGGAATAGAATTTAACATTGGTAGACAATATAAAATAAATATTGAAAATTATAACAAGATAATTACGATTAATAAATATATCTAAATTAATAGACGTTATATGTTTTTTCTCAAAGTGAGAATTGGCATTTAGAGGGCATAGGAAATTTATTGAATCTAATAACGGAGGTAATTATATTGGACTTTCTTATTTATTAAGTACGTCAGATAATTAATTAAAAATACATTAAAAAAAGTGTACGGTTTTTACTGGCTTATCGAACAAACGAATACGAACGGGCCCTGACGCGCAATTAATTGATTGCCCCTGTAAGTCGGCTTCTTACAGAAACACAGCTTCCCTGTCATCAAATGTCACGACACGCCACTGTTAAATTGTAGACATAAATTCCCAGTGTCGTCCATCCAACTTAATCACGATAATGGTGTTAGATAAATGAAATTCAAGACCAGATATGGAAAGATTAGGAACAGGAGGTTACGTTATTTCAATTCAAAAATTTCCCCTGAAAGGATCTACATAGATGACCGGCACGATTCTATTGATAACGGAAAAGTATAAAGTACAGGGGTAAGACACTGCAGTACTAATTTGAGGTGGAGAACATATATTTTAAATTAAAAGTGATTAAAAATTGCAGCCTGGCATTGTAACAATGTCACAATAAATAATTGCTGGTTTTCTATTTAATTTTTTCTGAGTTTATTTAACATTCAATATTATTATGATATACCGTATTTTACGGACTATAAGACGCGCTTTTTTCTTCGAAAAATTGCCTCCAAAATTCAGTTGCGTCTTATAGTCCGTAGTGTCTTATAGGTATTTTTTTAAAAAATTGCTTAAAAATTAAGGTGCGTCTTATAGTCCGTAAAATACGGTATTTAAATATTATTTGATAAAGAAAATAAATGAAGTAATGTGACCAAAACAAAATTGCTCTTGATTGGCATTCTCTCTTCCAAACATGAAGTTCCTCTCAGTAATATTTTTTACTTATTTATAACATCTACAATTTAGGGTAATAGAAGGTTTTCATATTTGAGATGTACCTTCTAAACTGCATACCAGTAAAGTGTCATGCTTTCAACCGCTACTTCCAAGGTATGGGTTATGTGGTCATTTATGTTGTAGCATTTTCTGCCAGGCATGTGACATCACGAGTATCTAAATGAAATGGTGATTATATCACAATTTGAAGAATTTGTGTGTGTGAACTTTCGTTCAAGACTTAAAAATAAACAATATTGAGTCATAAATTATAAAAAAGCAAATATATAATTAAAAACAGATCAAATCAAGGTGTTATTACAATTGAAATCATAGATTTGTATTAATTTTTGCATGCATTTTATTCATTGATCCAGAAAATTTTGCTGAAATTAAGAACTAGAAAGTTTAAATTTTATAATTTACAATGAAATATTTATTTAAATTCAAAATATATGCTTAAATAAATAAATTTATTTAAGCATATATTTTGTGCTTTTTAAATTATGTGGGTGTCTACTTAAATGTTCCACCTAAATTAAAATATTAAAAAGTTTTAAAATAAATATTCAGAATATAACCTTTATTTTTATTGACATTTCTTAAATATATTTAACAAAAATTATATTCCCATTATTATTGAAGGGATTAAATGCATTTAAATATGATGTTTCTATAAGAAATTTTTTTATTCGCTATCAATCTTCTTGGAAAATGAATGAAAAAATTGTTCTATATCTTTTTACTCTTCCCTCCATGTGGGCAATGCACTTTTTCCCACGGCCATCATGGGTTTGATCAGGCTCAGAGTGAGACAGTCAAGCAATAGGAAAGGGACTTGCATATCTAGGATAAACCACCCACGAAGAATGACTGTTGTTTGCCTGGACTTGATCCTGGGTCTCCCATAGTAGTAAACTCACATCTTAACTGCCAGCCATCTGGCTGCTCACATCAAATACAATTGATTTAAGACATCATTAACAATGTATTTTTAGGTATTAATATGCCTTTAAATACTAACATTTGCTCTAAGAAAAAAAAAAAAAAAAACAGAATGCAAGAATAATACAAGATATGTTAAATTTTAATTATGGTTTCAAAATTATATTGGATTGTATTTTTGGCTCATGGCCTAGCTAGTCTTTTACAAGCATATGGCAGACTTTGATTCACAGCAGGTTTAATAGTTTCAAGTTTAGTTTTTGACAAAACTATTTCTGAAAAGAGAGTCCAAATTCCTCATTGTGCTAGGTGTGTCCTTATTCTGTAATAGTCTATCCAACCAATTATTATTAACCTAAAATTTGTAATTTGTTTTTTCTTTCTCTTCACTCTTTAAGGATAATCTCTTATATGAAATGACTCTATTTTGAATCTACAACAGAAATATTGAGTGTATCTAAATATAATTATACATTAATCTACATGTTGGAAAATTGAGAAATTGAAATTTGTGGATTTTGTTTCAAGCTTATTTCAAGACAAAACACTGTGAATGTTTTTAGTAATTGATTTAATACAACAAGCTTAAAAGGAAATCAAACTTTATTTTCATTGATATGCAATTGTGCATAGTATCTATTATTAATTTACATTTCAACATTTTACAATAAATTATATTAGCTTATATATATATTTTATAAATACTACCATTACTACTGTATTTTATCTATTACTTATGGAAGTCATTTAATACAAATGTCATTGATTTAGTTGCTGGAACATTTTGAGGAAACAATGACTTATTAAAAAACATTGTTTTGTGTCCTGTATCAAATGCTACGAAAATATGGCAAAATTTGCTGTGGAAAATGGTAAAATTCCTGTGACATTTATTTTTAAGATAAATTTAGAATATAAAATGAGCAACTGTATTTTACTTTGCTTATACAATCAGATTTATTTTGTTTTATTTTTTTCTATAAAATTTGAGCATCTTATATTAAAACTTTAAATATATTTTTGAATATCCTCAATAATTCTTTGAGTTAAAGTTATCACTTATAACTTTCGTATAATTGATATGTTATGCATTTTGCAATTTGACTAAATTGTTGATTTGTCACATTTTATAAATATTAAGATGATGGTATTCAAATATAATACATAAATAATGAACATTGCAAAAAACTGCAAGTACATAATAAGAATGTATATAACAAATAAATGGCACTTTATATATATATTTGTATAACAGATCACAATACATCAAGATTCACTGTACTTCACAACATTTATCATGCAATATTTATAATACAATGTGCCTATATTAAATAAAACACTTTTGAATTTTACATAAAAAGTTTACTTTAATTTACATATTTTTTAAATTATGACACCTGAGCTAATGACTATTATTAATGAGTGATTTAATGAATGGTAAACTAAGATTTGCATATTTTCAGGAATTAAAAATATTCAATATTCAATCATTGTATTTTTACTTGCAAATTTTGTAATTCATGATTTTAAAATTAAAAAACTGAAGTATTGTATACATATATAAAATACTTTTCAAGTTATTAAATATTCCATTTTTATGGATATTTTTATATTTTAAATGTGCCATAATTGAGTATTTATATTATGGTGGTTTCAGAAGCAAAAGGCACAGACTAGAATATGAGTTTAATTCATTTTTCACAATTTTAAAAAATTTTTATGCATTTCATTTACAAATGCATAGTTATGTATTAGTTTTTGTTTTTGTTTGTTTTTGGTCAATCACAATTAAAACTTTTCAAACATTGATGGCATTATAAGTCTTTGGAGATGAAGGTGAATACAATTTTCCTGCTTCCAATGAACTTGTTGGTGTTTCAATAATTTTATTTGTTGAAACATCTAAATGCTGATAGTTGCAATTTGGAGGATTATCGTCCTGTAATTCTATGCTCCAAAATGGTATGCGTGGACGGTTTCGATGAATTGTCCAATAACGATAACAAGTAGCAATTGATGCAACCAATACTAAAATACCAAGAGTGACAACAACTGCAATAAGAGGTACAGTTCCATCTGCTATTGTCCTATCTGAAATATATTTTTAATATTTATAAATATTTTTATCATATTTTATTGATAATTATTCCTTTCATTAAAAAGTTTACAACATTTTTATAGATATTTATAATCCTACTTGGATATATTTTAATTAAATGGGGTATCTATAATTTACTGATCAGAATATAATTCTTAATAAAAAACTTCAGCAACACGTTACTTAACTTTCCTGACAACAATTGATGGCACCATTGTTATCATATTTTATTAAAAAAACATTTTATATTTTTAAAAGCTTAATTTTGAGGGTACAGATGGATTTTATAAAATTGTAAACATTAATGAGTAAAATCATTAAGTCCAACCCTACTTGAGATATGACACGATCTCCCGTTATCTCCTCCTTGAACTTTAACTACAAAATTTAATAGCATCAATCCTCCTAATAAACAAACCTCCCTGCAAAATTTCATAAATTTTTGACAAAAAGCACAGGAGTTATTAAGCCTCAAAGAGGTTGAACAAAATTGTGCCCTTCCCACATAAAACATTCATACATACAAAAAACCCCTAAATTTTTTTGAATTTCTTGATATTTTAAGGTGTCTCAAGTCTAAAAATGTAAAAATCTTGGGGAGTCAATTGCCATATACTTTCTCTATGTTATATATAACAGCTGGGAAAGTAAAAAATTAATCAGAATACATAACATGAGATTCTTTTGCATTGAATACAGCAACAAAAAATTTTTAGGAACACCCAGAAATTTGTTTCTAAGAATGTCCTGGTAATTGAATTGGCTGCCATGACCCTATTCCAAGCTCCAACAGATTTCAGAACTCTGAGTATTTCACAGGGTTACTATAGGACAGAGTATGTTAAAAGATTGTCAACATTGCAGAATTGAAACATTGGATAGTGGAAGCCCACTGCTCAGTCTTCCAAGATATGTTGTGCAACAAAAAAGACTCATATATAACAAGATACATTGTGACATTGAAATTAATTACGGATTGAACATTGTACTTGTTGAAATTTACTATATTTCTTAGATCCTTGTAGGTTTGTGATAAAACAACTTTTTGGGTTACTGTATTTGCTGAAAAAACCATTTCTCTGTACTTGTTATGGTTATGTTTTATCAAATATCTTAATTCAGTCAATAAATTGTAGATACCCTATATTATTTGAACTAATTACTTATCTATTAATATATAAAAAACTTTTTACCAGATTTATGAGGTATTGGAGGAAGATGATTAGAAGATTCTTCAAATAATGCGCATTCCTCACATCCTGGAGCACTTTTATCTTTCTTACAAATTGTATTGCTGTAACAATTAAAAGGAATGCAATGATTTTCTTTCCATTCATATCCAGCAGTGCATAGCTGGCAATCTGAACCACGATGTCCAGGAAGACAATTACACTCTACATTACCATGTGAATCTGTGTTGAAATAATTTTATTTTAATTACAAATATTATTATTATTGAAAATAAAAAATTATTTTAAAGTTTAATATTCAACAATTCCTAAATCAATAGAAAATTTTGTTCAAAAATATTTTAAACACAGCAGACTGTTTATTGTAATCACTTTGGGACTTCCATGATCTTATTGACTCAGACATTAAAAGACATGTTAAAACAATTTAATAAATCTTCAATTTAACATTAATAATAATAATCAGCAATGTATGTTAGTGAATTGTGTGCTACGTTTAGTTGACACTGTTACCTTGTACAGGAGTCTCGATAAATCAAACTTCTTTCACTCAATTTTATTTTTGTTTCAACTTAAATCTCAGACTCAATGCATTCTGATATTTCTAAATGTTACAGTAGCTTTGAGATCACATTTCATTAATTTAAAATTTATGATTTGAAGATTATTTCATGTCTAATTTTATATGTTTTCTTTTGCATTTTCAAGAGATAGATGGTTATGATATAAAACTGAAGATAGAATTATGCTTCTGACTGCACAACTTAAAACTCAAAATTTTAATGACATTTTAACCTAAATTAATAAACACCTTTGTGATTTGACAACTTTCTGAGTTATTGGCCAATCAAATAAGAGTTTTTTATACCATGTCTCCTTACTTGGAACTAAATATTCATCCTGTATAATTTTTACAGTAAGGTTTGAATTATATGTTGACATTTTAATCATTGATAATGACCAGTTTTGGATGAAAATAGTCAAAACATTGATTGTATTGATACAAGCAGTGTATTGACTATTTTCATTTCAAAGTAGATAGAAATGATTAACAAGAGAAAACTAATGATTTTGTCAATAGCAGAAATGTTATCCTCATGAAGATGTGGAGGAAAGTAAGAACAAAAAAATATTAGAAATTGCAAAAGAATTTTTATTCAATAATGTTTTTGTACTTTTATAAGAACATTAATTCTTACATATAACTGATGATGTTCTTATAAAAGAACAAAAATGTTACTGAATAAAAATTAAATTTGGTTTCCAGAATTAAGCATTTTTTCTCATCTTTTTTGAGCATATACAATAAATAGTTGGTAAACTTTCACTAAACAATGATTTTCATAAATATATCTTTTCTTAAGAAAATTTGTTTACTTCTATGACAGCAAAATTGTATATACATAGTAAATAGTTATCAATGAGTCAAATGTAATTTATCAAATCTTTTAAAAGAAAATTCTAGTGAATCATTAAAATTTCAATATATTTCTGTAAGAAATTTTAATTAAAAACTGGACCAAACAGAAAGACTGCAAAATATGAACAGATAACTTTTAATCTTTGTTGACTTTTTCAACAGAATTGTCAATATTAAAAGATTTTGTTTTCAAGTTAGATAAAATGAAACATTTAGCATTTGTTTGTTTGGAAACTATTGTTATATTTTTTGCCAAAATAAATACATGTTATTTTTTTAACATTAAGAATCATCTGTACAATAAAAAATATTTTTAACAATGTTTCAATTTATCAATAGAATATAACTTACAATTTGTTATTCTGAAAGTGACTAATTTTAAAAAATTTTATTACTTATTAAATGTAAAATTTTTATATTTATAAAAGTTTACTAATTAATTATCTATTTTCCCTTTAGTATTTTATATTTTTATATCCAGTACATTTAGTAAATTTCTTTCTTCAAAATAATATTGTGTTTAATAGTGGATAATCTAACAAATTTTCATTATTTCAACATTCAAATTTGCAAGTAAACAATTTTATATTTCTACTACATATGTGTTTATAATAAAGTCTCTACATCTCAAATTTCAGAATTAATTACAATTCTCATAAATTAGACCTATCTAATATGATACCACTAAAGCAATAGCAAATTACAGAATATGAAATGTAACTGATAAAAACTAAAGTATTTAAGTTTTAAACAATTTCTTATCAAATATAGGTCTACTGCTTATAGCGTAGTAATTATTTTGAGAAATTAAGCACATGAAAAGACTAATTCCATCTTCATTCTATAAAAAATCATTTTATTAAATTACATTATATATTCTTTACCTGCACTTAAATCAATCAACAACGAAAACCCTTTAAGATTCAGTCTTTTTTACTTAAACTTCCAATGTTCACAGTCTACTTTATTGACCTTCCTCAGGAAAATCAAACATTATTATAAAACAAATGAAACTTATTCTAGAATGTTGTTAAAAACTTCTTTTACAGCTACCACACATGTCCCTTATTAATAATTACAATCATCTTATGAACAAAATTAATAGGTAATTAAATAACCAAATAACCAAATAGCTGCTAATATCGATATAATTATATATACATAACTGACAAAAAATGTGCGCTTATTGCTTTCAACTGCTGCATTTTATTCCAGGACACTTTTTAAAAACATTCTGGAATAAGTTTAGTTTGTTATATAATAGTGTTTGATTTTCCTGAGGAAGGTCAATAAAGCAGACTAAAAATGTTAGAAGTTTAAATAAAAAAGACTGCATCTTAAAGGGTTTTCATTGTTGATTAATACATTATATATATATAAATTAATTTCATTTCTCATTGAATTAATTATTATTACTCAATTGATATTTTAATTTTTAAGTTGTAACTGTTTAATATAGTTATTATAATGAATTCATAATTATGATTGTTGATTTAGATGACATTTTTTAACTGTGGTTATCTAAAAGTCAGAACAAACTAAATATAATATTTTCAAGATTTATAGTACTTTATATTGATTAAACCAGTTTTCATTTCATTATAATACATTAATTTATTCAATTAATAAGGTTATCGCTGCAATATAAAAATATAAATCTGTAAAATGTTATGGTTTAATACTCTTCAAAATTTTCACTTTGATATGATTTTTTGGTGAATTGATCATGTTGTACTTTTTCTACAATCATTAATGAGTCACACTTAAATGTTAATCTGAACAGTTTATGAAACTTGCATTAATATACATATATTGTATACAATAATTTTATCATTGATTGCAAAATACAAAATAAAGGATTTTTTTATTATTAATGCCAAAATTTTTCTAATGCTTTTTAAAAGCCTACTCAGTATAAAATTTTGATATATAGGTCAAGATCACATTAATATATGATTCATTTTATTTATTACCCAATATAAAATCTCAGATACAAGTCATATACAAGACCAAAAAGTCATACACTAGAATCAAACAGGGCCGGCCATCGGGGGGGTGCGGCGGATGCTACGCACCGGGGCCCCGCGATTGAGGGGGCCCCAACATTATCAAGAATGCACACGAAAACTTGACAATATTCCTATCGTTATCAGTATGACGAAAAGTACATTTTATCGTAAACATTATTATTGTAGATCTCTGAATTTCGACAATCTTTAAACTAATTCTCGATGATGCGAATGTTTAGTTTTTGTTATTTGATTCGGGGAACTCCCGAGGATCCCCACCTAAATTCGACTTTTTAAAAAAAATTTCAAAACCATATAGCCCGCGTTAAGAAATGAAAATAATACTGTGGCCGTCGGCCATATAAAATTATACGATTTATGTATTCGTTTGTCATAAAAATTTGTCTTTCCACTTTTTTCCCGATACTACAAATATTCGAGTAGAAAGTAACCGGTTTCGACTTATTTCTACTTAAGAAGTAGTTAAATAATTAAGCGATTAGGGAATTGGGGACATAAACAAAACCCCGATGAAAGAGCCGGAATATTACTTAAACAAAAGCTTAACCGAACCAATATACAGCCGAGTATAGTGGGGACTGATTTCTTCGAAATATTGTATTAGATGTAATAAAGACAAATTTTTCCAATTCGACGAGAGTGACCGAAAAGTTGTAAATTTTGGAAATTTCCGTGGACAACACCTGGTCCTAAAACGAATTAGTTAGAAAACAAATGACTTTTAAGTTTAACATATTTAGATTTTTACGGCTATGGTGAGAAACGTTTAAAATTTACAACAGCCCTGTCGCGTCCTTTGAGATATACTAGTGATGCGACAAAAGAGGTATTTGACATTGACCGGTATCAGCACCCTGGGGATTTGGCAGTCCTCTGCAACCGTCTTCGATTCCATCCATTAGCCACTGGTAGGGAGCTATTTGACTAAGTACATTGTTTTAAAATTTTAAAAGTAAAGAATATTTTATATCTTTATGTACTGTACGTTTCTTTGCAAAGCTATATTTAATTATAATTTTCTTTAAAAGTATATTCATATAATTGAAGAATATTTTGTATGTACCAGTACATCCACCACATATTTTATTTCACCGAGTAAGTTTTTATTATTTTACTTTTAATTGTAGCCCTTATACCGTGGCTAGCGATTCGGAATGTAATCGTGATATTAAAAATGCATTTAGAGAAGTCTACGGTTTTTACTGGCTTATCGAATAAACGATACGAATGGAGCCTAGACCATCACTGACGCGCAATTGACTGATTGCCCCTGGATGTCGGCTTCTTACAGAAACACAGCTTCCCTATCATCAAATGTCACGGCACGCCCCTGGTATATAATCGTAGTTTTAATGTTTCTTTTATAATTTCTTCTATCTTTTTTTGTCTGTCTTATTTCTGGAACTTTCGGTCTGACTACAGCCTACAGGTGGGTCCTATTGACAAAGCCGGCGCTTCCTTTGTTTTCCCTCTGTAAGGTGTTGACCTTACAAGTGGTATTACCCAACCGCACGTGGGTCCAATTGACAAGGTCGCGCTTCTTTTGTTCCCACTCTGCTAAAAGATCAATACTTTACAAGGAGCCTCCGAGAAGTTGTGAGAGTTCGAGTTCAGCACGAGAAAGAAAGACGTGTCATACTACAAAACGTTTAATTATTGTTACATCTAATCATGTCCATGCCAAGGAAATATCCCTCTGGGTGTCAAAAAAGAAAATTAGCAGAAAAGAAAAAAGTAGAAAAGCTAAATTTCAAGAAATCACAAGTAGATCTGTTTTCTTGGCTACGAAGTAATTCCAGCAATGAAATTGTTTCGACTTCAGAAGTTACAGTTCAAGCTTCAACTGGAGAAGAAAGTTCCGCACAAACTACACAGTCTTGCAATGAAAATCTTGACTTGAGAACCCATGAAATAATAGGAACGCCTAATAATGGAAATTTTTTAAGTTTAATCGAATTTTTAAGTAAATACGACTCTGTGTTAATGGATCATATAAACAGAATAAAAAATTCGAAAAATAGAATTGTGCATCATTTAGCACATAGATCACAAGAACAAATTATTTCTGCGTTAGGAGATGAAGTCCTTAACAAAATTAAAAACGATATAAAAGCAGCCACATACTATAGTGTCCAAATGGATTGTACTCCTGATATTTCCCATAAGGAACAAACTTCAGTTATTATTAGGTATGTAAATTTTGAAGAGAAAAGATTAATTATAAATGAGTCATTTATAAGGTTTATTGAAGCAACTGATGTGACTGGAGAAGGACTAGCAAAAACTCTATTGAAAACATTAAGTGAGCTTGATTTAGATATTATGAATTGCAGAGGGCAGGGATACGACAACGGTAGCAACATGAAAGGGAAATATAAAGGTGTACAATCTAGAATAATTGCTCTAAACCCTCATGCAATATATGTGCCTTGCCTATCACACTCTTTTAATTTATTAATTTGTGATGCCGCTTCCAGCAGTATATATTGTAAAAATTTTTTTGGGATATTGCAACATTTATATTGCTTATTTTCTGCATCTACAAAGAGATGGGAAATTCTACAAAAACATTTAAACATTACTCTTAAACCATTATGTGACACTCGTTGGGAAGCCAAAATAGATTCGGTTAAAGCAGTGTATACACAGTTTGAACAAACTTGTAATGCCCTAGAAGAATTTATTTATGTAAGTAACGATAATACAGCGGTATCCGAAGCTAAAAGTCTATTGGATTCAATACAAGAAATGCCATTTATTTTATGTTTAGTAGTATGGTTTGCAATGTTGTCTAAAATCAACGCAATCAATATACTATTTCAAGCAAAAACAATTATTCTTGAGTCGGCTTTTAATTTAGTCAATAAAATTAAAACTGAAATCCAAAATTTAAGAACAAAATTTAACACATTTTTAGACGAAGCAAAAGTGCTAGCACGTAATTTAAATATTTCAGAACATTTTCCTGAAAAACGAATACGAAAAAGAAAAAGGTTATATTCCGAAATAGCAGAAGATGAAGTTATAGAAAACCCGGTAGAGGAATTTAGATGTTATTTTTTTAACACTCTAATTGATACGGTTATTGTACAAATAGAAGATAGATTTAAAAGTATACCAAATATTATTTCTGATTTCAAATTAATCACTGATATGAAAACCTTAGAAAAACATGAATTAGAAAAATGTTCCAAAAACTTTGTAAATTTTTATAACAAAGATGTAGATGAAAACCTAATCCAGGAAATTGGTTTGCTACGGGATTTGATTTTGAATGAAAGGGATGTAAATAACGCACAAGATATATTGCAATACATACTAAATAATAATTATAATGAGTTATTTCTAAATGTATTAACTGTATTAAAACTTTTCTTTACGTTGCCAGTTACTATAGCAAGTGCTGAGCGCTCTTTCAGCAAATTAAAATTAATAAAGAATTATCTTCGATCCAGCATGTGTGCAGAACGCTTAAATGCACTTGCTATATTAAGCATCGAAAAAGAAATTGCAAAAAATTGTAATTTTTCTGAAGTAATTAATGTATTAGCAAGAACAAAATCACGCTTTAAATAAACATGCATTAATATATGTTCGTGTTTGTAAATTTTTTTATTTTAGAAAAACATTTGGGCCCAAATAGTTTCTTGCACCCGGGCCCCTTTATCGAGAAGGCCAGCCCTGGAATCAAAAGACCAATTTCTACCAGAAAGGCTTAAAAGGGTGTAAAATTTAAATAGGTGTACACACCAAATATTATTAGAAAAAGATAATGTACACCATTATATGTTGGAGTCACATAAAAAATTTATTTTGCAAGTACTTTTGTCAGTATATAACTGTCCTCAGTTACAAGACCAAAAAAAAAAAAAAACCTACTTATATTAAAATACTTTATAATGCAAAAGAAATAATGAAAAATTAAGCTGCATAAGAGATTAATTCCAAAAAATATATTCCAAATTAGGCAAGTTACAATTTTTTTAAATTTTAGCTTTGCAAATTGCATGAGAGATTTCAAATTATAAATGCAATCTCTCATGTTTAATTGATAAATAAGTACTGTATAATGAAATAACTTTTAATTGAAATTAAAAAATTTATTTTAATAACACAAATACCTAAAGTGCAATTTCCAGTAGAAGTATATTTTGTACACGGACATGATCTGCATTCCTTAGCCATTAGATAATATCCTTGTGAACATTTTTCACAGAACCGACCAGTATAACCAACATGACAATTACAAGAATTTGTAATTCTTTTACAATCCAATGTTCCAATCTCACTACAGTTGCAATCTAAAAACAAAATGAGAAATTTATATGTTTTGAAATATATTAAAATAAATTGTATGTTTAAAAAATGTTAACTCAATTTATAATCAGTTTTAATTAGAACAATACAAGTGGCATTCAAAAAATTTCCAGAAAATTTTAATTATTCATAAACCTATATTTATAATTAATTGATGCGAACATAAACTTGTTGAGACTTGTTTTATCAGGGTATTTGCAACAGTACAGCACAAGACTTGTGCATGGTGTTATATCAGTTTGAAATTAGCCTTGCATTTGCAAAAAATGGATTCAGTTAAATTTGGAGTGCTAACATTAAATTCCTAGTTAAATTGGGATGAATAAAACCTGATATTATTACAGCTATCACAGATTTTATAGAAAAAAATGAACCAAAAACAATCACTCTTTATGAATGGATAAATCATTTTGGTGAGGATCCACAGAACATCAAAGATGACAGTTGCAGTGGAAAACCGTCAACTTCACTTTCTGAAGAAAATATCCATTCTTAAGAAACTATAGTTAAAAGTAGTAACCAAATAATAGTGCAAACGATAACTCAGACTTTAGGCATACCCATTGGATCAGCAGAGAGCAATTTAAAAGATAAGCTAAATCTAAGCAAGTTTTCACTGCACTGGGCACTAAGTTGTTGCCTGAAGATCAGCTGGCATTGTGCATTGACTAATTACTTTAATTTTTAAACAAATTTGATGCTAATTCTGAAGCTTTTCTAAACAGGATTGTTACAGGTAATAAAATTTTGATCTACCAGTTTGATTTCAAGAGCAAGCAACATTCAAAGCAATGGTTACCAAATGGTTTAAGTGCTTTCATAAAGGCTAAAGCCATAAGATTGGATATGAAGGTAATACACACAATTTTCTGGGATTCTGATTGTGTGTTGCATATAGATTTTCTTAAAGATTGAAGAAAAATAATTCCAAGCTATTATGAAACAGTTTTAAGAAAACTGCATGCAACTCTAAAAGAAAAACAACCTGGAAAATTTATCAGTATATCTTGTACCATCATGATAATACACTCTGCAAGATCTGCTAGGACAATATTTAAAGAATACCAATAAGAAATTTTACCACACCTTCCCTATAGTCCAGATCTAGCTTCAGATACATTTTTTTTATTCCCAAATTTAAAAAAAAGACATTAGCTAGCAGTCAATAGATCAAGTTAAATGTTTTATAGTGCAATGGCTAGAATCAAAAGACCAATTTCTACCAGAAAGGCTTAGAAGGGTGTAAAATTTAAATAGGTGTACACACCAAATACTATTAGAAAAAGATAATGTACACCATTGTATGTTGGAGTTACATAAAAAATTTATTTTGCAAATACTTTTAACAGTATATAACTGTCCTCTTCAGGCAGAATTATTCATAGAGAACAAAACATTTGAATTTCAGAAAATTTTCTTTAATTCTGCCTGAAGAGGACAGTTATATACTGTTAAAAGTATTTGCAAAATAAATTTTTTATGTAACTCCGACAGACTGGTATACATTATCTTTTTCTCTTAGAAGGCTGATGATACCCTATGAAAAATGCTTTAACTTAAATGAAATACATGTTGCAAAATAAACTGTTAAATTCAATTTGCTGTCTTTTTATTTACATTTTCTAGGAGCTTTCTGAATGCCCATCATATATTACTATAAATTGTTCTAATTAAAATCAGTAAGTAAATAAATAATGACTATAATCAATTTTTTATACTTATAACTTTTCTTCTGTTAATATATTGATATGTTAGCTTATAGTTGTAAGCTAATGTATATTAACAGTAGAAAAGTTTTAAGTATATTCAAACATAACTTTAATTAATGTAGTATTATTTCTTTGTTTTTTTTATTTTGCTTACTTTTCTCATTAGTACAATGCAATAAAATTATATAAATGATGGCCAGTGATTAAGATGCATGTCTTCCCTTCTGAATGGCTCATGTTTAAATCCAGATCAGATCCGGAAATTTTTCATAGGTAGTCTAGTCTAGAAATGTTAGGCCTTGTACTTCATTATTCAACATCTCATTGTGAGCTTAGCACAATGATTAAAGGCTGCTTAAAAGGATCTGTTTGTACCCACAGGCAGAAATAAAAGCAGACATAGAATTGTAATCAGCAAAATTAACAATATTGTATCAAACTTCAAATATCACATTTATATAATTGTAAACAAATGAAATAAACTTTTTATAAAAACAATAAATTTTGAAAAAGTTTAAAAGTTTTGTATCAGTGATAAAGATCATAAGTTTGAAAACACTTATGAATAATTAACAATATCAATAACATCATTAATTTTATATACAATAAACATTTATTTTAAAGAATAAATATTATTAATTAAATAGTGTAAAATCATGATAATTGAAACAGTGATTTTTGGAGATTATAACAAACACACTAAGCACAGATTGTGTGTTTATGATTCAAAACGGAAAATACAGGCGTGAGTGGCAAAATTTTATTTTTAATATTAAATATATTTAAATATGTGTTTTTTTTTTACACAGAATATAATGTAATTTGAAAATCAACAAGCATATAAAATGTGATGAAAAACAGTTATAATGCAATTATCTATAGAAGTAGCTAAGAATTAATTATTATGATTGACTATTTCTGTAGGCAATTATATATTAAATTATTATACTTTTCATAAACTTTTATAAGTAAGTCATTTATCAAATATAGATGTTTATCATTCATTTGTGATTAAAGAATTTTTAAATAAAGAAAACTTACTTTAAAATTTTGATAGATAAAGATTAATTTTAGAAAAATATGTAGAATAAAACAAATATATAAGAATCTATTTGAATATTTAACTTTTCCATAATATTCCCATTACACTCAGAATGAACTGAGCAGTAATTTACCAAATTTTAAATGTTATGAATGATAAACAAATTATTAAAATTTAAATATTTGTAAAACTGAATATCACTTATGTAGTTTGTTATTCATAATTTCTATGTTATAAATTAACAAATAAAAATAAGTATTTGAAAATATTTATATGGAATTTTTACAGTTTTTCTTAACATTGTGCTGTTCAAATGAATAAACTTATAATTATTACAAAGGAAAGTAGTTATGTTATTTTCAATCACTCTTAAAGTTTTGAATTTTCAATCACTCTTAAAGTTATTTTCAATCACTTCTTAAAGTTTTGAATTTTGAAAGTTTGTAAACTTTCAAAATTCAAAATTTCAAAATGTTACTTTCAAAATTAAACCAGTTTAAAACAATAAAATTCTGTAAATTTGATTTATTTGAAAAAATTATTAACAGAAGTACTATGACAGCTGAAATAAAATATTTTAAACTAAAGTACCTTGTTCTGTAATCCTGTAAGTATCATCTCTTGCTGGTAGATCTGATTCTTTTGTGCCAACAGTAAATTTTGGTGCAGAAACTTCTTTGAAACCTTCATAAATTGATGATAATATCACAGCATATTTGGTGCCAGGATTCAAATTAGACACAGTTTTAACTGTTGATGTTGGGGGAAGCTGTAATGCCCTTTCTTTTCCTGAAATTTATTTTTATAAATTGTTGTCTAAAATAATTGTTTTTATTATATTTTAAATTAGTAATTAAAAATTAAAATATGATCAAAACAAAAATATATTTAATAAAAATTTTTGTGCAACTATTAAGCTTTAGATAAATTTAATGAACTATTTAAAAAAAATTAATAGTAATATTTGTTTATGTGTGTACCTATATAATAATGTTACATCGACCTCATTCACTAACACAAATGTTTGTTTAGTAGCAGACTTCTCACAGAAAAATGAAATAGGTTATTTGAATGAGAACATCAAGTATATTTGCAGAAACATCTGAAATCTTAAAAAAGTCAAATGACATCAAAGTTCAATCCTCAATTTCACTTAATAAGTGTTTCACATTACAAGTAAGATTCTGGAACAAATTATGCTCGTTAAGCAAGGTTCCACTGTATTTGTTTAGTTTAAATCTGTAGTGGAGTGCAATTTCTTCTGTTGCACTGTCTCTTAGACCTCCTCCATCCCGAATCCGACTGCCTTCACACGCGACCACTCACGGGGGAAAAAAAACTAATGGTCAAAGTTCAATCCTCAGACTGTAATGCCACAATGCTTCATTTTTAATTTTATTTTTATTAATTTGCTGTGCAGTATTTTAAATAACAGAATTTTCATTATGTATTATAATTGATTAATTGATTTTTCTTTATTAAATTTTTAAAATATTATTTACAATTACTTAATTAATATAATATACATATAGACGAGAACCTAGATTTAACCAAGAACCTTTATTTAAAAGGGATTCAAATAAATAAATAAATATATATATATATATATATAAAATTTACCAAATAAGTGTTAGAAATTTTTTATTAACACAAAACATAGCTACAGGAAATTATTTTATTCTATTTCCCACAGACTTGCTTCCTTGTCCAGAGATGACACATCTGAATGTGTCATTTTTGATTATATATCAGAAACCTACATCCAAAAATTGCTATTGGATTAGCTAATATAATATTTTCAAAAAAGGAGATGTGAATAAAGGGGGAAGGCCCCCAAATAAAAGAGAGAATCAGATGACAACAAGGAGTTTGTCTGTCATTGTCAATTGACTATTACCTCCAGTTTTCCCATCATTGGAGTTTGTCTATCCTCTTGGTGTCAGATACCCCAACTAGACTACTTCAATATCGACTACTGTGGATCACCACCTTGATCCAGATCCTACCCGACAGTGCCAGTTTCATCCTCCTACCTAGATGAATTCAGATCCTACCTGCGAGGAGCCAAATACATTCTCTTATTGGAGCCTATCTTCTCTTGACCCTCAAGTGTCTGGCTTCCTCAACATTCTTACAACAATAGGTATTTATCATCTCACACCAGAGTGTAAACTCTCTCTCTCTCTCTCTCGCATTAGAGACCCACCATAATATGCTTACAATGACTCGTTATTATGATCTTTATTGTAATCAATATGTAAAATTCTATGTAAATGTTGGTACAGTGGAACCTCGCTTAACGAGCACTTCTCATAATGAGTAATTTGCATAATGAGCAAATCAAATTGTAAAAAAATGACTGACTTAATGAGCAATATTTTGCATTGTGTGCATGTTACACCAGTCTGTGTTTAGCACTCATTCCGCTAGCATCTTAGTGTTGCTTGTGATCACACATTTTTCCAAACTTGTGTTCAAACATATTACATATAAACATCAACAACCATAGCCCATTATATAATAAACACACCAAACAATATGCCAAATTCTTGGGCTATGTAAAGTCTATAACTAAATGTTAAAAATTCAATAATTTGACTAGAGGTAGGCAGTTATGCTGACATCTTGTATTAAATTTAATGACCAATTCCTAATTAAATTTCGATTTTTTTTTTGTTTTCTGAAAATCAAATTCACATTCCAGGTTGGTTCATTCCATGCTAGAAGAAAAGATGATAATGATTCACACTCCTTAACAATGTATATTGTATAATTTTCTCAAAATAAACATTATACATAAAATATTTGAGTATTTTTTTCATCATGGAATGCATTATCATATTTTACATTAATTTATATGGGAAAAATTGTTTCATTTAACAAGTGTTTCACATTACAAGTAAGATTCTGAAACAAATTATGCTCGTTAAGCAAGGTTCCACTGTATTTGTTTAGTTTAAATCTGTAGTGGAGTGCAATTCCTTCTGTTGCACTGTCTCTTAGACCTCCTCCATCCCGAATCCGACCGCCTTCACACGTGACCACTCACGGGAAGAAAAAAACTAATGGTCAAATGGTTTTCTGTGTCTTCCCTAAAGACACATTGGTGTCAGTCCTGATGTGGGCATCACAGATGTGGTGCTGACCCTTTGGTCAAGTGGTGCAGAAGCATGGGGGCACTTCTCACATTATCACATAATATTGCTTAGAAAGTTATAAATTACAACATAGATATGTGTGTGTCAAAGTAATGCAAAATGTCAGGGTTTAGACTGCCAAAGGCTGTCAAAAACTCTTAGTGTGAGTGAGTGCACAAGAGTGTGTGTCGTTGAATCTGAATTAATTCAAATTATTAGATAACTTGAACAACCCATCAAATATAATAATAATAATATAGTAATTAATGATTATGGTGTTCAAAAGTTTATTAAATATATTATATTATTAACACTACTTACCACTTCCAAAATTTTTTATTGGCATGTAAGTCAAGGAATATGCAACTAATTTTTTTTGTTTTTGAATATCAGATGCTCTCCATGATAAAGTAAAGGAATGTTCAGTTATTGACTTGACAGTTACATCCAGTGGGGGGTGCATATCTTCTATAAAAAAAAACAATTTTATTTTTAAATATTATAATTGTAATTTAATAACTAAAAAATAATTATTCTAATTAAAAATGAATTTATATTTGCTCAAAAATAACCATATGTTACATTACTATAAATATAAGTTTATACCTTTTCTTATTCAATAAATATGAAAATCTAATGAATCAGAATGAATGGAACAAAATTTAATGAGCAAATTGCAATGAAATTGGAAGCTGTGTTCTAAAAAAAATATAAAATGCAATTTTACCTTTTTAATAAATATTAATTCAAAATTTTAACCCTCACAATGTCACACAATGAATAGCATTATCATTTTTCATCTAGAGATGTTTTGAAAATAAAATAAACTTAATGTATAAAAGAAATTCATAATCATATTCTGATAGTTGGTATTGGAATATACATCTATTATTAAAAAATGCTCTTAGTTTTATTTAGATTACATTTGAAAACATGAACAATATAATGAAGTTACAAGTGTGTTTTCTACTGTCTATTATAGTGATTCCCAATCTTTTCTAAAGTATGGAACACTGCTGTGAAGAAAATTGTTAAGAGGAACACTTACCTAAATTAAAAGAAATAAGTTTATAATCTGATGACTTATGTCTGTGCTATCCATTTACAGCATACTAAGGAATGGAAAAGACCATCCCAAGCCAGACAGATTACTGGGGATCTACAGTGTCCTGATAAGAGATGGCAGATGTGACAGAGATATGGTATATGTTGGTTCTACCAAACGTTCGTTAGCAGTAAGATTAAAGGAATATAAGTCAGACATACTACACAATAAATGCACAATGGCCCTTTCGACTTATGTGATGGATCTGGACATCACAGCTGACTTTAACAAAGCACGTAACGTCTTCACCACCCCACATCATGATCACCTCAAAGTGTTGGAGGCAATGGAAATATTTAAGAAGGGTTGCAAGTCCATATGCATTCATTTTAAAGAAGAAATGTCATTTTCCATGGCATGGCAAGTCCTAGTGGACGATAGCATTTGATTTTGTATTGTTTTTTAATGGTTTGAACTGAATCTTGTGTGCATTTAGAATCTCATACGATTATCTGATATTTGAATATCTTGGAATGCGTGCACGTTTTCAATCAGAAATCGAATGCCTTCTAAATGAAATTCAAAAAATTGAATGAACAGCTTGCAACGGATTTACGTAAAAGCCTAAAGAAGGAGCATCAAAAACATTCGCATTAGTAGAACATTTTTGCTCCAGTTATTTGGTTTAAGTAAGGTTGATTTAATGAATCCAAGTAAAATGGCATTTTCACCGATATCAATGGATTTGTCGATTTGAAGAGCGAAGTATGTATTGTGAAGATTACTTGCAAATCTGCCTTCAATGTCACTTGTAATATCAATTATTCTTATTTAAATAATATTCATATTATTTGAAAGAGGTATTTTCATTACTTTTTTTTTCATTTTCTGTAAACATAGTACTAGAGATTTCACAACATGTAGGTAAAATTAGTGACTTGGCTTTAATATGTGGTATTTGTTTCATAGCTGCTAATTCTGCTTCTTTATGTGATGCTATTTAAATTTTATCTGATAATTTCACAAACTGAAATACATTGATTGTTTATTTTTCACATTTAAAAGTCTCTCAAAAAATCTTTTCCTTTTGAAGTAAGATTTTATGCTTAGTTATAAACTGTCATTTCAATTTTGCAGGAACCATTGTACTATTAGCAAGTTTAAGTCCACATACACAATGCATGATATTGAATAATTTTATCACTTGCCATGTAAAACCATAATTCATATACTCATTCATTTACTGACGATTAATTTTAAGTTTTTTGAACAGCTGGGTATTGCTTTTAAACTGGCTGCCTGTTCAATCTCATCATCATTACTGAACTTGTATCGTAATTATTTTTCCTTATGATAAATCTGTTAATCATTTTTAGAGGTATAAAATTTACCATAAAATATAACTAAATATACATCTACTTAACTTACAATTGTTTGATAATAGAATGTTGTTAATATAATTTTAACTGCATAACAATTACAGATATACCATCTCCATTTGAAAACAAAAACAAACTGTAGCAAAAATAGCTAAATATCTGATCTTCTGTTCTTCCATTAGTAGTTGGAGGGAATAGCAAACAGCAATAGAATTTGTAGTGAGAGTGCAGCACTTAGACGAAAAATACACTACTCTGATGTATGAAAAATGACACATATGACACAAGGTATTAATATCTGGAATGCTCATTTTATATCAAAATGCATGGCTTAGAAATACACATATCTTATATGATGCACAAACTTGCTTCTGACATGACACCGATCTGGATAGATCAGACAAGCGTCAGAATGTTGCGGGTTGCCCTATGTACAATCAACATGTTGCCAATGCTAAAAAATATAATTAATATAACGACAATCAAAATAGTCTGTAATTTAATCAAATTGGAATTTTAAATATTAAACTATAAATATGACTACATTAATATAAAGTTAAATATTGTGAAATAGTTTAATATAATAATCTGGTCTTATCATGGAACACTTTTAAAATGCTTACAGAACACTAGTGCTCTGCTGAACACTGGTTGAGAACCACTGGTCTGTTACCTAAATAGAACTAAGAATATCTTTTATGAATAAGCTAGCTAGTATTTTCATCTGCAGTTATTTTGCAGATGGAAATGAGTCCTATTATGATGGTGATTAAATGTTCTACTCTTCTGCAAACTGGGAAAGTAAATAAAATAATGAACACACTAGCCTTATATTTCTCCCAGCAGGATGGTGTAAAAATTAACACAAAATAAATGTTTTCAGTCTACTTCTAAGACTGCTTTAGGTTGATGAAATTGCTTTGCTTTTCAGAGATGGAATGCATTGAAGAAAATATTTGTATAAATTTGAATTCAAATTTTAACCAATGGGATGTTTCCACTCTTGGCCCATGCATGGCATGCCCTATTTTGGCCCATAAATTCCAAAATGGAATAATCAAAAGAACAGTCATGAATTAAATTTGAAACAACCAATAGGTGTGCATATGTAATTAAATTATAACGCTGTATCATAATGTGCTTGCCAAGCATGAGAAATATATTTTTCTTCTTTAAAGTTAATATGGGTAATTAGAAATGCTTGAAATTTTTAAAGCTGACAAACAATGACACTGTATTAACTTCCATTTTGGAATGTGTATTATATCTGAAGCAGATCTTAGGAAAAGATCAAAAACATTCATTTTTGATGAAATATACCTGTTTTCTGGACCAAATCAAGGTTGTTTGGTGTCTATAATTTTAGCTTAAGATTTAAACTTAGAAATCATTTTTAAAGTAACAACTTAGTTAAAAGTAACTTAAATTACAGAAATAAAATCTAAATGAAATTATCAAGAAGGATATCTAGAAATAGAATATTAGAAAGAAGACAACTTATAATTTTCAGTTTGATGAAAAATAACAAGTCTTTAAATTGTTACCCAGCCTTATGACAGAAGCTATTAAATCAAATAAAAAAAAGATTTATACATAATACAATGAGAAATCTATTTAATGAAACTGAATAACAAGAGAAAATCATTGTTAATTATAAAAAATAACAGATTTTTCTTAAATATACAGTGCTGCTGTTGATTAGTAAGGAATTAAAATTATACAATAAAAAACAGTTTTTTTCACAAGTTTGATAAGAAAATAAAAAATTATATAGATTTTAACTGTTATATATATAAAGTTAAATAATATATATTTTGAACATGGCAAAAAGTAAATTCAAAGTAAACTAAGAAATTGGAATTTTAAATTTTTAAAATATTATAGTTTTGTTTCTTATATTTGAAAAAAATTTTTAATTTGAAAATATAAAAAAAACATTTGGTTTTTTTTAAATTAATATTTTAATTTTAAACTTTACATTTAAAACAATTATATTTTAATAAGTTCAAATTCTTAAAGAAATGAAAAGTGAACAATCTGTAAAAATAATAAGCAAGCATTTTGTTAATTAAAATTAATTAATCTTTTTAATTTTATCTAAAACATGAATCATTTAAAAATATTATTTAATTAATTAAATAAAATATATTAAATAATTAAAATCTTAATACTTTTAAAATAATGATGAAACTATTTCTAAATGAAAGTATATACTACCTAAAAATAAAAAATTTGTCTATGTCAATAATTGCCATTTCAGAAGGAGCTACTGAATATGTATACACAGTATATTGATGTTCTGAATGAAGGCCAACATACTGTATTTTTGACTCCTTAAGATAACATCTCAAAAATGAAGTAGAAAATAGTTTTAATTAACTGAAGTAGTCTTGATCTAATAGTATTTTTGAAGTCTAAGTTTAATATTCAAATGTGCCAAGAACTTTGTTCAAACAAAACTGAAAATATTTATGTAGTATTAAATTAAGACTTATACAGCTAATGAAATTTTTTATTTTATTTTTGAGCCATATTGATGTTCTACCTTAAAAATATTGAGGTAATGTTTATGTTTAGAATTATAATAATCAGCTTGTTTCACTTACTTTTTGAAATACATTTTGAAAATGGCACTAAAATTTAAAAATATCAGTGATTGTGATTTCTTAAGAACAAGATCATTCATATATAAATGTATATTTTTTGTGTTTAATCCAGTAACAAGGGAATTATGCTTGATGTCACTAATCAATTTAATTAAACACGGTATCAAATGAAAGATAATTAAGTATACTATCACATATTAAAATATTATCTGCAGAATACAAGTATTAAGTCAAATGAGTTATATCCTATTAAAGTTTTCATGTTTTTTCATGCAAAAAAAAACTAATTACACAATGACTATTCAACATGATTGGTACAGTAATATTATTTAAGAATGAAAATTGGGTTGAGAATGAAGAAAGTGATGAATACACAAATACTCTAACAAGTCAATTCTTAGAACTTACTATAGTGAAATCATTCAAAAAATATCAACATGTAAAAATGCTTTGCTGCATATTTCAACCAAGTCCCATGTTAACCTATGGAAAATGTCCTAATTTTATTCTAGAGGTGCAGAACTGCATCCATGAGGGTCATCTGAACTCCCCTGCATGGAGAATCATGAGGAATGGAGGAAGGAATGTTAATTACCTTGCATGATTTTTTCATGTTTTTGAAGTTACTACTTATCAAAATTTGACACACAAAATATCAATCAAAAGGATTTTTACTGCTCTATTATTATGCTGTTGATTTTTGCATATGTTGTATGAGTTGTGAGTGATTTTCAGTTGTGTTTGGTAACACATTTTCTTCACTATCACTCTAACACTTGTTATTCTGCAAATAAAAATAAAATGTCTTATTAAGTAATTAAGCTCTTCCATTTGACATGGTTTGTCGAAATCAGTTAGTGACATCAGGTGTACTTTCCTTGTAAAACAGTGGTGCCCAAACTTTTTGATTAGTGAGCCAAATTGCACACAAGTCATAGATAGTAGGCCACAAATATTTTGAATATTCCATATATATTAAAAGTAGGCATACTTCTACCATTTAAAGTGTGAAATATGTTCATGCTCTAGATTAATGTGTGCCATAAGACAAATTTGGCCCAGGGACTGTAGTTTGGGCACCACTACTCATTGATATGGTTCCATAGATACAGACTATTCCCCTAAAACATTTAATCTATTAATAAAATTAATAGATTATACTACACATATAACTAATATCCAGCAAGAAAATACAAAACTACATGAAAGCAAATGGTTTCATCGATCATTGTCAGGATAAGTTAGTCTGACAATGACCATTCTGCTTTGGTTTAAGGTTAGCTTCTCTTGGCAGTTTTGTTCCTGGGAAGTTTAGTCCCTTAGCACATTTCATTGGCAGTTTAGATTTTTGACACTTGATGTCTTGGTCACCAACATTTTACATGAACTTTGAGTCACCTTTTCAAAATTGCTGACCCAGACATTTTAAAATTAAGATGTTATACTTGAAAAAACTTAATTTTTTTATTTCTATTGTGAGTAGAAAATAAATAGTTTTTTATTAGAAGGTAAACATGTACATGATATATTATTAAAGTAATGACATGTGGCATATCCAAAAATAATTAATAACAGTCCAATGTTGATATTAATTGCAAAAGTAACACAGTTACTTTTGCAATTAAGTTACATAAAAGTACATAAAAGTGCAAAAAAGTTACATAAAAGTAAGAATAATAAATAACAACACATACCAACACAAGTCCCTAACTGGTTTGAATATGAAACCATGCAAGGCATGCACAAGGTCATTTTACAGCCAAAAACTGAACAATGCACATGCCGGTTTTAAACCAGTTAGGGATTTGTGTTGGAACAAACCTAATATTTGCCAGAGATATTTGCAAGTTAGAATTTTAAAAGTACTGTACATCTGTCACTCTTAAGTTTGGGTGAGGGTATGAAGTTAAAGTCTTTAACAGTTATAATAAAATACTCATAAATATTTTTATAAATTTATTTTGTTTCATTATAATTTCACAGTTTCTATGAAAACTGGACAAATTAATAAATAATCCAGACTATGAATTCAAAAACCGGCCTGTGCTCAACACTACTTTGAGCGGATACATGCCCACCTGTATCCTTTAGCAGCAGAACATTCACATATCCTTTTCTAGTAGAGAATGGCTAGACCCTTCTCAATTCTGTTCTAGACAACTCTTGGATTATTCAACTTCTTTCATGTTTTCTTTCAACTTTCTTGTCATGTTCTCCTCCTTTTTTAGATTTGGACTTGATCATTTACAGCCAATCTAGCTCTGATTTAATGATTCACTTAAGACAGGTAGGCAATTTATCTTCCCACAGAAACATGGTCTGTTTATTCAAACTCTGAAGATGTTGATACTTCTTACTGTGTCCTTTCCTGGCAGGTTATGACTATCTCATAGCAAAGTTGCAATTCAGGACATCACAAAAATACTTTTATTTGGAATGCAATCTATAGAAAATCTTTAGGCCTAATAAGAAATTTCTATAAATTATATCCCAAATTTTAACTGAAATAAATGAAGTGATCCCACCAGAATGAAATAAATAACTGCTATGTGACTTTTCAATAAAAATTGAATTACTCTGATACATAATAATGCTAAACTGATTAAAAATTTTTAGTATAAAATAAAATCATTTCACAAACTGAATCAAACAGCAAAATTTTCTTAATATAGAGTTATCTTTAAAATAAACAAATAATCCTTCAGTATATAATAGGTCCCTCCAAAGAATATTGTTTTTATTCAACAGTTAACATTGTTCAGTCCTTGAAAAGTCCTTTATGTCTTTTTCTGCTGTCAAAATGCACTGATTGGTTGCTCTACCTCTTAAATCTTATATAGTAAAATAGAATCTTTCATGTAAAATAACAAAAATAATGAATAAAGAAACTATTATAAATCTGAAGCATGTAACAATAACAACATTAACAAAGAGAAGTTGCTAAACCAAATTAAACTAAGTCGTTTTCAAAACATTAAACAATGTAAAATTTTGGAGTTATAAAAAAAGCTGTTTTTCATTACTGTAATTATTTTTTTCCATATTGTAAATTTTTCAATAATTTATTTCGATATTAAGCTGATACTTTAATTTGGCAAAGAACTCTTAAATGATACTTTGTGCAAGACAGAAAAGTTTATTACATTAAATATTTTAAAATTATTGGGCTGCAATTTGAAAAACTGTAACTTATAAATTCCCACTATCGTCTATCCATCCGTCTTTCTTTCCTTAATCTTGATAACAGAGTTAGATAGATGAAAGACAAACCTGGAAAACCCGAGGAGCAGGAGGATCTGATTAACCAGGGGTGGCCAACAAGTCGATCGCGATCGACCGGTCGATCGCCAAGCCAATTTTGGTCGATCACTAGCGATGTCTTGACTTAATGTATTATATTTGTAACTGAACGCAGCTATATGCATGCAGTTATGACTCGACTCATAAGCAGTGAGTGCACTTCGTACTGAAACAGTGTATAAACATAGTATGTATTTCACACTTTCCCCTCCCCACTTAGACTATGCCTATGACAACAAGTCGATCAGCGACACATTTTTACCATAAAACGTAGATCTTATGTGCACAAAAGTTGGCCACCCCTGTGATTAACTATAGATATATATTTATTTAAGAACTTCCAATGCAAACCAGAAGTCATGTTATTTCAATTCAAAACTTTTTCTCCAAAAGGTGTTAGATAGATGAGTGACACAACTCTATTGTTAAAGGAAAAGTATGACATACATGGGCAAGCCATTAATAATTTGAGGTGGAAAACCCATATTTTAAATTAAATACATTAAAAATATGATTAAAAATTGCAGCTGGCATTGTGACAATAGCACAATAAATAATTGCTCGTTTCATTTATGTCATTCTAAAATGTATTCAAAATTGTATATGAGGTAAATACAACAAACTTTATATAAATATTTGTTACATTGACTGAAGAAACTGAGCTATGTTCATTTACAAATATAAGTAAATGAAATTTTTTGAAAAATTTAATAAGTAAATAATAATTTTAATAAGTAAGTATATTATTATTTCAAGATATTCAGCTAAGTTTTAGAATATAAATAATAATTCTTGGAAATTACAAAAATATTAAATATCATATATTGTATGACATATTATTCATTAAATAAGAATATATTTATTTATAAAATAAATTTTACTTCATTTATTCTGATGTAGAAAGAATTTTCATTGCATTGGTAAACATAATTAATTTTATTTATAATAATTTGGCTAAATTTATTAATTTTTAAAATTTTTTGCAGAAATCTAACATATGAACAAAAAACTTTAATGAAAAATAAATCCTCTATCATAATTAGAAAGTTCTATTTATTATGGGTAGTTTTAATCAAACAAACAATCTATTATAATAATATCCAGTTTTGTCATCTGGCAAGCAGACCAGTGCACATGCATTTTCTGGCAAATGAGATTACATCAGACTATTATTGCTTTGTGCTGATGTAAACAATAAGTATCTAGAGATACATAAGCCAAACTTTTGAAAAATTTGTATTTATTTTATTTTTTTACAACGGTACCATTTTAAGATGAATACCATCCTTCTATAACAATAATGTCTATTTAACAAGTATATAGCATTATTTTTTTATATGTGGTCACTATTATGTAGCATCTTCAAACTGAGAAGTTTAATACTATTAAATAACTGGAAATCCTGTATTTAAAGAAGTGTATCCATAATAAAGATGTTTAATCAGAAATGTTTTGCAACTCTGCTAGCTTATAAATGTTCTCATCATTAAAGCTTTATTATTGCAAATGATGCACGAGTAAGTTTTACAATGAATTTAGTTCATTAACTATGATCAAAACTGACAATGTATACAGAGTTAGATTACTATTAAATTAATTTTCTATTATTTGAATAATAATTATTTATAAAAAAAAATCATTTTTATATTTAAACTTATAAAAAAAATGCAATGTTTTTCTAATGCAGACTAATAAAAAATTTTTAATTTTTTATTAAACTGAGAATAGATTTTCAATAAAACTAGATTTAAATATATTTAAATTTATAATTATAACAAATATTCAAAATATTATGTCGATGTACAAAGTAATTTGGTCATACAAACCACAAATTTTTCCTGCTGTTAAAAAATATACCTTCCAGATACTACTATAATTATACTAATTATTACTACTTTTGATCAATGGTTGATTTAAATACTGTATGCATTTAATCTTATGAAGAAAATATTTAATAATTTTAGTTATTTTATGTGAATAATGAACTTAGCTACATTAGATTACCTATATATAGAATAAAAGTAAGAAACTTAATTCACTTTATTATTAAATGTCTACATCTCAAAATAAAATATTGTTCAGAAAAATTTAATTATTACTCTAATCAAAATGCAATTCATAATTCAAAAATCTGTGACAAATCTGCGGTTGTTAAAATTTAGAGTGAGAAATGTTTTTTAATAATTAATAAAATTAATACATTAAATAAATTTTATTATTTTAAATTGAATCTTTGTATTATTATTTTCAATTAATACATTTTAAGTAACTGATATTCTTATTATACAACAAAATATGAAAAAATAAATTAAAACAGATATCTACTGTAGAATAATATTAAAATTGGAATCAGCACTTTACAGTAGCTTGATAATTTTCTTAATTGTACAAAACAATTAATTATTGCAGGAATCTATATAATAATCTAAAAATAAAGATGGTGCATTAAAATAAAAGTGGCAATTCAGTCCAGAGAGAGATTATACTACATCAAAGTAAAATTGATTAACAAGCACAAATTACAATTAGACATAATTTTTAATGCAATTTGTAAGCACATTATTTAATAAAATAATTTTCTTTAATATGCTTTTATATAGTTATTTATTCACATTTCAGATCTAGATGTTGGCTTTGATGTCAAACTATTTTTCTGTATATACCATTATCTTATCTAGGCAACTATATAATGATTCAATTTGAATAATTATTATTTTAAGAAATGCTACTGGATCATATGCAACCCAAATTTGTTGTTTAATATTTTATAATACCAATGTTTTGAATAGGTTCTATTAAATGAAATGAATTCTTATCAAGTAATGAATAAGTAAAGATAATTGTGCCACTGTGATTTATCTAATAGATTCATTACATTAATGACTGACCTAATGTATTCAAATTTAAGAGTCACTTGACCTTATCAAATTAGTTTGTACTGTTCTGTTAAATTAATATTCTGAGTTAGCTCACTATTCAATGTGAATTACATCATGATAAATTGTCATTTTTAGAGAAATTTCTCATTTCATAACATTTTTTATTAGAATTTATAGATAAAATTTTATATATCTTCATCAAAAATATTGAATTATAATTTTTCTATTACTGATATTTTACATTCTCTACCTAATAATAATATATATTATAGATCATCTTTCTGAAATGATGAATTTCAATCAGTATTTCAGTAAAAGTAATTATACGTAAGCAGTCATTAAAAAATAATAATTATTTTTTTTTTTAAATTTTCAGAGTTGAAGTTATCTATTTAATACAATCTGATTTTAAAAATTAACAATGAATATTGAGATATTCAACAATATGAATGTGACCTTGATTTACAACAGACATATGGAATAAGTTATTTCTTTTATAAAGCATAACTAGATAAATAAAATTATGGTAATTTGCTTTTCATCAAAGTGACTTTAATAATCATATCTTAGAATAAAAATGTAACAGATAATTTTCAGTGCTGAATTTTATTCAAGTTTCCTCTTTTTTAATATTCACTAGATATCAGTTTGTTTAAAAGAATTCATTTCTCATGACATACAATCAAATTGAAGAGAATGATGAAAAACTTCAAATTATCATTAGTTCGACAGTTTGCAAAAGCTAAAAAAAGTACAATTTATTATAGTAAACTGCTGCAGAAATAGTTTATCAGATAACAAACAACACTTCATACAGAATGATTAAAGAATGAATTGTAAATGAAATATATAAACAAACATCATGAAACCCAATAAATTTGTAAAGCCAAACAACCACCAGATTATATACTTTTCCAGGGTTAGTCATTTTTCTTTGGATTAATCCTCTGTCTTATACTTGTCAAGAAATCAACTTTCTGCAAATACATAAACAAATCTATATCAGTTTTACTTTCTAGGTATTGATATATTATCACAAATCAGCATTTGTCAGGGCAAAAGAACCCTGGTTTCTCCTTTGTCTTCTGAATCATCCTTTTGCCCTTGCTTCTTTTTAATAACCACCACAATATACTCATCAAATATAAACATCCATTAACCTGATTTTTAGACTAATGTCAAATGATTTCTGGATTAGATGAGGCTTTAATAATGCTACTATTTAATGATTAACTGTCAATTAATTTGGCCTAGAGGTACGTGTTAGGCACCATCTCTTGATAAATTTAACAATTATAATTAAATTAATATTTAAAAATTAATTTAAACAGTTATGGAAGAAAAGAATCAGTCCAGAGCAGGACTCAAGCCTGCAACTCCTGCTTGCTGAGTGGATATGTTGCCAGTTACACTACCCATGCTCTATCTTTGCTTTTAGAACTATTAATTTAGATATAACCATATTGGTTACTATAGGTAAGTGCCAACTGGGGACTGTTGTCTCCAGTTGGCACCTATCTCTAGACCAAATCACTTGACAGTTAATTATTAAATAGTAGCATTATTATGGCCCAACATAATCCAGCAATCATTTGGATATCTTCATTACACAAAGCTTTGCAGATAAACATATTTTTGTTGATATTCAAAAATTCCTCTAAACTTGTCACTACATCATGATTTCTTATTAAAACTTATAACTTAATTAACAACCAATTCACACAGGTCCCTGGACACCAGCCCTTCTGAGCTTCCTCCACGACATCATCCTATACAAAAGATACTTCGATGATATTAATTAACAACATGGCTAAATAGGAGGGCTTATCACATCAGAATGAGAAGAAGAAAGAGGTGCAAAACAATCAGATAAAAAATTTTATTGATATGGGAATGCATAAATTCTACTAATAGAAAAATTAAATTGAGTAAAAACCAATTTTATGTTTATGAAGACATCTCTATGTAACTGTACGAGACTGACTACAACCATCAATTATGTTTATTATTGTATTGTACAAATTTACGTATGTTTAATTTAGTATTATCCATTATTGTTAAAATTAAGCCATAAAAGTATCTAATAGTTTGTATACTCAGTGCACTGAGTTATTTGATACCAGACTGTAATCTTTGTCTTAATACAATATTTTAAATACTCATAGTGTTAACTGCCATGTTCTACTCCTTAAATGGGGTGATGAGGGGTCTTAGCACCTGAAATGCATTCCCATATCAATAAAATTTATATCCAATTGTCTTGTGCCTTTTTTTCTGTCTCATCCTGATGTGATAAGCCCTTCCCATTTAGCCATGTTGTTAAGCTATTAGTTTAATGTAGATTTGAAGTCTAGAAGCATACTCAATTTAGTAATTTAATCATGGTTTCTGTATACAATCTCAGTTATTTCATCAGGAATGTTTTAAACAATATCAGGCATATTTAGGGTGCAAAAAAAAAATCCAGACTTCTTGAAGCAATTAGCAATAATTGTTTGGTTAATCCATACACTGGAAAGCATCTTGATTGCATATAAGGTATCAATGTGACTACTGACTCCTTTCTCTATATCATTAATGGTCTTCCATACTAGCCTTTTTCTGTATGAATGAAATATTTAATAATTCTTGATCTGTTGACTAAAGTTTTAGGTATTGTTGACTAGAAGGAAAACCAATTTAATTGTCTTTAAATTGGATAGCTCATCAGGAGCCAAACAATTGTAACAACTATAATACAAATTTAAAAAACCGTTTATTACCTAATAAGTCAAAAGGCCCAATGCAGGCATCAGGTAATACTAAATTACAAAAAGTAATAATAATAATAAAATATTGAATATTATACTGTAAAAATATAAAATAATTTATATTGTTAATTTAAATTAATTTAAATAATAGCTAGGCACACCCCTACTGGCCGTTTTTAGCATACCATAACAGAAAGAAAATGCCCATTTTTTCAGCTATATATAGTAGATTTACACAGTAGTTAATGTTACTTTACAGCTACTCTGTTCTTTTTCCATTAACAGTACTGCGCTCTTCTTGTCGCTTCTTATACCTTTAGTGGCAAACTCCTTGTACTACATCTTTAATTAGTTCAGGTTCATACAGCAAACAGCTAAGATTTTTCCTACTGATCACTTGTTTAGCAAGCAACCTGTTCTTTGATAATTCAATAGTTAAGTAGCTGGAGTTAAGATGTTGCTGTTTGTGTCACAATAGCAAATCATTGCAGGGTATGATTTCATAGCTTAAGCAGGTGCTTAAGTGTATCTGAATGTTTTTAACTCCACGTAATTCAGGATTCAGCGAATAAAGTACCATGCTTTTCATTTTTGTTTCTAAAATCTAAAATTTTTTATTATTTAAGTCATTTTATATTTATTGAAATAAAATGACATATCATTATCCTGTTGCTTATGAGAATTTATCATCAGAACTTTTGAAGAAAAATGACAATTTCTCCAAGGACAACATTTTTCTTCCTGAATAAGATCATCTGAGAATGCAATCAATTCATGATAGTGAAGCAGATGCCAAAGAGTTACTGGCAAACACAGAATCATCTGTCATCAGATTCTGTGTAATTTACTATGTGAAAATGGAACCACCAAATGGTATAAAGAACCAATGTTCATACTAGAAATGACTGTATAACATTACCATGTATTACTTGTTTTTCTATTGATTTGTTGTAAAATATAATGTTTAAGTGCTTAATTTTTAAAAGTATAACCTAGTTTGATATTAATAAACTTTTTCTTAATTCTTCCCCATTATCCGACATTTTGGCTTATCTGACGTTTTGCTCACCCGTTTAGGTCAGGTAATCGAGACTCTACTGTATATATAAAATCATATTTAAAAAAAACCCATATTTTACAAAAAATAGAAAAAAACAACTTAGAAATCAAGAGGTCGAAAAACCCAGATCTGGGTTTTAAAACCAAGGAGTGGTAACCCTGCACATGATGCATTATGTACTAATAATAGATTTTTCAGCCATGTGGACAGTAAGAGGGCCTTTTATCCATACCCATCACGAGTTTGACCATGTCCACAACAGAGCATCCTGGTAGTAAAGGATGTTACCTGATGTATCCAGGACAAACTTTCCATGAAATATTCCTGAATGTTGCTCACATGGATTTTATACTGGATCCTTTGACCTTAACTACTTTGGCCATCTGCCATCCACTAAAAGTTTTTCAATATAGTATATGAAAATTATAAACAATTAATTTCCAAGTGACTTTAGGATAAAACACAAATGCTAAATATTTTAGGAGTAAAAGCTTTATTATTTATTTTTAGTTTATTTTATTGTATTTTTCACATTTATGTTACTTTTTGCCATTCTGCTGGGTGAAACTTAAGATTCACATGTTTGTTATTTTTTTTTGTATTTTTTAATTATTTATTTTTATTCTTTTTTTTTTGAAAAATTGTCAATGCATTCAAACTTCCTAAAGCACTCAACAGAAAATACAGTAACATTTTCATTCAAATATTTGGGTCTGATAATTGAACAGAGATGTCAAAAAACCGGGTAAAAAGGTTAGAAGGGTTTCTTTTATTATTACAAGTTCCGGTGAATAGAGAGATTATATATGTCAAAAAACATTTTACAATAAAGCATTCTTTTATCATTAAAACATTATTTTTTTAAAACAACTATCATACACTTTTATAATTTAGCATTGTAAGTTTAAACTGTGAAGAAAACCAGCACAGAATATCAAAATTAAAGCAAAAAACATGCAAAAACTTACTGTAACAAACTAGCGTATATACAACCCACTCATAGACCATAGAGTTAACTGCAAATTGAAATACATGGAGCCAAACACTGACAGTTAAGCACTGATCTCAAAGAACATTGAACTTCCTCCAATGGTCTTAGCCACACATGCTACTGACCCTGATACTGAGGTTCACTTTGATCAAGTTCACCTTCTACACCATACCAATAACAAAGCACAACTCAAGTATTTGAAACTTAAAGATTTTTCAAAGCTGCAGCAATCAACTTTAATGAAGTGAACTCCTTCCCCCTACTTGTAAGATATGCTTTGACCTTTCCTAATCATACATCAGTGTCCTATGTCTCCCAGGATTACCATTTGGACTACATCCACCAATCAACAAACTCTTCTATTTCTTAAGTTAAAACATTCCATTCTATTTTCAAACGATTTCAGCCTAAGATGACCATTTAATACAGAAGAAACATTGGCTACAGTAAGTTTTTACGTTTTTTGCTGGATGTTTTGTAGTATGTGCTGGTTTTCTTTTACATACAGCCAGTTTTTGCTTGCTAATGTATTTAAATAGGGAGTTACACTTACAATAATGCATGACTACATGAAGACTACATAATATTGAACAATGTAAGAGTAAAGTAGCTATACTACCATAATTATTGTTTTGTTAAACTCTTCTCTTTACTTCATTTATATTAAAAAAAACTAAATTGAATACTGTAATTGTTTTTGTAGGAATCTAAATGAGAACTCAGTTTTTTAATTTATTTTAGCTATATGTCTATAAAAAATTAAAGTCTTAGTGAAAGATTATATATTTATCTTTCACTAAGACTTTAATTTTTTTAATCATAATTTTATTTGTTTATAAACTGTAATTTTACAATTGCAATCAAAAGAACTTTTGAATCATAAATATCCTTGAAAATCCTTGAAAATAAAGAAGTATCAGAAAGGTATAAAATGGTAACATAATTTGAGATTTAATCTTAAACATAGGATTTCTAGACTATTTAATGAGACATCTCAGTTTTAATATAACTTGTTTGCTATGCATTTTGGGCCATATCTGAAGAGATAAGGAGAATGAATATATTGACAGAATCTAGTCAAAAGACTACTGAAGATGATTGGAATGCTAGTTCAGATATAGAAATCATCATTTTATACATTACTGGATTTTTTCTCATGCTTTTCTTTATAAACATTTTAATAGATATTTATGAAGTTTAAGCTCAACAAAAATATACAAAAGTATTTGCCAATTTAAAACATTTTGTTGCTATTTACATTAGTTTCTATATTATTGTTTACTTAGTGCTGACTGTTGTCTAAATGTAAATTTTTCTTATACATTTGAGGCATTCTTATTACAGAATAAATATAATTTCCCAGAGAAAATCAATTTTTATGAAAAATTTAAGCTAAGATAATTTGAATGCATCAAATCAAATGATCGTGGAAAAGAATTAAGCAACAATACTGCATAGATATTGCTTTATCAATTTTCCAATATGTTAAGTTTACATATTTCCAAATACGGTAGAAGTTACTTTTAGGTAATTTGTGCATATATGTTATATACATCAATTACCTAAAAGTAACCTCTACTCAAAGTTTACATGTAGCACAATAAATATATATAAATTCATTAATCAAAAAATTAATATAATCCGATTTAAGAAAATGACTTTTTAAACTAACATGTATATAAAACATCAGTAAATTTACAAGAGTTTTTTGGAGTTTATTTAAAAAGAAGAAAGAAAGAACAGCCTTAATAGTATACAGAAGCCATCCATTGTCAATGTAACCGTTACTAAGAAAAAACTATATAGAAAGCAAATTACCTTCATCGCTGGTGGCTACAAACTTCCCGAGGAGGCAGATAAATAGGAAGGCAATCGAGGTGCTCATATTGCGCCGGAATTCAAGCAAAAGTGTATATCTCCATCTCGACCAAAACAAAGTGTTCCGCATCACTCCGACATCATGACTCATTTCGCGCATGCTCTACTTTGAGTCATCCAGCGTAGACGTTAACCTTGGCGTCTACGAGTCTGGCGTCGCCACTATCAAAGGCGCCTCTTGATTCTCTCATCACCCTCTCGTCTGAAACCATCCGCTTAATAAATTATTTTATGATAAAATTTTAATTATTCTCTTAATTCGTTTGCAGCAGAAAATCATTCACTTACGGGATAAAATGGATGATGCTATTGACGCTAAGGTCGTGCTGTAGCCTGTTCTATACTATAGATGCAGGCTTCTTAGAGTCGAAAAAATATATATTTCATTCGTAATATCTCTATCATTTCATCTATAAAAAGATGCAGTGATATTACTATAAACTAAATGTAATTGATGATCAGAAAAATGCTTTAATCATAACTTTTCCTCTGAAAAAAAAAATGAAGAGTATCTTCAATGGCGTAGCGAACATAACTGGCACCCGGGGCACGACACTTTATTGGCGCCCCCTTCCCCTCCAGAAATATATATACTTTGTCTTGGAGACCATTTGGCACTCTGCGAGTGGCACCGGGCGCCAGTCGCAGAGGGGCCCGGAGCATGATACACCCCCTTGCCCCCCTCGCTACGCCAGTGAGTATCTTACTATAAACTGTAGGCTACTATAGATAGAATTTTCGATGAATATAATAATGTTTTATTCATAACTTTTCTGTAGCATTTCCTTTGTAAAAAAAAAAGAGGCCAACGTATTGTCTTATAAACTTTAATTGAAAAAAGAAAGTGAATTGTCGTCATAAAACATCGCTGATATCAGTCATTGTCCGAATAGAAGGTCATAGTTAATTAGCCTAGATAATGTGAAATTATTTGATCTTGATATACTATTAAAAAATAAGTGATTTGCTATTGTATTTTTGGATTATCTTTTTTTTTTTTTTATCGCTGATTCTAATTATTTGACCTTTAATTATAATTGAACTTTTTCGAATAGATGAAAAAATGAGTTGTTAAAACTAAGTTCCTAGAATAAAATTTCAAGAAAAATTCATAATTTTGCCATTATTGGATTGAAAAATTTGCTGCTCTTAATATATACATCGGATGTAAACAATATAAAACTTAAATACTTTTATATAATTATACAAGCTATATAATTATCATATGTAAAATCATTTTAAAAAGTTGTATAATATTAACATAAATTATACAGTAATTTATGTTAATATTAGTGCTTATGTCTGTAAAATGATAAAGATAAATGTTGAGATCTTCCGCAAAGTACGGAAATCATATAAATTAAGAAGAATTCCGTAGAAAAATAGATTATGTAATGGAAACTTTCAAGCAAATTATTTTTAAATTTTAAGTGTTTTATATATTTTTATTTTTTCTAAATTCTCTTAAAAATCATCATTCATTCATTGGGACAAAGTAATTAAAAATAAATTTCCAAATATTATAACGGGTCTGTAGGCTAACTAAAATCAAACAGCATTTTTAAAGCTACTATATAGTGAATTATATCCACAGAATTGTTTAATATATTACCAGAAGGAAGATATTAAGAAATTATAAAATCAGCATATCTGAGTTCAAAACACTATTTCTTATACTACAAGAGCAACTACTGTACTTCGACGTACTAATAAAATTCAACAAATTACTTACTTATTTATTTAAAAAAATGGAATATAATAAGTGACATAAATTCATTACATCATTTGAAACAATACTGAAAAACGAATCAGTTTCCGAGAACGAATGTTTTTGAAATGGGCACTTTGCTTTGTAAAGAGGCTTTAATACAGCTGTATAAGAAAACCAATGACTGTCCGTTTCATATGAAACGAAACAAAAAATACAGTACGTATATATAATGCTTAAATATTTTTGCTTTTGCATTTATTTGCTTAAATATTTTTAATGCAGAAATCCTATAATTCATATTCATAAGTATTTTATTTTGTTTTCTTTAAATCTTTCAGAAGCTTATCATTCTATATTATTCATCTGATGATTAAATAACAAAATAGTTTTTTTAAACTAAAACTATAATCATATTTTGTCTATTATTTAATAAAACGAAAAAGTGTGAGTAGAATATTTCTTGAATAAATAAAAAAAAAATCAGTTTGTGATGATAGACTTTGGTAGAATTTTTATAATTTTTTAGGCTAAAGATTTACGTTATAACTAAATAAAATCGAACAAAACTTCCGTTCTAATGTTCATATTGATTTGTCAATACTGTGTTAAGATTAGTTGCAATAATGTTTAAATTAATAAATAACGACATTAATATGATTTTCAAATGATATATAAATATGGTCATATATATATTTATAATTGATATAAACCGCTGAAGAACAGTATATGTATATATATATTGCTCTTTCCGCGCTATAAGCACTCTTTATAAGAAGACCTTTTTTCTATACCCATCGTGGGATTGGGACACGCCTACAATGTGGGCGAAGCGGTAGTAAGGGACGGAGCCTGACGTATCTAGAATAAGGAACAAGACCCTCTGACAAATTTCTGGAGATTTTTGGACTGCCCGGATTCATTGTCGGGTCCCAGAGCAGTAGAATGATGACTTAACTGTCTTCGACATCGGTCGTTTTACGTTCATATGTAAATAGTTATTTTCTTATTCATTATTATTATTTGACCTACTAGTGAACAAGTGGATAAAACTCCTGAACACTCATAAATAGGAGCCAATTTTCGTAAAAGTTCTCCAGGAAGATACTCTCTTTTGCAGAGCCGGCGCTAGAGTTTATGCTGCCCGGGGCAAGACAAGTATTTCACACTTCTTATCAGCGTTGCCACAATGAAATTTCAAAACGTACTGAAGCTCCTTCAAAAAATGTACTATTTCCTTCAAAATGTACTATCAGTGGCGTAGCGTGGTGGGGGCGGCAGGGGCGGCCCGCCCCGGGCGGCACTTAAAGGGGGCGGCAAAATTTCACAATAAATAATAATAATACCTATTTAGGTATTATTATTAGGCGGCGAAATTTTCCTCTGCCCCGGGCGGCTGACACCCATGCTACACCACTGTGCACTATGTCTATGTTTGGTTGCTTTTGATATTAATATACCATCATACTCAATTTTTGTGCTTATTTCAAATTCATATTCATGAATACTGGTTAAATACGAATACTTCAAAATTAAATATTTCATAAAAAGATTTTATGAAAATAGTTTGTATGCTTTTTTGTTAACGTTGATTATTAGTTACAGCATTAAAAGTTGATTTTTTAAAAATATAATAGTGATGGATAAAAAAAATTATAAATTAAATATGCGTGGACAGATTCAAATTAACAAAAGTTATTTCTTTTACCAAGATTAATAAAATTGAAGTTCATAATTTAAGAATTAAATTATAGTGGTAGAAAATAATATAAAAGTATTTATATTATTTATACTCGTACAATTTCAAAACTATTTTCTGTAATAAATGGACTCTGACTTAAAGGATATTTTGATATTATTGATGACAAAAGTTTAAAATCATTTATTTCCTTACTTGTCCATTATTTTTGTTTGACAGAGTTGAATTGTTTGGACCACGTGGAGTGAAAAATTTTGTCAAGGTCCTCATGAAAATGTGCAGACGACTGAAACGTTTGACATACGTGTGAAAGAAGACCATTGAGTCAAGACATTTGCGCATGCAACTATCTGTATGTTGTTGACGTCGACCGACATACACCACGTGTATGTTGTGATTGGGTAAATCAAATTAGCGAGTAGTGACACTAGTCACACTAGTGAGACTTTATTAAACTAATTTTTTTCGCATTTTCTCGTTAAGGCATGAAATATTATTTTGTACCATAAATGGTACTGAAATATTATAATGTACTCAAAATGTACTAAAAATCTAAGTGTACTTTCAATGCTCTCGAAAAAGCAAAATGTACCCGAAAAGTACAAATGTACTAGGAACGGCAACACTGCTCCTTATCCCCCTACATAAAATTAAAAAAACATTCATTCTGAAATGACATACCAGTTAGAAGTGCTATACCTTGCTCCGTCAATCAGTATTCAACTCGCGTCGTATAATGTAAATAAAAATAAAAAATATTTAAAAAATAATAATACGCCTGAAAATTTTGTACAAATTTATGAAGATTTGCCGCCCTAGGCAAATGCCCTATTTGCCTATATCAGGGATGGCGAACCTTTTTGAGTCCGCATGCCATATTGTAAGCATACATAGCTTTAAAGATGTTAATGCGTGCCAAAGTCTTAGACATCGAATAATGATATTTAAAGAAATTAAACGAATACTCTTTAATTCGAATAAATGTAAAAAAATCTGATTGGAAAAAGGATGATCAGGTGATAAACAGAAAGGATGATTGAAAAGGACAGAAATCATATGATACATTACGTGCCAGATGATTTCTCTTACGTGCCACTTTGGGCACGCGTGCCATAGGTTCGCCACCCCTGGCCTATATGATAGCGCCAACTCTGTTTACTTGCCAAATCTTAAATTACATTATACCATCAATCTAATACAATCCAAAAAATCCTATTATTATTAATTTTAAAGAACAAATTTTTATGATTCGGGTCTTCAGTATATAAAATTAGTCAGATGTCTTATATATTTATAAATAATCTCTTATCTTTCGCAAAATATATAATTATTCATCACGCAAAATTTTATCAAAATTTATCAATTTATCTTTGTACTGTATTAAAAATTAAATGCACTAAAAATCTGATAATGAATATTAAGACTAATCTTTAGGAAATTTCAAAGGTTATTGTAACAATCCATAATTCGTTTTTCGTTTGTTACTGTTAAAATATTTTATTGATAACATTGTTTTTACATGACAAATGATCAAATACAGTAATACCTCGGTTTTTGTCGAATTTTTTCGCGAAAAATTTGTCTCGGTTTTCGTCGATTGCCACAGATTTCGTCGGCGTACCCGAGTGACCTCGCTGCTAATTTTGCGAAAGGACGACCCAGGCGTTTTCCGGCGCAGTGTGGCGTTATTTCTCGTTGTGTGACGCCACACTGCGAGAAATAACGCCACACTGCGTTCACACAACGCTGTGAACGTTTGTGAACGCAGTGTTGCGTTCACGACGTTCACACAGCGAGAAATAACGCCACACTGCGGTGTAGCGTTATTATAATAACCCCACGACGGTCCAGCATTGGCTAACGGTTCCGTTCCCCGAACACTGGGAGTTCGGCTGTGGGTTCGCGCTTTCCCAGGGCGGGCTGGCCACGTGAAGTTTTCCGGGTTTTCTCCACGTCTGTAACTCCTGAATAGGGGCCTGTTACCCTTAAACGGATTTTCCGGAAGGCATTATTCCCCTCGATACGACCATCATAAACGTATACAACAACGATTACATGACAATTACGTCACACTTTACCACGGGGCGATATAGGCTAGAACAGCGGTTCCCAACCAGTGGTCCGCAAGAGCTAAAATATGGTCCGCGAAAGCTTTAAAACTTTTATTCATTTTAAATTATTATTCCCGCATTGATACAAACTGAATTTAATTTTTACTAAAAATGTTATGTCTTCTATTATAATAGTACTTTTTTTTTAAAACTCTTTCCACCCTGTGGGCACTAAGAGGGCCTCTTTTTGCAAGCCATTATGGGTTCGGCCAGGCTCACAATGGAGCGACCGGGTAGTGAGGGACGAAGCCCGACATAACCGGACGGACCACCCCCGAAAAATTCCTGGTTATTTTTTGACCCGTCGGGATTCGAACCCGGGTCCCCCAGAGCGGTAGGTTGTCACCTTGACCGCTCGGCCATCAAGGCCTCGGGCCAACAACCTATTATAATAGTACAGTACTGTCAAAGCATGTTACTCTTGAGTATAACGATTACTTATGTTAAAAGTTTTGATTAAAGTTTATTTTTAGATTGACACAGTTTATTTTTCTTAAACCTTATGGTCCCTGCTAACAACAATGAAATCAAAGTGGTCCCTGGTAAAAAAAAAATTGGGAACTGCTGGGCTAGAAGTTCATGCCCAACTAGCTTCCACAAGACGAGATATTACTCCGCGTGTCCAGCCAAACAATTCTATTGCTTTCATCTTAATGCTAATTATCTTATCTTTAATCTTAATGCTTTTATCTTTATGCTAATTAGTCTTTTATGTTAATTTCTTATTGCTTTTAGTATTTAACGCTATATTAAATCTCTATAAAATGTGTTTTTGGTATGTAGTTGGAGTCTAGGACGAATTAATTAGATTTACATTGATTCATATGGAAATAATTGCCTCGGTTTTCGTCGGTTTCGGATTTCGCCGATTGTTTTCGGACTGATTATGGGCGAAAACCGAGGTATCATTGTATATCTATTTTAGAAATAAAATAAATAAATTGTTTATTTTTGTTATTTCCAGTATTTGTTTAAAATTTTTATGGAAACACAGCTTCCCTATCATCAAATGTCATAACGTCTGCCATCCGGCCGGATGGCCGAGCGGTCAAGGTTAGCAGCCTGCCGCTCCTGGGGGACCCGGGATCGAATCCGGACGGGTCGAAAAATCCCCAGGAATTTTTCGGGGGGTGGTCCGTCCGGATATGTCGGTCCCCGTCCCTCACCACCCGGCCGCCCCATTGTGGGCCCGGCCGAACCTATAATGGCCTTGCTATTAGAGGCCCTCTTAGTGCCCACTCTTTTGTTTCACTTGAATAAAGCTATCGGTTATTTTTTCAAGCGCGAAACGAACTTTTAACTATAACGAAGTGACGTGCATAAACTCCGCCTACTCGAGTGACGTTTGTCGATGAAAAAAAATTTTACGGCCGGGACAAAACGTGGTATCGTTCCGTTACGGTAACACGAACGGTAAAAATAATTATTATATAATGTTTAGATAGAATGTTTTGTGAGTGGTTATTATTATTATTTATTTATATTTTACTGTGCTTTCTGATAAATTTTGTTAGAATAACGATCGATCATATAAATTAATGTATTGTAATTTATTTAAATATATTTCATAAATGAAAATTTTATAACAAACTAAATTTATATATTTATTTGTTTTGTTAATAGGTGGCATTGAGGATTTTGTTTAGCGAATCACGTGTGTTATCGTAGAAGTGGCAAAGAAGTTGGTCATGTGGCATTAGTTGATCGAGTTCGTGTAAAATTCTGAAACATGGAATTCGAAGCTCCAGAGCCGAAGCGTAGATTACATAGCGCTCAGTTTCATCCAATATTAAGACAGTGGCAATCTTCTAATACTAGTATTACTCCACTTAATCTTCTCTATCCAATATTCGTCATGTGAGTATTTTAATTGATAAATGCATAATTATTTTTAATCATATTCGATAAAGTCAGAACTATGATATTGTAAACGAAAATATAATCCACTGACGTGTAAGCAATGTTGACATCAATATAGCAAATAATGTTATCCCCTATTTAGTAAAAATTTAATTTAATTTAAAGGGCAAAATAAATATTGATTTGTGCAGAAATTGTAGGTATTTTGAAAATTTATTTTCCTGTTAAATATTTATGGAAACAACATTCTTATAATAATAATAATAATAATAATTTTTTCCAATAGATAGAAAGTGAATAATGTATTATGTTTGGAAAAACATATTGTATCTGATGACTTAATTCTCATTTACATTTTAATTTCAAGTATTTTTGTAAAATTTAAATTTTGTTAGAGTTGTATTTAATAGCTTAGTCATTAATATTTCAAAATATAAATTGTTTAATGTGAATACAATAATAAATTAAAATTCTTTTTATTTCAGAGATACACCTGATGAAATTCAAGAAATTTCATCTATGCCAGGGATTAAAAGATATGGAATAAATAAACTTGAAGATCACTTAACACCATTAGTAAAAAAAGGACTTAGTTCTGTACTAATATTTGGAGTGCTCACTAATCTTCCTAAGGTATATACAAACAACTCTCAAGAGACCTAATATATTTCAATTTAATACTACAGTATTACTAAATAAGTGGTAATAATTTTACTGCAGAAAAAAATTGCATATTTTAAATCAAACTTTATTGAAACAATTTTTCAATATTAATAATGTGCAGTATAAATAATTTCAAAATAATTTAATTTATTTGGATTTTAGTTTTATTCATCAGTTTTATATTTTTAAATATTGTTGTTTTGTTATTATGTTTCTGTTTATATATTTCTATATTGTTAACATGCAAGTACAGCATAATAACAACATAGAAAAATTAGATCATAATTTAAATAATTTTTTCAACATACATAAGAAGCTTCAAAAAGTTCCTGGAATACTCAAAAGTATGTGTAAAATTGACAAATCAAGCAACGTGTCCTTCAAAGTATTGTTCTTCAGCAACTACACACTTTTGCCAATGTTTTTAGCAATTATACCAGCATTCTTGGAAGTGGTCTCATGACAGGTGCCTGTAATGCAGATGTTGCACTCTCTATAACCTCATCTTCATATCTGAAATGTGGCATCCCTTGATGGCATCTTTCAAGAAGGTAGGGGAACTGAGGGAAGAGGTAGAAATTGCACGAGGTCCACTGTGAGCATTTGTGGCACTGTGTGTTGGCAAACATGGTACAGGTTCAATTGATCATGTAGGATGGAATGACAACTTCCAACTGAAATTCCTGCTGTCTTGGCAATCTGCTCAATTGACTACTGTCTGTCTGACTTCACAATCTTTCATACAATTGACACTTTCTCCTCAGATGTTGATGTTGATGGACGACCACTTTGCAAATCAAAAGGAATACTTTTTTGTCCCTAATGACAGCATCTTTCCCAGTCTTGAGAATGCTTCATGGAAGATTCAACATATGCTTCCTGAAGCATCTTCAAGATCTCAGAAGGTTTTTTCCCCCAATAACACAAAATTTGATATTTTGTACATTGTTCTTCCACAGACATTTTTGCCAGACTGTTTCACGATGTCTCACTAACACGACCTTCAGTGAATGGTAACTGTTGTTATCTTTGCAGTGAGTTCAGATTTGTTTGAACATATTTCTCTATTCCTGACATGTTTAGCTAAGACATGCAATACATGTTCCCTTTTCATTGCCTTTAATTGACTAACCCAGCATAATTCCAGGAACTTTTTGAAGCTACCTTGTATATGTAATATTATTGTTATTATTATAATATATATGGGATAATATAAAATATCTACTTAAAGCTGTTTCCTAGCTATAAAGATTAAACTTTAAAGTTTGGATACATGTTCCATAATGTGTATAGCTTAAAATTTCATGTATTTTTTGTGATTAGTAGAAGTTCATCAGAAATTTGATCTGGTTAATTAAAATCATTGTAATTTGGCAAAATATACCTATATACCTATCCTCGCTTTTTGCATGGTGTGTATGTTCCAAAGAACATCATGTAAAAAGAGTATAGTACATACATCCTGTGGAAAAAATGCTTGATAATATTGACAACTTCAATGGAGCAAAAAAAATAAGCAATTCACAAAAGAAACATGCTTTTTTTTTATTCAAACATCATTTATCATTAACATTATTTGTATTTTTGAATTATTCTTTAATTTTGCTAATTTTTTCTTCCTTATCTTGTCTCTGTATGCATTAAAATATAGCTCCTTTTGGAAAAATATATGAAAGCTTGAAGGCTACTTCAAGCTTTCATATATTTCATATACGGTAGAATCTCATTTTAACAGATCTCAGAAAAATGGATTTCTCCCAGGTCCTGTCAAATCAATGTGATTCTACCTCTTTTTTAGCAGATCTGTAACTCAAAATAACGGATTTTTTTTTCTAGTGCCACCTATTGTAAACTTTGTGTTTTTTTAATGTTTAGTATTTCAGTATTAGTTGGCAGGCTTTGTATTAGTTGTCAACTGATTTGTTCTGAAGTGATACAATAGTGACGATTAAATTCATAGTTGGGTATTTCCAGGAATTTATAGAGTTTGAAGATGAACTTGTTACATCTGGATATGTACAGTACAATTGAAGAATTGCACAAAGAGAGTCAGCAGGCTGATATGATTGAGGAGGAGCCACACAGGTCCAAGTGTAGTGCCAAAATAGTGAGAACATCAAGTCTTCAAGTTGTGAAGACCTTCCCGATGAGTTTCATCATAAACAAACAAGCAGTTGTTATATTTAATAGGCCGAAAAGCGGCATCAAAACAAACAAACAAACAAATCATGAAGTTGAGTGAAGTACTAATGAGCATACATAATTTGTCTGTTTTTGTGCTGCTTACAGTATATACAGTTTCCATCAGCTTTATTGTACACATGTAAGGCATAATATACAATTTTGTAACATGTGTTTCTATAGAATACAGATTCAAGAGACTGAATAATTTCAAGTATAGGTATTTCTTATATGTAGGAGATAAAATAATGGATATTTTCCTGAAAGTGCTGGAAATTCGTTGTTCTTGATATAACAAATTCTCAGAATAACAGATGATTTTCAATGGCCTGGGTGATCTGTTAAAACGATATTCTACTGTAGTATTTATCCAAGAGAGCTTTATTTTCATCATACACTTTAAATTGAAAAAAAATAAAAGAAATAAATAACAAACTTAAATTTAAAAGACAGTACATTTGATGATAAATTAAATTATCTAAATGTATCATCCACATAAATTATCAAATGTTCTCTTCTTTACATATGTATAAACCCAAATAATTTTTGTAGAGCTAGTTCCTTTTTGTATTTTAAACCAGAAAACATTAGGTAAACAATTATTGTTTCTAATCATTATTATTCTCATTTTTAGACTTGTGTTTTTTTTTTCTTATTAATCTACTAACTCCATAATATCTTATATATATTTGAAATTTTTTTATAATACTATTACCCTTTTTTTACAATACAGTAGAGCATCGATTATCCGACTCAATTGGGGACTGGGGTTGGTCAGATAACTGAAAAACCAGATAACTGAAAAGTGTGAAAAAATACATTATTAGTATAGTATATTAGTATATCCCATGTAATTAGTATATTAGTATATTGCTATTAACTACTTTGCATTGAATTTTCATTGATGTTAAGCCTAACAGTATTTTTTTAAAGTAATAATCATCGCTATTGTATCATTAAAAATTATTTCTTTATTTTGCACAAAATAAATACAAAAATAAAGCAAAAAATTGAAAATTAAGCCTGGTTTAAATACTGGTCTCCCTTTCATGGTCAAGCCAATGTTGCCAGCTAAAACATGCAAACATTTAACAAAAATAATATTAAAGTAGCCAAGACATAGCCAAATGTTGTAGCGCCACATCACTATCGGACACTTAAATTTGCCGACTAGAACGCGGTCGGTTAACTGATGTGACTGTTGATCGGGGCTTGGATAATCTATGCTCTACTGTATTTTGAATGGAATATTTATCTATCTTAGTGATTACTAAATTTATTTATCTTCTGTATACTTTTTAATCTTAAGTTATCATTGAGCCTTCTCTCATTTACAAATTTTAACCCTCATCTTGGGGTGTATGTATCCAGAAAATACATGGCAGTTTTTTTCTATGAATTTCTCAAAAATAAATAACAGTTGAACTGCAGGCTTTGTATTAGTTGTCAACTGATTTGTTCTGAAGCAATTCCTATAGCAGTTTTCAAGTTTATGATCATTTTTTTGGAGAAATTTTATGAAAGCAATACCTTACTAGCACCTTCAGTAAATTCTCTGTGTGAAAGTGCTGTACTCTTGATTGTTGCACATAACAGTTGTGATTCGATAAAATAATGTAGAATATTTAAACTTTACCACGATGCTACACTTCCTTTTTTTTTTTCCTAGTTTCAATGACTTAATTCATTTCAAATGGTCCATTGCAACTATTTTTGACAATGCAATTTTCTTGCTTTGGTGTTATTGCCCAGCTTTCTCGCAATCAAAGCATGATAAGAAATTTAAAACTTTCAGTTTCGCAACAATTAAAATTTATGTTCATTACATAGCAATACCATTTAGTAATTGTGACCCAAACATTTATTTGGTAATTGTATTAATATTTTTTAAATTATTAAGCTTTAAATTTGCAGATTTGACATTTAGTAAATTGCTGAATTATTGGTGATCCATGCATTATTTTTATGAGCAGTTCATTTCCCATATAGAAAACATACCTGTGTAAACAATCATCAACAAATTTTGATATTTTCTGTAATATTTTGAGTAATGTCTATTTTTGAAATTATGTAACCAATTTTTGAAATGTGTACAACTATCTCTCAAAAAAATTAAAAATAAAATTATAGAATTTATTACTGGTAACAATAGTTGTTAAATCTTAAAGAAAACATTCTACTGAGTACAAGAAGATAATTTGTTAGTCATTTGATCTACTACTGACAGAGAAGGGAGTTTTTTGAAAACAAAATAATACAGTGATAAGCAATTTGTTGACCTTCACAGTGGCAGACCAGCTGAGTCTGTTACTTTTGTGGGAAACAATAAACAAAGCTTTACTACCCTGAACTTGAAAGATAATACAATTTTGTAAAATTAAACACCAATTTGATGTCAATAAGTGAGTTGAAATAATTTATAGTGAGTTGAAATTTGATAAGTTTAGTTTCTTGCATTTACAAATCAAATTACAAAAAATATATATAAAAATCTTTTTTAAACCCACAAATATTTTATACTGTTATATAATAGAGAAAATGTAGAAATTGAAGATATAATCATAGTCAATCAAATACATTTATAAAAATATAAAAATTGTATTAATTTGCATTATGTATCCCACAGATACACATGCCCCAAGTGAGCTCTTAATATTCTACACACCAAGATGAGAGTTAATAGATACTGAAAATGGAGTATTGAAATTCCAAAAAAAAATGTTAAATAAAAAAAAATATGTTCAATTTTACATCAAGAAATTTATTTTAATTTTTTACATTGTAATAAGTCAAATAATAGAAATGAATTCTTTGTCATTTTATTTATTGCAAATAACTAAAATTTATAATTGCATTACATGATATAAATTTTCTAAAATACTAAAGAGGACATATGCTAAAAGAAATCTAATCAAAACATTATTAATATGGATGTTATTGGAACCAATAACATCAATTTAGTTTGTAGGTATACTATCATTCTTGTATTTGTATCTTTTTAGAAATTATTTGAAACTTAAAGGACTAATAATGTTCTCAATATAATGCATTAGTGTGATTGAAAATTGTTTTTTAGGATGCACGAGGTTCCTCAGCTGATAATCCTAAATCACCTGTGATTCAAGCTATAAGAAAATTAAAGGGATCATTTCCAGAATTACTTATTTGTTGTGATGTTTGTCTTTGTGGGTACACAAATCATGGACATTGTGGTAAATAATTTCATAAATATTTATCTTTTGCTTTTCACTTTGAATTTTTTTTCTTTTATTTTAATTTGCTATTTAATTGTAGTATTTAATTAATTGCAAAACATTTATTTAGGTATTTTGGATGAGGATGGAAATATTGATAATGATAAAAGTATTTGTCGTATTGCTGAAATAGCAGTCGCTTATGCAAAAGAAGGTATTATTTTAATGACTCAAAACTTATTATTAAATTAAGTTATAATATTGTTTTATTAGAAATGTAGAAAATTTTAACAAGTTGTGTTTAAACATATTGAATCATGGAATTTTAATATTTTATATTAGGGGTTGCAAATTTACTATCTTTTTTTAGTACCAATAATATGGTAAATTTTAAAAGCATACTAGTTTACTAGGAAATTCCTGGTAATTTTTAAATTTTGATTTCAAATGCAAAAATTAGAGCACTAATGATTCTTTAATTGCTGTCTCATCTGTGAGTCAGCAACTAAACAATCTCTAGTCAATGCTATGTTCAATTGCATTTCCTTTTTTACATATTAAAAAGTAACAGTCTTGCTGCCTGAAAAATAAAACAGGCTGTGATTAAAAAGTTGCCAGTGCGAACACTCACATTCGAATAAATTTGTCAACTAGAAAGTTGCTCAACTAAAATCGATAGTGTGCAATAGGCATTACAGGTAAATAAACAAATTGCCAAACTTCCAGTAAAGTGCTGTAATATGATACTTTAAAAATTGTAAAGAACTATAATGTAAAAATTTAAAAAATAAATGACATAAACTACTTTTATGGTTTAAATAAAAACATTTGACACTTATGTCTTTCATGTTAATTTACATTTTTATATTATTGAAGTATATACAAATGTTTGTATATACTTATATCAATGAAAATGTAAAATCACATGTAAGATAAAAAGAAACCATCGAAAAAGAGTCCTGTTTTATCAATCCCTCACAGCTTTCACAGGCTGCATGAAATGAGGGACAGGATTGATATATCCAGGTCAGACTTTCTATGAGAAATTCTGAACAAGTTGCTCTCTTGGATTTGATTCTAGGTCTTCCAGAGCAATAGGCTGATACCTTAATGAATTATTAAAAATAATTGTCTAATCTTTGTCAGTTATTTTTATTAAATTGTTTTATTATTCATTTATTATAACAATTTCATAAAATATTAAAAATTGGAAAAAATGTTGTGTGAATGATAACAAATAAATTGCAATGTTAAAACAGTTAAAGTTTAATAAAATAAATAAAACAAAAGCACGTTGCCTAGTTAACTTTTTTTCAGAAACAAAACAGAAGTTCTAAGAGAACACAAAGGTTGAACAAAATTTTAATTTTTATCAAGTATAAAATTTTTACAAAATATTTGCAAAATTTTTTGTGAAAACTTTTATTCACAAAATATTTTCTTATACATCGAAATATTGAAATTGATACATAGATATAAAACAATATAACATCTTGGTGTAGAATAATTTGATCTTTTTTCTTTTTGCATTAATATGTTTTTAGGCTGTCATGTTATTGCTCCTTCTGATATGATGGATGGTAGAGTTGGTGCCATAAAAAAAGCTCTTTCTAATTCCAAGAAACTTTCCTCTGTAGCTGTACTTAGTTATGCAGCAAAGTTTGCTTCCAGTTTTTATGGTCCATTCAGGTAAGTAACAGAGTTTGATTTAAATTAGGGATTAAGCTAAAGATTTTAAACTGTATTGATTTGGTTAATTGATCTTGAAAAGTTGTAGCCAAATATCAAAAAATTTAGCTAAATTGAGATGGCATAAAATACTTTATTAAATTGACCAATTTTATTATTAAAATATTAACAAATTTAGTTTCTTTTAAAATTATTATTTTCACTTTTGTGTTCATTTTTTGGAAAATTAGACGACAAAGTTTATATACAAATTAGATTTGTTTTAGCTGTAGTTTTTTAGTCAAATGGTGACAATTTTATTAAAGTGAGATATTTTCTTTAGCTTTATGAAGGATTTTTCAGATTATGCAGAATTATATATAGCTTTCTAAATAATATGTGTAGTTATCTATAATTTTTCATTAATTTATTGAATTGAAGAGACTTCTATCTTTTCAATTCAAAGCCATAATCTCTTTCCTTTTAGAAAGAGATGATGGCTTTAAACTTTCTTTAAAATCTTTAATGAATGTATCATACAATGATTTGCCAGAACAGCTAATTGAATGTTTCCTGACTAATATAAAAATTATTCAGAATGTTTTACTTTGATGTGACATGTTTAATGTAAATGAACACAAAGTTACTGTGCCATTTCACAGAAATTTTTGATTATAATTATTAATTCAATTAAAATTTGAAATTTAAATTTTTAAAAATTATTTTTCTAACCTATTTGAAGTATGAAGTAAAATTCAGAAAATTTGATAATTGGGCTACCATTTGAAAAAATTGTAGACCTATAAATTCCTACTTTTGTCAGTCTGTCTGTCCTTCTTTAATCTCGAGAATGGAGTTAGATACATGAAAATTGAGACCAGATATGGAAATCTTAGGGGCAAGAGGTCCTGATTAACTATATATGAACTTTCCATTTGCATTGGAAATCATGTTATTTTGATTAAAAAATTTTCTCCTGAAAGGAATTAGATAGCTGATGGGCAAGATACTACTAATTTGAGGTGAAAGCATATATTTTAAATTGAATAAATAAAAAATATAATTAAAAATTGCAGCTTGGCATTGTGATGATGTCACAATAAAATAATAATTGCTCATTTAATATCTAATTATAACTATTTGATCATTTTATGAATACAGTAGAGTGTCATTTATCCAAATTGACTGGGTTGTTCAGATAACTTATTTTTCAGATAACTGATTATGTTTGAAAAAATATATTAACCTATCCCATGTTGAAATTTTTCTCCATTGTTTGTCGCTTCGTGTTGATTTTTCATCGATGTTAAGCCTAACGTAAATTTTTTAATGGTATCACTGTTCTTTTTAATGTCTGATCTTGTGCCATTTCCAACTCCATATTTCTGAGCTAAGCTTGATCCACTAGCACCACATTTCAACTTATCTATTATTTTAAGTTTATCAGAAACACTGAGAACAACACGTTTAGGTTTAGTCGCCATTGTGAATGGTACAACAACTACAGCATGATCTGTTACAAGTATAAAATTCACAGATCCAAAATTAACGTCCCTAGATGGAAACAGATTTCGATTCAGCCAGACACATGTCCCGACACACAGTCCTAAGAAAAACACCAGACAAAAGTGCCAGGGCTGCCGGCTAAAACACACACAACAACAAACAAAATATTGGAGTAGCCCAAGACAGCCAAAGATTGCAGTGCCACAGCACTAGCAGAAATTCAAGTTTCTGACTGGAATGCTTTCGGTTAACCGACGTTTTGGTTGATTGGCTTTCGGATAAATGACGCTCTACTCTTTTTAGTTTTTCTGTTGTTTTGAATAATTTGTGTTTTGCTAAATTTAAAATTATAACATAAATTTCAATCAAAATAACTAAGATTTTAAGAAAAGAACAAATTTCTTTTTTTGGTAACACATTGTTGTGTACTAAAAAATGCATTACACATATGTCTTTCGATTTGATTTTTAAAAAATATATAAAATAATAATAATAAAAAACTTAGGTAAAATATTGAATATCAAAAATTGATGGCCAAATAGATAAGGCAGTTAAGTTGTCAACTTACTGCTTGAGAGTCTGAGATTGAATTTGGATAAGCCATCCCATGTCAGGCCACTTGTTCCTCACCATTCTGTTGCATGCATTGTGGACTTGGCTGAACCCATTTTGGCTATTTAAAAAGTTCCTCTTTATGCCCACAGAGTAAGACCAAAATTAAAAAAAAAAATAGTAGTAATATCTAAAATTTGTAAATATTGAATTTACAAATTTACTACTATTTTATACTAACACTATTATGCAAATTATTTACTATTACTATTTAAACAATTTTCAACAATAAGGCTTTTCTTAAACTTGAGATTAACAATAACTGATTTTTTTTTCAAAATAAAAGCACAGTAAATCCCCAATTATCTGAACCCCAATTAACCGAGCTGCTGTAAGATCTGAGGCAAACTTGTAAATGAATACATTACTTTTCTTATAATTCATAAAAGATTTGCTATGAATACATCATGCATGTAAATATTGTAGTACAGTAGAGTGTCGAAAAGTGGAACCAATTGGGGACTGGGGTCCTTCCAGTTAATGATTTGTTCCAGTTTCCGACTTTGTACGAAAAAATACATTAACCTGTCCGATGTTCAAATTTTTCTCCGTTGCGTATCGCTTCCTGTTGAATTTTTCTCCGTTGCGTGTCGCTTCGTGTTGAATTTTCGTCGATTTTAAGCCTAACAAAAATTTTTATAATAATCATCGAGGCTATCGTATCGTTAAAAATTATTTCTGCATTTTGTACAAACAAAATAAATATATTAAAGAATATAAAAAACATGAAAATTATACTTTAGAAGTAAATTTAGTATCAAAAACATTCGATTCAGCACGACACAGTCCGACTGAAAATCGTTCCACTTTCCGGCCATTCCACTTACTGACGTTCCACTTATCGACGCTCTACTGTACTTTTAATCTCCACTGTATTGAACAAGTGGTTGATACTGAAACATTGAGGCAAAGAAAGGAGAAACTGTGATAAAACAAAATATTTTAGAGGACTTTTTGTTGAAATTTTAAAATGATAACATCATGCATTACAAAGTATTTGTTTGTTACTTTTTATCATTTAAATTCAATATAAGACAAACTATTCATATTAAAATGTAATTTACAATAGTACACTTTCATTATTTAAATTATTGTATGCATTAGCTGTATAATAAATGATATATATATATATATATAAAATTAACACATTTTTATGATAAAATTCACTATGGTATAAAAAGAGGCTTAAAATTGATACAATGTAAGCCTAAATCTTTTATATTCTTAATTTTTAAACCAGAATGGCCATTGCTGTCCATTTTATCCAAGTTTTCACTTATCCATGGTAGCATTGGTTCATATTATCTCAGATAATTGGAATTCTAATGTACTTAATTTTTGTTTTTTTACAATTTAATTTTGTTGTTGTTAATTATAAAAAATAAATCATTAAAATTTCTAAATGAAATTATATCTGTAGAGTCATAATAGACTATAATTTTTTTGGATTGAAATTCAATATTTTCAAAGTTAACAAATTAATTAAAAAAATTATATTAACTTACTCTAGTAACTTTAAATGTAAACAGCATCTTTAATTATACAACTTTAAGTGAAATTAGGAGTATTAACAAAATATAGATAACTTATATTATCTCAATTTATTAGATTTCTATTTTCATCAATTAAACTAAAAATAAATGAACAAAGTTAAAAATGATCGGTTTTAAAATATTTTAAAGATGTATTTTATTTGTAATTGTATCTAAAGAGTTATTTACATGTAAACATAACTAATTAAAGGTTAATTTAAATGAAATATAAATTGAATATTTTTCAGAAATGCTGCCAATTCTGCTCCATCATTTGGTGACAGACGATGCTATCAATTACCTCCTGGAAGTTCGGGATTAGCCCACTTGGCTATTGTAAGTAAATGAAATTTTAGTGAAAAATATTTTAATAATTCAGTATAAAGTTATTCAAGAAGTTTAGATATATAAAAAAGCATAACATATTTTTGATTTAAAGTTTTCTATAGTAATTTTCTATAGTAATTTAATTGAATTAAAATGTTAATGATACACTTAAAGTATAATTAACCCAAAAACATACAGGAAATACTGCAAAATTTCATTATATACATATATTTGAAGAGTGACAAAGAATACTCCAAATTTCAGAAACATCTCAACCAGTGGCGTAGTGTGGGTGTCAGCCACCCGGGGCAGAGGAAAATTTGCTGCCCCTTATTTAGGTATCTCAATTTAAAAGACTAAAATATACAGTAATTCTAAAGAACTTTTTGGCAAAAACAATCATTATTATTGTGTATTGTACAGGTGTATTGTATTATTATTATTATTATGTTGGGTTAAGTGAGAGATACTCGGTTAACACCGGTGGCTGTGTACTATGCTGGACCAAAGTCAAGGCATAGTAACCAAAACAGAAATTAAAGAAGTGTATCAGTGTGTGTGTCTGTATTCAGGAATTTTCTCACAATATGACATGTATTCAAAATAGTGGTCTTCTGTAGTGTGATGTATATGTTTCTATTCAATTGTAATGTGCCCAGGCTTTTGTGTAGTGTGTGTGGTATGACACCTGTAGAGGAGAGAACAACAGGTACAATAAGCACCCCATCCATCTTCCACAGATGACTTATTTCCTGGGCGAGTTCTGTGTACTTGCTAATTTTTTCAGTGCATGCGTTTTGTATATTGTGAGTGTTTGGAATGGATATGTCTATAATGTATGTGATTTTATTGTGTTTGTCAATGAGTGTGATGTCTGGTCTGTTGTGGTAAATTGTTTTATCTGTGATTATGGCTCTGTCGTAGTACATTTTGTGCGTGTTGTTTTCCAATACTGTCTGTGGGATGTATTTGTAATATGGTTCGTGGATGTCTGCTAATTTGTGTTTCTTTGCAAGCTCTTGGTGTATTATATTTGCTACTTTGTTATGTCTGTGTAAATAATCTGTCTGTGCCAAGAGCTTGCAACCAGAGGTGATGTGTTGTATAGTTTCTGGCATGATGTGATATTTTCTGCATGTGTCATTTGTGAGTGTTGCATCTTTGAGTATGTGTTTTCTGTAGTTTTTAGTATTTATGACCTGATCCTGTATGGCAATCATGAATCCTTCCGTCTCCCCAAAGAGGCATCCCCGAGCTAACCAGCTGTTTGACGTAGTTTTGTCAACAAAATCCTGGGCCAGATCATAAGGATGCCTGCCATGGAGTGCCTTTCGAGCCCACGATTGCTTAATGGTGTCTATGCTTTTTACATGTTGTGTTGTGTCCATATGATGCGAGTGTAAGTTTAATGGTGTGTTATTCGAGTCTGCTAGAGTTACTGCTTTATGTAACTGTGATGTTTCTTGTTTTCTGTAGAAAAACTCTCGCAGTGACTGTATTTGTTTGTAGTGAAGGTTAACTATGTCAATCAGGCCACGTCCGCCATCTTTACGTGGAAGGGTTAATCTTTCTGTGGCAGATTTAGGATGATGTTGTTTATGCTTAGTAAGTGTTGTTGTTGTTTTTCTTTGGAGTTGCTCAAGATCTATGTGAGTCCAATGTATAACTCCAAAAGAATATGTGAGTACTGGAATGACATATGTGTTTATTGCTTTAACTGTGTGTTTTGCATTTAACTCTGTTCTGAGAATAGCATTTAACCTACTTTGGTATTCTTTAATTAATCTTTGCTTTATTTGTGTATGTTCTGTTAGTTTGGCCTGTTGGAATCCTAAATACTTGTAGAACTCGCCCTCTTCCATGGATTCAATAACGTCTCCATTTCCAAGTGCAAAATCTTCTTTCTTCAGGATTCCTTTTTCTATGTGAAGTGTTTTGCATTTATCTAGGCCAAATTCCATTTGTATGTCCTTGGTGTATGAATGTGTGATTTGTAGGAGTTGATGAAGTTGTTTTTGTGTGGATGCATAAAGTTTTATGTCATCCATGTACATGAGATGTGACAGTGTAAACTGTGTTGTTTTTTCGTGTCTGATATTGTAGCCATATTGTGTGTTATTTAACATGTTGGATAATGGGTTCAGGGCTAGGCAGAACCAGAGAGGACTCAAGGAATCTCCTTGAAAAATTCCTCGCCTAATAAAAATTTGGTTTGTTTGTATGGAAGTGTTATGAACCCTGAGATGTAGTGTTGTTCTCCAGTGCTGCATAGTGTTTTGAAAGAATGCAATGAGTGATGGATGTATTTTGTACATGTGTAGGATATGTAGCAGCCAACTGTGTGGAACACTGTCGAATGCTTTTCTGTAGTCTATATATGCCATGTGTATGTTTCTGTGTTGTCTGTGTGCTTGCCGTAGAATGACTGAATCTATGAGTAACTGTTCTTTGCATCCCCTGTGGTTTCTACGGCAACCTTTTTGTTGTTCTGTTAGAATGTCGTGTTCTTCAACATGTTTGTATATTTTGTTTGCGATACAGGATGTCAATAATTTGTAGAGTGTTGGAAGACATGTAATTGGTCTGTATTGTGTGGGGTCTGTGGTATTGTTGTTTTTAGGTTTCATGTAGGTGATGCCCTGAGTAAGAAAATTTGGCATGTCTTGTGGATTGATGATGATGTGTGTTAGATGTTTAGCTAGTTCCTGGTGCAGTGATGTAAACTTTTTGTACCAGAAATTGTGAATGTTGTCTACACCAGGTGTCTTCCAGTTGTGTGTTCTGTTAACAGTGTATTGGAAATCATGTATGTTTATTTCAACACGGGGCATAGTTGGTATGTTGTGCAAGTTTCTGTTCTCCTCCTCGATCCAGCCTGCATCAGCATTGTGCGTGACAGCACTGGACCAAAGAGAAGACCAATATGTTGTGAGTTCTTCTTCTGTTGGTGTGCCACTGTGCTGTGTATCAGTGTTTGCTTTGTTATTAATTTGTCTGTAAAAGAGTTTTTCATTGTTTGTAAATAATTTATTTTGTTGTTTTCGTAGTGTACATGTTTTGTATCGTTTGAGTCTACGTGCTTTGGCAGCAAGTTTTTGTTTTAGTGTATCAATGTATTCTGTAATGTGTGTGTTGTGATGTTCATGTTTTGTGTGTGTTTTTATTTTCTTGAAAATGTTTTTGAGCTGTTTCCTTAATTTGGGTGTTATGTTGTTTTTAGTGTATTGTGTTAGCCTGCCTAATTGCTGTCTAATGTCATTTATTTGTGTTTCTATTCTTCTCTGCCAGGCAGGTTTGTGATAGAATTGTGTTTTCTGTGTATTTGTCTGTGATTGTACTTTCAGTCCATGGTGTGTCACTACTGTGACTGCCCCAGCATAAACTAATGTATGAATGTCTGCGAGTGTAGAAATTGAATGAATGTAGTGTGGTAGTAAGTGAGTGTTTACATAATTTAGTGTTTTTCCTACTTCCTTTGACGTGTTGATTTTTGGTATTCGTGGTCGTTGTGTGGGATCTGTACCTGTATATTTAGTGAGTGTTTCCTGAAATATAAGTGAGAGCGTATTAACTAAATCCAAGTCTATGTTATCAGTGATGGATGAGGAAGTGTCTGTAGTATCATTAGTGGTAATTGTTGTATGTGTGTTATTATCAATGCTTGTTGCTGGATTATCCTGACAGGTTACATGATCTTCATTAATGTTAGATGTTTCTGTCTGTTGATGTATTTGATCAGCAACCTGTTGTTTGATAAGTTCAAGTGTTGTTTGTGGAATAAGGTTGTTGTGTATAATTGTTCTTTTTTGATCAACAACCCTTTGTTCGGTGACAGTGAGATGAGGATACTGTTGTGTGAATCTATGGTGTAGTTGTTGTCTGTATGCTGTCATGTTTGTTTCGAGTTTTGTGATGGTGTAATAAGTACGGATGATAAACTCGTTCATTTCTACTGTCCATTTCATCCGTTGGCGTGGTTTTCCAGCCTTTGTGGTCTGTGGATGCATTGCCACAGAAACACCAAGGCTGGGTTGGTTCCTCACATCTGTTGAGGGCATTGCAGTAGCCATGCTTGGGCCGGTGCTGCTTTCGCCACCGGTAACCAAGGGAGACTGTGACCTATTTTTCGAACGTGAGCCTCTGCCTAACCCACGAACGCGGACCTTGTTAACCCGGGCGACGTCCGAGCCGGTATCACACTTTGATCTAGTTATTACCATGATGAATATCTCCACAGAATGTGGGCGTGGTCACTCTTAGCTTCATTTCTCCCCATAGACCTTACTGGCATGGGTGTCCCTACCAGGAGCTTATGCTCCAGCCTGCATTGCCCTATGGATCAGTAAAATTACTGGGCTCTCCCACCACGACCAGGTGGTGACCACGGGAGAGTTATTTTATTGTGTTTGTCAATGAGTGTGATTATTATTATTATTATGTTGGGTTAAGTGAGATATACTCGGTTAACACCGGTGGCTGTGTACTATGCCGGACCAAAGTCAAGGCATAGTAACCAAAACAGAAATTAAAGAAGTGTATCAGTGTGTGTGTCTGTATTCAGGAATTTTCTCACAATATGACATGTATTCAATATAGTGGCCTTCTGTAGAGTGATATATGTGTTTCTATTCAATTCTAATGTGCCTAGGCTTTTGTGTAGTGTGTGTGGTATGACACCTGTAGAGGAGAGAACAACAGGTACAATAAGCACCTATCCATCCTCCACAGATGCCTTATTTCCTGGGCGAGTTCTGTGTATTATATTATTATTATTATTATTATTATTATTACTATTACTATTAATTGTGAAATCTTGCCGCCCCCACTATGCTACGCCACTGATCTCAACCACCCTTCAACTTTAAGTTCAGAAATGTGAAGTGTATCTTAAATCTTAAGTAATATATCATATCATCAGAATATATACATTGTGCATTTTCCTCTTTCAGTTATCTTCTTTTTCACTTTTTCTCTTGTTTTATACTAATATATACATATATATATATATATATGATGTGTTACAGTAAAAACCCGTTTTTAGTGAAAACGCGTTTTAACTAGTTGAAACTAGTTTTTACTGGATGTCATTGTTATAATCCGTTTTGTCTAGTTAAAACTAGAATTTACTGCTTTACATGTTTTGTTAATGTTTGATTTTAGATAAAACTAAATCGAACGTTAACTTTTTAACTTTTAACATTAGTTAAAACTAATTTTAGCTACATAAATATGTTTGAGGGAAAGAAATAAAGTGATGATTGGGATTAAAACATTTGTATTATTTAATACGATATTTATTGAAAATATTGGTCACACGTCACACATCTGTGTTATTAACATTAATTAACCCTTTGTCCCTGAAGGCATCGATTGATCGGTACCCTGGCTTTTTAAGCAAAACTTTGAGGGTACCGATTCATCGTTACTTTGGTAAATATCAATTTTTGTAAAATTTATTAACAACAGATATAATCTCGTTCGATATGAAGTGAATAAAGTATAATAATTCATTATATTAGTTGATAGCAGTATAAAATTTTGATTTCAAACAAATGTTTGATATAATGTGTGATAATTTCACAACAAATAAACATACATGCATAAGTGTTATATCAAATTGTACAAAACAATATTCTATGTCTTTCTGGCTCAGTGCCAGCAAACAACTATGTAACTAGACAATGTTAAATTTCACAAAATGTTACAAATTATCAAGTTTGTGTGTCAGTTCTGATATATATTATTTTTTTTTCTTATAAATTTTTCTTATAAAATGTATTGAGAAATATTGTATTTAAAACTAAAGATATTAATAAATGTAGGTGATTTTTTCATATAGATATAATGATAATTTGATTTTTGGTAAACTTTTAAAATAATATCGCCTGACTGACCTATATTGCCTTAGGAGGGATCGAAAAATAAACGTAAACAAGATGTCGGGGGAAAAGGGTTAAAGCAATACGAAATTCATCATACACTATAGGAACGTGTTAGCTGAATGAACTTGGTCGAAACAGTTTTTACTAAGCCATTTTGTTAAAACCCGTTTTGTCTAGTTAAAACTAGTTTTAACTCAAATTCATTTTTGAGTAGCAGTAAATTCTAGTTTTAACAATGACATCCAGTAAAAACTAGTTTCAACTAGTTAAAATGCGTTTTTACTAAAAACGGGTTTTTACTGTAACATACATAAAATTATTCCTTTTGTTTATTTATATTCAACATGTCATTTAAATTAAAGATAAAATGCAATGCCATATTTAATATTTTCACTGAAATAAAAATAAATAAATAAAATATATAAACTGAATTGAAGTCTGAAAAAATTAGTTTTCAAATGAATTTTTATATTTAGCTGATTAAATTGTGATTGGGTAAGTTACTGCAATATTTTAATTCCTATATCACAAATATTTATGAAATTGAATAAAAAATTTTAACTTTTTTATTAATGTTTCAGAAAAGGGATATTGAAGAGGGTGCTGAAATGTTAATGGTCAAGCCTGGAATGTCATACTTAGATATAGTTACTCAAGTAAAAAAAGATGTAAGTATCTTAGGCTGCTGATCTAATTTAAATTTTCTATATTGTTATGCTAAAAATATAAGTTTGTAATTTTCTAAAGAATTACTTCTAGTTATGGAATATAATCAAAAATTTAAAAGATAGATGAGATTAGTATTGTAATTAACCTACAGTATATTGTACAACAATTACATTGTAGAGTAATCTTTATCTTAATTATTAATCTTGAATATCAATCTTGTTCATTAATCTTGAATATCAATGTGATATTCAAGATTAATGAACAAATTAGATATTTATCTCAAATTTTTTCAAATTTCTTTTTTATTCTTATAATGAATTTTTATCACATTTTAATTTTTGTTAATTATTCATCAGAACTAAAGAGAATATATGTCTTTCTCTAAGAACGTCAAAAAATTCCTTCTTTAATTGTCAATGAGAACATTTAATGTGCAAGCAAATTTTTAGTTAAAGTCAAATTTCTGTCTAATAACTTAAATCTTTAAATTAGAATTTCATTATTATTTATTGCATACTTATGAGAAATGCTTATTATATCAATTTATCATCTATTTTTTAATTAGAATGTACTGTATAGTCAAACTTTGACTAGTACCACCATTTGTTAATCTCTAATTGACATGAAATCAGTTATGGCACTAAAATGAATATATATATGCTCATTTTATTAGATATCTGGGAATAATAATTGATAGTAAGTTGACATTTAGAGAACAAACTGATAGAATAATAAAAGATGTTTGTTATGTTGCAGAATTATGTGAACATTTTTTAGCTCTACATTCTATAAATACTCTTAATTCCTTCTTCTGTAGATTTTTAATCCATAATTGAGTACTGTTTTCTGGTTTGGTCAGATGCCACTTCTAGTTTAGTGAATAGACTTTACAGTAGAGCATTGATTATCTGAACACCAATCAACCGAAACATTGGTTAACTGAAAGCATTCCAGTCAGACTGTGTCGGGATGTGTGTCGTGCTGAGTCAAATGTTTTTGATACTAGATTAACTTCTAAAGTATAATTTTTTTGTTTTTGTATTTTTCAATATATTTATTTTGTTTGTACAAAATAAAGAAATAATTTTTAATGATACGATAGCCACTGTTGTTATTAAAAAATTTTTGTTAGGCTTAACATCTATGAAAATTCAATGCGAGTGACATGCAACGGAGAAAAATTTCAACATGGGATATATACAGGTATACCTCGCCTTACATTGGCATTGGTTCCAGGAGAGGCGACATAAGTTGAAAAACGACGTAAGTCGAAACTACGGTGGAAAACGCCAATAATGAGCACTTAAAGACTGCTAAATAAGACAACACAGAAACACAGATGTTTTCATGTTTCCTTCTCTAGGATTTATGATGATTATGTTAACATTTGCTGTAAATGTATAAGATTTTATGTGCTTTTAACGCTTTTCTAGTGATATTACGACTTCAATATTTGTGGCGGACAGATGTAAACTTGAATAAAATGACTTAAACTTGATTTTTATTTTTCCACATACTTTTTTGACAAACGGCATATAATCGAGAACGACATAACTTGAAACGACGTAAGTTGAGGTATACCTGTATTAATATACTATTATTGGGATGTAATATACTATATTAATAATGTTTTTTTTTCGTACATAATCGGTTATCCGAAAAATCGATTTCCAAACAACCCCAGTCCCCAATTGATTCGGATAATTGATGCTCTACTGTAAATGCCAAATTAAAATAAGTTTATATATTCAAATATGAAATAAAAACAGATGACTCATGAGTATATATATTAGAAAAAAGTATATTATATATTAGAAAAAACTTAAAACCATTAAAGGAGTTAAAATATTTAATTTCCCTCCTTTAATGGTTTCAAGTTTTTCTATTCTCATCTAATGTTTATTTATTGTTTAACAAATTTTCCAACTTTTAGTATCTTTTTCTCCCTTACAATTTTGTTGAAGTAATCTGTGCAAGATTTAATTTTTCAAGTTTTTCCTATTGGCTGAAATATTTTGACACAATTTTGTTAATTAAATTTTTACTAGCATTTTACCACCTTGTGGATTTGGATTTTATGTCCCAAGTAGATTCACCAAAAAACCTCCCATTTTCATATTAAGAGATGCCATTTAGATATTAATAGTGATCATTTTTGTTTGTATCATTACATCTACAAGGAAACTGAAAATTCTTTACATGAAACTTTTATATATATGTGAAATAAAACTGCATTATTTTAAAACTTGTTGTTTGTTGTTGTATGTACTTTATAGGATTTGTTTTTTGTTGCTTTGAAGGAAGTCTTTTCTTGTCCAAATGAACATTAACTTTTATAACATATACATAACTCTATTTTCTTAATTCTGGAAAAAATCTTTCAAAAGTACTGATAAATAAAATATCTATTGGTTTGAATATATTACTTGGGATTTACTGAATGCCTAAATTTGGACATATTTTCTGAGTCAAACCAGATGAACAGTCTGTAATGCACTGTTTATCAGTCCAGAATTAAACCTAATGAAACAGCATTACATAAAACAATGAAAGACAAGGATCAGTTGGATGCCAGGTCTGGACTTCAGAAATGGGCATAAATAGCATGAATGAATTAGTTCAAAACAACACTTAGTGCAATAAAAATACAAAAATAATTCACTCAGCATCAAGAGTAACAAGAATTTATTGAAAATATTATGAGGAAGTGATATACAAATGAATTAATAAAAAGGTTAATAAAAAAAAAAAAACACAAAACTACATTAGTAATAATAAATCACAAAAATTATAAAAATCAGAACTGTAATTAATCCAATCAAAAACAAAACCAAAACTAATTTTGACAAAACTTACCTGACAGTTGGGAACTTAAATCTAACTTAAAATTAATTCTCCACAAGAACCAACAAAGTAAATCATAACCAGATTAATTACAATGAAAGAAAGACTTTTACAATCTAAACCACCTAACTGTCTAACTGTTACATCAAAAAATCCTTTCATCAACAGAACTCACTTCAGAAATCACCTTGCTTGCTCTCAATAGCTTCACTTCACTGTCTTCAGCTTTAATGGGATTTTTATTCATCTCAGATGTGACATCATGAATGTGCCACTCTATCTCATTTACATACATAATATTTTTTCTTCACAATATTTTCTTTTATAATAATTATTCTAGTCTTTTAAAAAAAAAGGTTTTTTGATTTTAAAAATCAGTAACAAAAGGATTAAGAGAGAATTCTTTAACTCAGAGATTGCTTAATCTGAGATGCCATTCTGTGATTGGTGACATTGGTTTTACAAAATGTTAGTCATGTTAATGGTGTGTTTTAGAATTTAGGGCTGGAAAGTTGTGGATTTTTCTCCTTTAAACAAAATAAAATATCCCCAAAATAAATGCTAACAATAACTAAATAAAAACCCTGAAAATAAAAGATAATGGTTGACTCAACTCGTTACAAGTAAAAAAAAAATGCAAGTATAATTAGATTGCTTACAATTACTAATTTAAAAAACATTTACATTAATTTGTCTTATATAATATATATATTTAATAACTGTTATTAAAAAAATTTAAATTAATAAAAACATTTAATCTTACAAAAATTAATTTATAATTATCTAATGATATCAAATAAGTAAAGCCAAAAATTTTAACTTTTATTAGTAAAAGAACAATACAATTCAAAATAACAATAGTAATAAGAAAAATCAACAACTTAAAATATAAATTTTAAATCTTAAACTAATTTTCACAAACTGATATTGGAAAAGTTAGATATAATCTTTGTTTGGTTATATCTTTGCTCATTACTTATTATGTAAAAATCTATCTTTATTTTTTTATTTTATTCTCTTTATATGCTTTGGTGCACCTATCTTTATATATTTCATAAATTCTAGCATTGAATAATTATTACAAAAAAAAATTGACTATTCACTAACAGTAAATAATTGAAAACATTATCATCATTGTCTTTAGCATTTTTAATACTTGATAGTTTGATTAATAAGATTTTTTTAACTCAATTCAAAATTGTCTTAATCAGGGCTGTTGTAGTTACAAGAGTGATAATGTTTTTCTAGAAGACAGCTGATAAGGTAAGAATTTTGAATAGTGAGTTGGAAGTGTAAACTATAACCCAGAACTAAACAAACTTCTATACTAAGCATGATTACAAAATAATGAGAATAATGAAAATACAGAGTTCAATTCTTCACAAATTGAAAGATGATGAAGATTTAATGATCAATTTATATCAATCCATAAAGCAAACAAAGTTCTATGATTGAGACATAAGTTAATATTCTTAAGAAGACTACAATTATGAAAAGAAAACAATATAAAGGCAACTCTGTGTTGCATACATAATGACAATTTTTGACAGTTTTTTTAAAATATCAATATCAATGATATAAAGAATTTTTTTTGTTAGTTTGTCTATAATTCCTAAATCTCCAGAAATTGTAAGGGAAGATAATTAATTTCTTAATGAAAATTTTTTGGGCTGCAGTTTTCAAATTGTAGACCTATAGATTCCCACTGTTGTCCATCTGTCCTTCCTTAATCTTGAGAATAGAGTTAGATAGATAAAAATCGAGACCAGATGCGACTTCCACTCAGAAGTTTGTTTGATTTTTTTTAAAATTAAAGCATGATTAAAAATTGCAGCCAAGCATTGTGATTGTAGTGATATTGGACCTATTCTTCCTCCCCCAACTGCGATCTTGTTGGTCCATGTCCAATCCCTTTACAAGCAGTCGTAAAGGTAATAAGCAAATGTAGACAAAGGATTATAAAGGGGGAGGGGGTAGCTAAACAAGGGTAGACAAAAAGCCATAAAAAAAGGGGGAAAATGAGAGAGAGAGAGAAAAGGGGAGAATCAGGTGTGAGAGGGAGTGAAGAGAGGTGAAGTGGTGGAGTATGAAAGTGGAATTAAAGATTTTTTATGTTAAGATATTTGGTGGTTTCAGTTTGGTGCGATAAACCGGTGGGACAGAATCCATTAATTCAGATTGGATTCTCTACAGTGATGATGTCACAAGAAGTAATTGCTTGTTGGGTTTAAATTTAAAAAAATTGTAGTCTTTAAATTCGTCTGTCTGTTGTCTGCCTTTCCTTAATCTTGAGAATGAAAGTTGAGATCAGATATGGAAAGCTTGGGCAGGAGGCCCCAACTAACTATATATGAACTTCGGGTGCAAACCAGAAGTTTGTTTATAGTTAATCAGGACCCTCTCCCCTGAAAGGAGTTAGATGACTGGCACAACTCTATTGCTGGCAGGAAAGTTATGATGTACAGGGGCAAGACACTACTAATTTAGATGGAGTGCATATATTTTAAATTAAATAAATTAAAAATATGATTAAAAATTGCAGCCTGGCATTGTGACAATATCACAATAAATAACTCATTGTAGACTGCATAATTTATCAATACAACATACTCGGAACACCTTGTAAACATTAGTATTTAATAAATACGGCTGCAAATTTACAAGGTGTTCTGAGTATGTTGTATTCACAATAAATAATTGCTCATTCTACCTTAGTTTCTCTATTGATGATTGAATTAATGTGCTCTATATGTATAAATTTCTTCTTTAATTATACATCTTTAATTTTAAATTTTTAATGTATTCCTGTAAGATTTACATTATGAATTCAATGCTTATTATTATAAAGTATACTTATTGGATCAAATGATCATTTTACTGAGGTCTTGGAATGAATTAATGTATATGTTATGGACAAAGTGATTAATACGGACATTATTCATAATGCTCGGTCATGTTGGATGATCACTCTTCAACGTCTTATTATCGCTTTGCCCGACTAGGTGATAGCAGTATTCATAATGACCGGTCAATTTGATAAATTAATCAATATTTATCACACTGAGCACCCTTTTTGGTCATTATTCATAATGCCCAATTAATCACTTTGTCCATAACATATGTAACATAATTTTTAATTTCAGTTGAAATTAATTTTGGTTAACTGTTTGTCTTAAATAAGTTTTAAAATATTAATTCAATAGCAGAAAACATAATTTAAATTTTTTTCTAATGCAACGTGTTTAATTATTTTATTGAATATTTTAGTTTCCAAATCATCCATTATTTGTTTACCAAGTATCTGGTGAATATGCCATGTTACATTATGGAGCTGCATCTGGAGCATTTTCATTGAAAGATATGGTTTTAGAAGTTTTTACATGTATGAGAAGGGCAGGTAAGTTCTGAGGAACTTTATTAAAACATTATGACAAGAAATGAAAAGAAAATGAATGAATAACATTAAATTAGATTTTACTAATTGGGCTGCAATTTAAAAAAAATTGAAGACCTATAAATTTCCTACTGTTGTCTGTTGTCTGTCCTTCCTTAATCTTAAGAATAGAGTTAGATAGATGAAAACTGAGATCAGATTTAGAAAGCTTGGAGGCAAGAGGCTCTGATTAACTATATACGAACTTCCTGTTTGCATTGGAAGTCACATTATTTCAATTCAAAAATTTTCCCCTAAAAGGAGTTAGATAGATGACTGACTATTAGAAAAGTATGATGTATAGGGGCAAGACACTACTAATTTGAGGTAGAGAACATATATTTTAAATTAAATGAATTTAAAATATGATTAAAAATTGCAGCCTGGCATTGTGACAATGTCACAATAAAAGAATTACTCATTAACAATGAATATTATTTTACAAGAAATTATTAATGTTAATTATTCTTCTAGTCAACCAATTCTTAATTGGCCAATAAAAATTAATTTTTCAGAATAAATTTATAAATGTTTATTATAACTAAACATATTACCATATTTATTCAATTCTACGATGTACATTTTTACTTGATTTTACTTGTCTGAAATAGATGTGTTCTTATATTTGCAGTGAAAAGTAACAATCAAGAATTGTAACGAGAGCATGGTGCAACAATTGTAATGAGTGCATGGCAATTGTAATTGTATATGCATGGTGCACTATGCACCAATAATAAACATTTTTGGCTGGACTGCTCAATGCTTGCATCAATTCAATGAGCTTTGCTAGTATTCAGAATTTAATTTAAACTCTATTTTAATGTTTAAAATGTCTTCAAGATAACATTATGATTCAGCATTAAAACAAAAGTAATTGTATATGTGGAATAACATGAAAATAGAGCTTCTAAACATTATCTAGTTCATGGAATTTGTATTGTTTTTCTAACCTATAACTTAAAACTTCTGTAAGATTGATTCTTTTAAAATTTTTCTCACCATAAAAACAGCTTCACTATTCAGTGTCAAAATCATGCTGCATCTTAGAAGTGAAGAATCGTGGTAATTTTTAAAGTAAATAATGGAAAGATTTTTATTTTATTTTATTAACATGGTTAATGTAACCTATGGTTCGAAGATGGCGGCACTTCCTGTCGCCATCTTGGATTATTCTAGAGACTGCGTGGTAACCGATATTTTGAATGGAGATCATGTGACACCCTAACTATAAAAACTATTCTAGTAAAATTATTAAAATATTACTCACATTAATGCTTCATTTTATTTTCGATCCTACTTTTTTTCCTTATTTTGTCCATTCTTCTGCACTTGTTGCAGTTTTCTTCTTCCCTGACTTTGTCGATTCAGCTACATCTTAATTGATAACTAAGTAGTTTTAAAATAAATATTTAAAGTAGATATATCACTATACATTGAAAATTACTTACTATGTAATTCATATACAGGGTGTGTGAAAAGTTCTGTCAATTTTATTTTTGTGCGTTTTTGACATTTGTCATTGCATTTTTTGTTATTTTTTATGGTTTTATTGGATTGTACCTGCAATTTTGATCAAGAAAGTGCTCTAATCATTTTTTTATCTTTAATTGTGCTAACGTTATGTCTCATGAAAATGAATGTATCATTATCGTTGAGTTATATAATCTCTCTATTCACCGGAACTTGTAATAATAAAAGAAACCTTCTAACCTTTTTTACCCGGTGTGGTTCTATTTTTAGAAACGCTTCGTTCTATTAGCAAACGTTTTCATAGCCCCTCCTGGGCTCTTCTTCAGGCTTCAGGCCGTTAACATTCGAAAATATTCAATTTAAATTTCTTTCCGGAATATTATCACGTGCGGCAGCTGGATAATTTGTACTGCGCATGCTCGATGCTCCTCTCCTTTAAACGCTGTTTTCTATGACAATCTGCCATGCGCTCGATAGGATCATTTCGTCCTTATGATTAATGCAGGTGTTACGTAATCCAGCCTTAAATATCTCTATGGCTTCTAGCCATTTCAATTGCTGTGGGTTATAGCTGGGTATAATGATTTTTGCCGCATGCAGGTCCGCTGTTATCTCCTCTTCCGACGCGTACGTCGCCAGGGCCGTGGTGTATCTACCGTGGTGTATGTCTGACTCGTGCTCCTTTAATCTCACTTTTAACGCACGTTTCGTGGAACCAATGTATGTTAATTGTCTATCGCACCTGTGATCTTCTAGTGGTATCATATATACTCCCGGAAGCCTGTCGGGGTTTGGTGGGTCTTTACTGTTGCTTAATATTCTGAAGAGAGTCTGACATCTTCTGTACACGATGTTAATTCCTTGACGGTTGGCCACGGTTTTGTAAATGGATTTCAGCACTGGATTGTATGTGATAGGTATCCTTTCATTTTCCTTCTGTGTGATATTCAATGGTTGTGCTGTTTGCTTATTTTCCTTTTGGGAGTTCTCATGTCTTCTAGCCAACTTTTCAATGAGCGTTTTGCTGTATCCATGGCTTATAGCAATATTTTGGATATGATTGAGCTCCGTTTCGAGCACTTTTTTTGTAGAGGAGTGCGTATGAGCCCTTCTCACTAATGCTCGGAAGGCAGCTATTTTGTATTGAAAAGGATCATATGAATTTCTAGGAATATATGTGTGGAACGTGCTAGGCTTTCGGTATACTGATGTAAGTATATTAGCTCCTTCAAAGTTGATATCAATATCCAAGAAGTGCACCCTCGATGAGTCGTGCTGCTCCACCTCTAATGTTAGCCCGTACGGATTACTGTTTATGGCTTCGAGGAATAATTTTATGTCCGGTTCTACTTTCCAAAATATAATAATGTCATCTATGTAACGTTTGTACAACAAGATGCTGGGCAAGAATCGCGGTAGGATATTGTTTTCCAATCTCCTAATTACCATTTCGCACAAATCACCCGAGAGCGGGCTGCCCATCGGGACTCCTTTGCCTTGCATGTACGTGATCCCTTTAAATTGGAAAAGAGAGCCGTAACATAACAAATGGGCTAGTTCGAGAATATGTTGGTGCATTGTGTTGTCCTCAACTATCGAAAACAGAAAGTCCCTTAGTTCGCAAAAACATGGTGGTAGTTCTATCGACGGAAACAACGATCTGAAGTCTAAGACCGTAGCATAAGCTGGTTTTGCTATCTTCTTCAATTTTTCTATAAGTTCTGCTGGGTTGGTTATATTGAACTGGTATCCTTCCAGGTGCGGGATGAGCAAGTTATGAGTAAAAGATTCTAAGATACGTGTGGGGGCCTTAGTCTTGTCCACCACTGGTCTCAGTTGCTGTGCTTTTTTGTGTGTTTTTGCAAATGCAAATAACCGCGGTATTTCTGGAGCATCAACTATTATATTTCCCATTTTCATTCTCTTGGCCAGGCTTGTGTTCGCAAAACGTTTGACCCGCGATTGTAATTTATCTATATAAACCCCTTGCACTTCCGTACATCGAGTCATGCTAATGTATTCTTCTAAGCCTTTTTCATACGTATCCCGCTTCATCAGTACTAACAGTTTATCCTTGTCGGCTCTAGCCATAGTGATGTTGTTGCGTTTTATCCATCTTATGGTTCGCCTTAGTTGTTCTTGGAAATGATAAACCTCTTTCGTTTCTTTGGATTTTCTTATTTTAAACGCCGCCATCCATCTATAGTACTCTTTTTGGTTCTCCGTGAGCCCTTTCAAGAGAATCTCTAAGTCCGGGATGTAAGATACGGCTGCTCGGTTCAGTGGAGGTTTAGGCGCGTATGAAGGTCCAAATGATAACACATGCTTGGCAAAGTCAGGAACCTGAATATCGTCCCAAATCACAAATGGACATTTATTAATTTTTGATTCAATGGGAATCTGAAACTTGAATATCCAGTTTATCTTCCTATCGTATTTTTGTCTCAGATTACTGCTCAATCTTTGCTGGATTTTGGATAATTTGGCATTTTCGACAGTCAAGGATCTTGGGTTTTGTGCAAATAACGCATCTTCTGTTGCTATAAGCCTTGCCAAGTAGGAATATAGTGATTTCCTAGTGCTTTTAATGGCCCTATTTAAGCACATCCATCGTACTTTATTGAGGAGTTGTTCATTTCCGGGTGGAAGATGTATACGATAAATGGACATGGGAAACACCCCACTCCGTTTACATTTATGAAGAAATTCTAGTTTGGCCCTTGCCTTCGTTAGGCTTATCATTAGTTTTCGATATTCATTAGCCGGCATCGCTATGTAAATATATAATCTCTCTATTCACCGGAACTTGTAATAATAAAAGAAACCCTTCTAACCTTTTTTACCCGGTGTGGTTCTATTTTTAGAAACGCTTCGTTCTATTAGCAAACGTTTTCATAGCCCCTCCTGGGCTCTTCTTCAGGCTTCGTCGAATAGGCCGTTAACATTCGAAAATATTCAATTTAAATTTCTTTCCGGAATATTATCACGTGCGGCAGCTGATAATTGGAAAGAAATTTAAATTGAATATTTTCGAATGTTAACGGCCTATTCGACGAAGCCTGAAGAAGAGTCCAGGAGGGGCTATGAAAACGTTTGCTAATAGAACGAAGCGTTTCTAAAAATAGAACCACACCGGGTAAAAAAGGTTAGAAGGTTTCTTTTATTATCATTGAGTTGCACAAGTTGGGAATGAAGACAGCCGACATTGTTCGCGCGACTGGTTTCCGACAAAGGACTGTCTAAAGGATTGCGAAACATTTCAAGGAGACTAGAGGAACTGTGGACCGTTTTCAGAATGATCGTCCAACTACTGTGACCACTCTGGAGAACATCAACAAGGTGCAATGCTGGATTCGTCGCAATCTGGAGGTGTCCATGTGCAAAATGGCCAAGGAGCTCCAAATCAGCGAGGAACGAGTCCATAATATCGTCAAGAGGAAGTTGGGAATTTGCAGCTACAAGATTGCCTGCATTCTTAAATGAAGTGATAAAGGTGAAGAGGCCTGAGAAAGCTCACCGAATGTGTTGACTGGTCGGCGCTGGTTGCTTGAACAAGGTGCTCTTCACCGACGAGAAGATTTTCACCCTCAAGCCGCTTCAAAACCACCAAAACCATCAACAGCTGCTCAAGAAGGGTCAACAGAAGACTGCCGCTGCAGAAACCATTGGTCGCGGCCATTTTCTGGCCTCAGTCATGGTGTGGGCCGGCATCTGCGCCACTGGGAAGACGCTGTTGGTCTTCATCGAACAAAACGTCAAGATCAACACCATCATCTACCAGCAATGGGTCCTACGCGATGTATTGGAGCCATGGGCATCACAGCACTTCAGCCCAGAAGGATTCACACTTCAGCAAGACTTGGCACCGGCGCATTCGGCCCAATCAACAAATACCGTCTGTGAAGAGCCGTTTCCAGGCTTTTGGGGCAAAGATGTTTGGCCACCTAACTCGCTGGATCTTAACCCGCTGGACTACTCGGTGTGGTCGATCCTGGAGCAAAAAATCTTGGGAACATGATACACCACCAAGGATCAGCTGAAAGCAGCGTTGACACGTGCCTGGGATGAAATTTCAGTGGAAGAATGCACGACCATCGTTGGAACTTTTCACAAGCGACTAAGCAAATGCATGAAGCCCAAGGAGGCAATTTCGAGCATTTGTTGCAAATTTTTTTGCTTATTGTTATTGTTATTCGTTAAATAAAACTTATTGTTCATTTAGTTTTGTGAATTTATTTATTTGTAGAGTATTTTTATACTATTGAAGTATTTCAAAAAATTGACAGAACTTTTCACACACCCTGTATTTATAGAGATAATTCAAAAAGGAAATCATATCATATTTTATATATACTCTTTTAGGAATGGGTATTCTTTTATATTTAGTGATGCTATTATAATATTAGATTGGTAGCTTTAAGCTAAAAGTAACTCTATGCAATACTGAATTTTTTTTCTTACTAAATTCAATTAATTTATAAATTTATTCAATGATATATATCCTATTAACATAAAAAGTTAGAAAACAATTATTGCAAAAATTATTACTATTTTGCTATTAATTTCAAAATTATTATATTTGAACTGTATTAAAACATTTGTGGTAAACTATGTGAAGATTCATAGTTTGTCATAAATGCTTTAATAGAATTCTTATATAATATAGTCATCGTACATGTTTTTGTCTTAGTTATCCATTTTCAGAAAGGAAAAACTTAGAAAAATAACATCTATCTTCAATAAAATTGAAGAAATCATTTCAAAATTAAATATATTTTTGTTGTTGTAGCAACAACTTTAGAAATAAATTTAAATAAAATACATAATAGTTTTAAAAGTTAGATTTAAATTCATAATTTTCTTATAAAAAAATTGTGTTACTCTTAGACCTAGGTTTCCAGATTAAAATTTTCTGACAAACCATCAAGAGACTTTCTTTATTTTTATTTTGAGAAAAGATGTATAGAAGAATTACTTATAAATAGCAAAATATTTACAGATATATATTACTTTTAGTTTACTCCTGTTTATTTCCAGTTTCTGATTGAATATTATGTTTATTTTTGTGAAATTATTATATTTGATTTTCACATACAAAGCCAATAAATAGTGTTAAATGTGTTTTTATGTCAAGATACATTAAAGATTAAAGCACTAATTTTTAAAATAATTAACAAAAATATATTTGTTAAATTATTTTTTTAAAATGCAATAAATAAACTACTGTTAATTGTAACTAAAATATCAAAAAATTTTTTCTAGGTGCTGATGTCATTATATCTTATTTCACACCCGTGGTATTGGAATGGTTGACAACTTCATAATTGTTAGAGTTACCTATAACATCTTTATTAAACAAATATTTTTGATGTATTCAAAGGTATTTGTATATGATTAAAATATTGAAATACTTTTTTAATCTAGTTTGAAATTTTTCTTTACATGTTCATTAAATTAGTTTTAACATCTTTTTTATTTTTATTTTGTCTTAAAATCAGTATAAGTTAAAATTAGTTAATTACTGTATTTCATATCTGTAATTAACTATTTTCAGTAAATTTCATATCTAAAATTTACATAAATTTTTAAATTTTCTAAATATAAAATAAATATATTTGAAATACTGTATACGTAAATCTAAAGCATTGATAAACTTTTAATCTGTAATTTGTAAATTCAAACAAACTATAAAAGGAAAACAATATATTTGTAGTTTTCTTTCAGATAACATAATATATACTTGTACTCATAAATATATACTCATAAATATATACAGGGTAATTCATACAGACCGAAACCCAAATTTTTTATTATAAATCTTAAATGAATGAATGGAAATCAATGAGATTTTCAGGAAGTGTACTTTTACTTAGATTGAACACACCACATTACTGCAAGTATTGGAAGTAGCCATCATCTTTGTTGTGCTCATGTCAATGCTTTGCTGCATGTTGTTGATAATGTGCCTCAATATTGCATCAATATTTTGAATCTCCTTCCTAATGTTATCCACTAAAATATCAGATGTGCAGGGTTTGTAATAGTACTCCTCTTTCCTTAAGATAGCTCCACAAAAAGAATTCTGGGCTGATAAGATTGGGCAACCATGGCAACCACAGATTCTTAGATTGTTGCCATTGACATCAGTAATGTGTGGCAAGCCACTCTATCTTGCTGAAAGAAACCATATGTCAGTTCCACTTCAAGTTGTTCAAAAAATTCTGTGAAAATCCACATATATACAGTGGTGTTTAGTGTTTCTTTAAAGAGACCAAGTCCTGTCTCTGCTGCCATCTAGCAGCCAGTTTTAGCACTAATATGTTTAACACAAATGGAGGTACATTTCTTGAAAATCTCATTGATTTCCATTCATTTATAATAATAATAAAAATTTGGTAAAACCAAATGAAGTGCCAAATTTAGAGATGATGTTGATATAAAAAATTTGGGTTTAGGTCTATATGAATTAGTCCCATATATATCCATACCACCAGGTCTGGCATACATTGCATAACATATTCAAGGGTATGCTATGGGAAAACTAATCCTTGAATGATTGGAGTTAGAATACTGATATTTAGTTGTTGAAACTAATTTTATGCTATATTAATATAGTTGACACCAAATTATCATACTGGTAAGAGAGTGTTTTGGGCAGAAGGCAACTACTTGAAATGTAGGCCATATGTGGTCCTTTGAAATGAAAAATGTTTTCATGCAAAACTTTCTGTACAAAGTACTTTTAGTTAATTTGATTGTAAGTTGCAAAATCTTCCAAATATTTTGAGGATAAAAGTAGGTATTGTCTAAACATAAACCTTATCAGTTGGTTCATAGTCAGTTATCCCAACATTACATGCTTTATTTGTTTTTATGGTACTAGGTTTAAAAGTTAGTTTGCAATGTACAGGACAGTTACAGTGGTTTTGAATATCATTGATTCTTAAAACTTTAATAAATTCAGACATTTAATATCATGTCTCCAAAAACTGATGGAGAATAAAGATGGTGAAGTTTCACGCAGCATCAAATCTGATTATGATGATAATGAATGATAAAATTACTGATATTTATTTTAGCATTTAAATTTTTATCATTAATAAGCTATAGTAGTTTTATTCATCAATAAGAAATTGATAATTGAATGATTCTAAATATGTGATCATAGATACCCACCTGTTCAAATTTGACAACTTCAGTTGCATGTTGAAATGTGTTTTGTTACTTAAACTATCTTTAAAATAGAAGGAATTTATAAGTAATAATTTTATATATTAAATTACAGATAGTCAGACTTGCCATTTTTCAAGTCAAATTATATTAATTTCTAATCCAAAAGTTTTTTAGAAAAATTTAGCAATATTTATTGTTTTTTGTATTAAACAGGAAAATCAGAATAACTAAAAGTGCCTTATTCTCTATATATTAAAAAAATATACCGTATATCTCGGCGGATAAGACAACCTTCAGATAAGACAACATATAAATTTTCGTCAAAGTTTTATAGTTTTAGTATATATGTCCTATAAGACGACCCCCAAACTATCAATGGCCTATGAATTTAGTTTAGATCAGCAATCATTATCTGAATAATAATACTGTATAGCGTATGTATGTCCTATTCGTAATTTTTTGAATGAACAAATTTTATTTTCTTACATCTGGCGATTTTTGCAAACATTTGCACTAATTCGGGCATTTGGGTAATGGCCTTGACTATTTATTTATAAAAACATCCTATGGGCTAATCTATTTTGTGCGCATACCCTACCCTCTTCTAGTAAATAATTACGGTTTGTCTGTCTTTTTATAATGGTTTTAATTTATATAAATTTCAATCTAATTTTTTTGTATCTGTCCTATAAGACGACCCCGGATTTTCGGGGCCATTTTTTTATGGTTCAACTATTGTCTTATCTGCCGAGATACACGGTATATATATATATTTATCTGGTGTTAATATCTATTTCTTGTTATATTATTAAAAAATTATTTTTTTGTTCAATTATAAATGTGCAACAATATTTATATTGTATTCTGAAGATTTATTACAATTATAAAATAATGACATTTTGTGGTATAAATAACATTTTCTTTTTAACTTTTTAATCCAGTAATAAGAATAATTGTTTGAGAATTATAAGTTAAATGGGATGTATAATTTACTACTAAGTTTAAAAATTTAAGATCTAGAATATTTGTTCAAGATTTAATATATTCTTGTTTAGTGAATAAAAATTATTTTTAAAAATATTGCACAATATTTATTTTCAATAAATAATCCATTCTAAATGCAAATAAAAGTATACAATACAAGAATTGAAAATAAGTATAATTTTATTAAATTTTTATATAAGAAACTACAAAATGAATTAAGAATTACTATATTTTGTACTTTCATTTATACAATAAATTTAATTAAATAAATATTAATTATTATTTAAATATTAAGTCAAATAAATGATATAAAAACTAGTTTGATTTCAAATTATTGCATAAAATAATAATCTACTTGCTTTTTTTTTTAATCACATACTGGAAATTTATTGATTTTTAATCTGGTATACCAATCATCATAATATTTTTAACAAAAATGATAGTTTATTTGGAAAAATATATATTTTTTTTACACTTGATATAAATCATATTTTAATTGATAGCAACAGATAAGCAAACATGTTAATATTGAAATTTTTTTGAGGTAGCTAAAATTGTAAGTTGTACAAAAATATATTTGAAGCATGCAATGCCACATTGTAAATGCCATTTTTCTCTATATACATTTTATTGAAGAATTGAATTCTAAATGCAATGTTTTCTGCTGCAAAAAAATATTGCGGTGATAGTGGAACTGTAAGAGGCTGTATTTTGAAGTTGAATTTATGTGAAGCCATAACATTTAAAGTGCTAGCATGTAAGTCATGTGACTGTTTATATTTACATTATTTTGATATTTCAGAGAATTTGTAACATAGTTTTTTACCATTTTATTGTAAAATTGAAATGAATTCATTCACTAGAAAGTGTTTTTTATTTCTCTGAAAAGTTTGTTTTTTGGCATTTACAACATTATGGCATTGTGTGCTTCATTTATTGTTTTAAACATATACACTTCTTTTAGTTAGTGATAAAATTTAACTTCATAAATGTTTTATTATTTTTTATATTAAAATTGTTTGGATAAAATAAGATTTTTAATTTATGCAAATTTTTGTTGTTACTAAATTATAAAATTAATTCCTAAAGATATAATAATCAAATAAACAATCTTAGATTATATTACTAGATTTAAATGAACAATTTACTATTATTACTCTCCTTATCACTTTCAATAAAAATTTTTAATATTTTTAATCTTATTATAGTATAACATATTTTAGCTTTGCGCTTAATTTTTTAAATCAAAAATATAATGGAAAATATGTTTTTTTGTCACTGTTAACATTTAGTGTATGCATAAACACTTGCATGTAAATAGATATTATTATTTATAATTGTTTTTGTTTAAATTTTTAAGTAAGTGATAATTACAGTTAAATTTAATACTTGATAACATTTATTGTTTTCTTAAATATTTTGAAAATACAATAATAGCCTTAGAATATTCCATTTATTTTCATTTTTGTAAATTTGAATAATTATAGATTTAGACACTTAGAACTAGATCTTATTATAGGTCTTCTATTCTTTTTTATAGTGTTATATTAAAAAAAAGAAAAAACATAAAACTTGTTTAAATTTTTATACAATATACATTAAATTACATAATTCTTAAAATGACATAAATCTGTTTTATAAATGTTTCTTCAATTTTAATATTGAGAAAATAAGTTATTTAATACAACTTAGCAATACAATTTTTACACTGCATTGAATCTTAACCAACATACTGTTTTTATTAGTTCAGACATTTTTGGCCATTGTCCATGGCCATCTTCAGAAAATCAGATGGCCAAAAATGATGGTCAAAAACAGTTGAACTAATAAAAATAGTATGCTGGTTAAGATTTAGTGTTGTGTATTATGTAACAGTATTAGTTCAGGAAAGACACAAACACAATTTTTCATATTTAATTGTTTTATATACCACTTATAAATTTTAAATATAAGCTTTGTTGATAAACATATCAAAACAACTTTAAAACTCTTGAGAGCATTTCATGTTCAATTGCATTTATAAAAATATGGAAGACATCTTATAGTTACTTAAATTGAAAATGCTTTAAAATATGAACTTTTTAAAACTTCAAATTTTTTCAATTATATAAAAATATCAGTAAAATAAATTTTTAGAAAAATGCTTGGATATAATACATTCAGAGCATTTTTTTATTAGTTTTACTGATATTTTAATTTATGTACATCTTTAAAAATATTTTTTACATATACAGTACTTCAGTACATAAATCTCTGAACATATACATAAAATACAAAAACATTATATATATATATATAAAGAAGTTAGAAAAGGAAATGAAGAAAAGTTTATTGAAAAAAGATTATTATTATTATTATAAGAATTAAGTAAAGAATATTAAATATCAAAAATATTGAGTTATAATTGACAAGTATTGCAATTTACATTGTACTGTACATATTCATTTACAAATAAAAATGGAAATATCTCTAGAAGCTGAAAAACTACTATTTGTAAGAGAAACAAATACTACTAAAAATATATCTGTATTTTATATTTTCGAGAATTTTGATTATGAATTAAAGGTATCACTAACATATTCAGGATTATTCCCAAAAGTATCAATTGGAAAAAGTCTATGTATATGATAGCCTGATGACTGAGGTGGTTAAGGTGTCACCATTCTGGAGGATCCAGAAGTGAATCTGGACAGTTGAAAAATTCCAGAAAGTTTTTTGGGAGGTTTATCTTGGTTATGTTTGCTCCATTCCTCAACACCCAGCCACCATATTCTGGGCCTGGACAAACTCATGATGGATATGACTAAAAGGTCCTCCTATGCCCATAGGACAGGAAGAGTAAAGAATTAAAGGAAGAAAAAAGTATGTATAGAAAATATAAGTTAAATTTTATTTAAAAAGGCATTGATTTTAATCTGTGCTGTTTGCTTTTTATGGAATTGAAAAAAATTCTAAAAATATGGTAAAAATTTATAATTTATACAAAATGAGATTCATGATACACAATATTTATAATGTATCAATATATTTATACAGTATTAAAAATATATTTTGGTCGTGGTATTATCACAATATTAAGCTTATGACCAGATTACAAAAATTATTATTTTTAAAAGAGATCATATAAAAATATTAATTTAAATCCTTAACTATGATTGTCTTATTTGTTGAAGATTTAAATTTATCCATTGAGAAACTGGAAGGTTAAATGCTGCATCACAAAATTCAAAATACATTCCAAATGAACTGGCATTCTCTACTTTCATGTCATGCAAAACAATTTGATCTGTATATTTTGGTTTTATAAATATATAAAGCATAATGAAGATAAATCCTATAACTGATCCTCCACCAATAACAGCAGTAAAGAAAGTATTGTTTATAGTCCATTGTTTATTTTCTCTTAAGAAATACCAAATACAAAATAATACAATGTTTTCCAAACCTAAAATTAGCATAAAAATGAAAGGACGTTTATTTTCCTTTAGTTGAAACAGGATAGGCCAGAATATTAAAGAAGGTAGTCCAAATATAACATATATTATAAAAATAATAGATAATTTTGTTTTATTGGATAATTCAGTTTCTGTATAACTTCGCCAACAAATTGGAACCAACCAAATAGTAATAATTAATGCATGAAGAAGGCAAAAGCCAACAATTCCTCCATGGATTATTGTTGCAGTTAATGCAATGATCAATGTTCTAGATGTTGCAATTAATGTCCAACCAATAAACGAAAAGAATGTTGTTAACCAACCATCGTCTTTTCTTCTAACAGCTGTTATCATGGAAATAATTATTAAACTTGATGAAATTATTTCTTCTTTCACTGAAAATATTAAATTATAATGATTAATCCAATGCAATCATATTACATTTAAGTATAAATTCAAATGAGAACAATTTTTAATTAAATTTAATCTTAATTTTGGAATATTTCATTAAATACTTCTCTCTAGATTTAAAAATTGGAATAAATCATCCTTATCTATCAAAACTCTGACATTAAGAGGATATGATATAAATAGAAACAGAACAAATTAACTTTAAATAAAAATTGCCAGTTAATATTTATCTTTGTTAGTTTGTAATTAGTTCAATTATTAACTAGTAAATGTCATCAATCTTTGTTAATTTTTTGCAAAATGCTACAGCTAATCAAGGTTAGAATTTCTAAAATAAATATTATCCCAGTTATATTACTATACAAAGTTTTTGAATTGTAATCAGAAAAATTACAACTTTATTCAAAACTTTGTATCCAAAGCAAATTTTATTATTAAGTATTTGATTTTTATTAGAGGAATTAGTATTTGGTATTAGAGGATAGCTTTAAAATTATTCTATTTTTAAACTTTATAAACATTTTTTTTTTAATCATATTATGTGATATTAAATACAATACTTGTTTAACTATTAAGTAAACTCAAGCCATGATATTCTTCCTGCTAGATAGTGTTTCATACTACCTTATATTATTTGTTCTTATTAAAACTTTTGATATCAAATTCAAATTAACAATTAAGACACTTACATATTTTTGAATTAAATGAAGGATCATCTAGACTCATTATTATTATATATAACTGTAAAGCAAGTTGAATAAACCCAGCAAAGAAGTCTTCGAAAAATTCAAGAACCATGGCTTGATGCTCTATAAGATTATATTCTTTTTTTTCATCTTCAGACAGACCCTTTCTTTGACATATTCTTTGAGTTGAAAATCCCAAAACTTCAAGAATGCTGTAAATGTAAATTATTATTTCTATATTTTGATTTTCATTCAATGTAACAATAATATAAATAAAACTAAATGCATAAGAAAAATTGCAATAATTAACATTAGCATTTGTTGTTGCAATTGCATTTCAATAATTAACTGTTGTCGTTGTTAGCAGGGCTGTGAAGACTGACTCATCTATAATGAATATACTTCTGGCACTGACGTAACTCAATCAGTAACAATGGACAGATCCTGACTATTTTTTTTTATTATATATTTTAAGCTCCTAATAGCAGCATTAACCTCCCATCTTGTATTATAGAAGCTGCCTGTAATGCAAGATCCTATTTTATGATTATTTCCCTACTTTATGGTCTTTCTTTACATATTAGTAATTACTGTTAATTTTCTTTTCAGAAATTTATATTCAAACACATTCTGTGTTAACTAATTCTAAATTTTTATTGTCAAAAGACTCACACAAAATGTCTAAGAAGACTCTGGTTAAATTTGAGTGTTTTTGAACTTCAATTTAACCCAAGTTTTTCCATCTATGAGTGTAGCAAAGTGTTTTCCTATAACCACAGATGGAAAACGTTTTGTGTATCAATGAGTGGTTGAAGATAAAGATATGGTGGTGGTGATAGAAAAAAACTATGAGAAAAAGATACTGTATTTACTCGTTTTATACACGAGTAAATACATATACGAGATCTCTCATATAGGACGAGGTGTGACTTAGGGTCAAAATAAAGAAAATTAAATTTATTAATACAATTCTAATTTTATTTCATTTAATCACAAATAAAATATTAAATGCATGTAAATGCACACATTGTCCCACAAAAATTACTTGCATTTTAAACTTTAAAGAAAAATCTTGTAAAATTGACAACATAAATTGTTCATGGACACAGTTGGGAACCTTTTTTGCCAATTCTTAACAGTCAAATCCACTCTGTCGATTGCACTTATGAGTTTCTCCGAATTCTGATTTCCGAATAATCATCTGTTTTCACATGGGAATGGATTAAAACTTATATTGGACTCCCGTGCATTTTGAAATTTCAATTTGAATTCAATTCAAAACCTTTGCTTTTCCTATTGCTATTCAACTTTACTCCTGACAATAAACAAAAACAATTCAAATGACCCAGATAAAATACTTTTGTTTTTAAACACTAGAGGGTGAGCATCTGGTAAAAAATGCAAATACACTGTTTACAAAAATTATTGTAAAAATGCAAAAAATCCTTTGCTCATGCATATGGGACAACCTAGGATTTTGAAGCAGTGAAAAATAAAAACCTCATCTTACATATGAGTAAATATGGTAAGTACTTTCAGTTTAGATAGGAATGCTTGATGACTCACTTCATAGTGATGAAGTATCCAGTCTGGGTTAATATAATCGAGGTATATTTTAAATTATTATTTAGAATCAGAAATTGGAGTTGGACTTTTTAAAGTTCTATGAACAGTCTCAGAGGCTTTGTTAGAACACTCCAACTAATATCCCATACAAGAATTTTGATTAGTTCATTAATACTACTGCTATTATTGTTAAAATTATGTGATTTAATAAAAATGAACTATACACCTGCAGTTACTCAGCTGAATTAATCAATGCACTCCAACAGTAGATGAAGTTTAAAGAATGCTGACGTTTTTGATCCAGTTAATGGGCCATCTTCAGGTGCAGACAGTTGCTGACAGTTTAAAATGCCCATTTTCAACTGTTAATCAGTTTTTAACAGATTAAATAATTTCAGATTAGCATTCATCTTGATCATTTACAGTGAATATGTAGAAACTTTGATTATATATGAACTGATATATGTATAGATACTTCATTTAGAGTTTTTTTCCTCTCTCTCTCTTCATCCATTTACTAACAGTATACATCATATATTTATATTTGATTTTCTTTATCAGCTGAGTTCAGATTTACAGATTTATGAACTGATAATCAATGAAAGTAAAAAATCTCATTTCACTTATACTAGAATATATTTACTTCCAGGTGCTTTTCAAAATTAAGAAAACAAAATTTCAAGAAAGTTCTGTTAGCTTTGTCAATGTTATTTTGTATTTTCAATGCATTTTTCTTAGTCTTATAGTTTTTTCAAAGCACTTTTCAAATTAGAAAAAGAAATGAATACCCTTTTATGTATTATTTCTTTTTCTAATTTGTTTCAATATATCAATAATGATCAGTCATCAAGCTCCCATTTCAGTATTACTTGGTAACTTCATTCTATATTTCTCCATTTCTTTTATATTTTGGTGAAGTCTCTTATTCCATTTCTCATTCACTGCATGTGTTATTAGGAAACTGAATTACTAAATGGGAATGCTAGAAATGAATTTTTATATGCTTTTTTTTTAACTTACTCTGTCTGTCCAGATGAAGTAATTCAATTTTCATCTTCTTCCCAATTTCCAATATATTCAAAACTTTAAAAAACTGTATTGTCATTGGAAATACATATGTATGCAGAGTTTGCAAACAATTTTAGCAATTTATAAAAATCTGATAACAGATGACACTACCCTTATGGCAGCCCTTTGCCTCTTAGTTGTTCTGTCTACATGAAATCTTAAAGCTCAATTTTTCACCCACTTCTCAATTAAATGCTAAAACAAGAAAAATTTCAATTATTCATGTTACATATATAAAATTAACAAGCTTGGTCAAGCCGATCTGATAGCATGCTCCACAAAAGTGAATCGAAAATAAATTTTATAAATTCTTGGAATCAAGTAGTTGTTCAGAAGATTTTTTCACCGAATATACAGTAAGGGATGTGGTTTATAGATTCCAGAGGAACTGCATGGTTTTTACTATAGTTTAGTGATCGTAAACGAAAATGTTCAGTTCCCTTTTGCTCATGCACATGGACATGCACGATGAATGGATTGAATGGAATACAATGTCTGACAGACACACAAAAGTCCTAACATAAGAACTTCACTACTATAGTGGAGGCATGCTAAAAAATAGAAAATAAAAAAATATAAAAAGTTTTCAACAAATGCTTTTTTATTGACATAAATGCAGTAAAAGGTAAAAAAATAAATCTAATTAAAAAAGTTAAATTAAAACTTTTTTAATTTAACTTTTGTTCTGTAAATCTGAACTTTAATTTAAATTTATCTTGCATTCTAACTGCTCAAAGCTTTTAAGCATATTTTCCATAATATTTTTGAAATTGAAATATTTTTTATTTTCGAGAAAATAGAATAAAAAGGGCTTAAAAATTGTTTTTTTTCTTTTTTTTTCAACTTTTGTCCTTGCATCTTAAAACTGCTAATCTTTTAATAGCTCTTCAATGCCAAGTTTTACATGTGGCTTCTTTCAACTTGGCGTCTGAAAACTTAGTTTATTAAACTTGAAAATCTCTCTTCTTTATATTTTTATTGTTTTGCAAGACCCAAATTCATTTGGAGCAGTAACAAGAGAACTTCTTTTACAAAGGTTGTTTTTGATCTTGGATGGAGAGTATTTTACTTCTGTTCCCTTATGGTGGATTCTGCCGTCACATTCACATACAAAACAAAGCACTTTTGTTTTTTTGTTTGACTATTTCACTTTAAAATAGATGAACAAATTAAAATAGTTTAAATTAGATTAATTCTGTACCACAAAAGAAAATAGAAGTCTTGTACTTGTTTTATAACTTAACATTAACATAAAATTAATATGAAAATAAATTTTTCATATACTTCAAAAATTTTAAATATACCTTTTAATTTGCCAAGGAATTAATAATAATCCATATATTATATTGGTTATTGCAGTCGTTATTTTGACTTTTTCTTCTTGGATTATATTAGCAAAGATTAAGTACACTACATAACTAAAAGCTGGAACTAGAAAACAAAAAATTGAGATGATGCAAAAATTAATGTCACCCCCTTTGTAATAGGTAGATACTGCATAACAATCTTGATATATTTTATATAAATAAATGATTAATCTGGAAAGAGAATAGACAAAGAACCAAGGAAATATCCAGGTGCAGCAACTTATGTTCTTAAATTTTTCCTTTATGCTTGTGTCCTAAAAAACAAATAAAAACCTAATTATTAGACAATACTTCTTATAATAGGTTCATTTTACTTAAAATTTATATTATTAAAACGAGGAAAAAATGGATGCTAATTTCACAATATCCTGAACTTAAGACACATAATCCACAATTCATTTTAACAATAAACTTAGCTACTATGATTAACTTAATCTAAAAACATTTATATATATATACCACTGTCAACTTCTCTTATTTATGTAAATTATGTTGATATTAATTTGTTCAATGTAAGATTTACTTTAAAGTTAATAAATACACTTTAATGTCTATGTCTCTCAAAAAAATATGTTATGATCTAACAAAGATTGATTGATGTTTTATTTCAGCAAGAAGTTAAAATAATTTTGATTTGCTTTAATATTAATTTTATAATAAAGGTTTCCACTTTATAATTGAAAATTGTTTCAAATACAAAGCAGCAAAAGCTAAACAGTTTTAATACAACATAATTCAAAAATTTTTACCAAAATCTATTTTATGAAAATCATTTATTTATCAGTCATTGCAATAATTATTATAAAATAAAGTCCCTACACAAGATGATATCCTGATTTAGATGAAGATCTCAGTGAAAAATTCAGTAGACAATGGATTAGAAGTTCATCTGATATGGCATGGTTTTTTTGAAATCTAGATTTAAATTTATAACACTTTGCTTTAACATTATGAAAGAAAATTCTCAACTCTGTCATACAATAGTGAAGACCTAAAAAGAGCAACGAGGGATTGATTGATTACCAACTGTTAAACAAGAAAGATACCATCCAGAATGTGAAGAAAAATTAACTTATGTTATTCTTCATTTCCAACACAAATTTTAACTTCTGAGTAACATATATGGGGATCTGTACATTTTTAATTTATTAACATTTGTTAGAATTACCTAGTAGAAAAAAATCATTAAAATCAAAGTAGTAGTAATACTGTTTTGTGAAATTTTATTATATATCTTTACAAGAATATTAAAAAAAAAACCCATTTTCTCTGGACTATTACAAACAAATACACAAAATTCCTAAACTCTGTACTGACTTGTTTAAAACCCCTGTACTTTGATAAATTTTTTACACTTTCAAACAATTCAAACATATAAACAATTCCTTATTTCCATAGGTTTTATACAATATAACAATGAAGTGTCACTTTCTATTAGTTTTAATTTGAGTTCATATATATGCATGAAGGTGATGACAAACACACTATGCCAAAGTTTTCTGAAAGAAACACTTTTTAAGCTTGTAATCACAAAAAAATATTGCCACACTTTTGTTAAACTGCATTAATTATTTTTGTCCAAAGATAAAAATAATTGATATTAGTAATTCCTGAACAAATAAGCATGCAAATTAGCTTGACTCATATTTCATAAACAGTGCTGGCTTGATGGTAATTTACACCTGAGGCAAAACCAACTTTTACCACCAGTGCTTTCAATTACTAAGAGAAAGCACTTCTATCACTGGCATTTGTGATTTCATTGTATGCAGTTTATTATTTCATTTGTTTTCTTTCTCTCCCTTTGAATGTTTTAGACTGCTCATTTTTCTGCTTGAGGTCATCTCATCATCTGTTTATATACCTTCCACTTTCACAGTTGTATTCTTATAAGAGAATGGCTCACAGACCACAGCTGACAGAGGTTACACAGACAGATTATTAGACTAGTACAGGAAGGATGCTTACAAACAAATTGCAAGTGGAAAAAATAATAAAAGTACACTCACGCCAAAGTTGTATATACTTCTGATAAATAGCACTGAGTTCAGCGTTAACGTAAATTCTTCTTTTTACTGCAAGCACTTTCGACAAAATTACGTTCGTCGTCTTCAGGCGAATAAGGAATGAACAAATTTGAAAGTGGCACGTGCCACTTTCAAATTTGTTCTTCCTTATTCGCCTGAAGACGACGAACGTAATTTTGTCGAAAGTGCTTGCAGTAAAAAGAAGAATTTACGTTAACGCTGAACTCAGTGCTATTTATCGGAAGTATAAATTGCAAGTGTCTGGATGAGTACAAAGTATCAAACTTATGGAAGAAAAATCAATTCACTGCTTCAGTTAAAAAAGGAAGGTGGTAAGGAAGGTGGTAATCTTCCATTTTCTCTGTCTTGACCAGAACAAGACAGAGAAAATGGAAGATTAGTGAAAAAGGTGACAGAACAGATTTTTCATAATGGTCTGTCAAACAAGTTTTGTGACATCAAAAGAATTAAAATCATGAATAGGAAGAGTGGAGTTAATTTGTGATAAAACAGTGAGAAGACAGAGCAATGGACTATGGCTTTCAAAAGGTAAAAAGAATTTCAACCAGCTATATCAAAGAAATAATCATCTACCAGACTGAAGTAGAAAAAAAGCACACAATGAATGGACTGTAAGGAATGGAAATATGTTATCTTCAATGATGATTTGCACAATTGCTTGGGGCATGGCAATGACAACAGTGTGTTTATCTGGATGAAGAGCAACAAAAACTTCCACAAACTGTGTTTCAAGAAATCTTCCAAATTACTCCAGTCTGTTATCTTGGAAAGGGCAAGGCAAACTTTCCACTCTTTAAACTAATGTATATGGAAAGTCTGAAACATTTCTAACAACCAATGATTGAAGATCGGCATGGAGATGATGAGATGGTGTTTCAATATGACAATTGCCATAAAGCTAAATGTGTGAATATTTTCTTGGGGCAAGTCACTTAACACATTTGTCATGGTCACCAAATACACAGATGTGAATCTGATTGACAAAGTCTGGTGCCAACTGAAAAAGTTTGTAAACAAATGAAAGCCAACAATAATAATGGAACTGGAGTGTAATAAGAGAAAGTTCAGAAAGAAGTGGATACAGCATTCTACATTAGAAGGAATATTATTTTTTTAATCTGAATGACTTTATATATTTTCAATATTACATTATTAAATTTCTTTCCTCTAATATCAATAATTTGTTATTGATAGTTACATTGAATTTAGAAAATTTTAAAAATATATTTATCTATTAAATATCTAACTGTGGAGGTAAAATTGATTAAGAAAAACAAGTCTTCTTGAAGACTAAATCATACAAAATATACTTATCAAAATTCCAATGGCAATAATTTGTCAGTTACTGGTACTGTGTTATTTGTGTTTTGAGTTGAGAAAATTATTTACATTTAATTAGGTATTACTGAAAATAGTTCTGTAACATTCCTCAATAAATTTGATTTTGTAAATATAATTTTAATAATAATACATCTGTGTACCCCAAAACACAGAAATTTTAGTATATTTTCTATTGATTAGTGTCTTCTGATGATTTCTCTCCATGTTTGTATTTTTTTTATTATTGAATTAATAATAACTAAAAATATTCAATTATTTCAAATATCTCTCATAAAGATGGAATGCAGACTTCCTGACAATTTTTTAAAAATAATTTATATTTTCCTGTATGGCATCATATTCCAGTTTAATATCAATGGATGTTTAATTTTCGCAATTATCAGTTTTATTCCAAAAGAAATAGTTGTATTAATTTAATAGTAAATAAACTTGTAATTCTACCAAATCCAGTTTTCTTTTTTGTAGATAGAGAATACGTTTAATGCTTTCGTCTCTGCATTAAATTCCATAGAATTGGAAAGACTAAATTTAATATTTAATATCACAGAATGTTCTTTACTATCTAATATTCTATTTTTATAGAAAAACTTTTTAAACATTTTCATTTTATTTGACTAATGTTTTTGGGAGTTAAATTTTTTATTTAATACAAATAATCAATTAAATAAAAATTTTTATTTAAAAATTGAAAATTATAATTATAAGTGAAGAGAATTCAGTGTTTTGTGTGTAAAAAGCTCAGACAAAATGTCTTCTTCAGGAGGAATAACTTTACAAAGCCATTTTTCCCGAAGAAACATTACAATTATAATATTTTGGACGTTACTTGTTTTTTTAAATATTTTATTATTATTTATCCAAAACTTTTACACCCGAAAACTGAATTTCCACTTATAACTCTAATGTAGTGTATGCCTTTTTGTATATAGAAAATTGGGCAAAAATTGTAATTTGCCCTAGAACATACACTCCAGTACCTTAATTTCAACTTTTTTTTTTATAATAGTTGAATCTGAAGGAAGCCATAAAAAAATATTGAAAATATTTTTCAATAATATAATTTAATAGAAATACACCTACTTTAGAATTTTTTTAAACTCATCTAATCACTGCATGATACATCAATTTGTGTTCTTGAAATCACATATAGTTTGCAATAACTCAAATGAAGTAAATCAACGAACCATTACATTTAAATGGAATAATTTATCTTAAAAATTTATATAATGCATCAAAACTAATTATTTTTAAATGATTTTAATCATAACATTTAAAACTAACTCCATGTAAATTGTATAATGACATCACCATAATATTGAATTACAAAAAAAGAAACATTTGAAACTAAAGTTTGGAACAAGTGCAATAAAAAATTATTATTAAAATCTTATTCAATCGGCATTCCTTCTATAAATTAAATGCTAAAGTTGAAAGTTGGATTAAATGCTGTGTAACCTGTAAGGGAATTTAAAGTTTAATGTAGTATATTCACATATTTACAATAATAATTGTGATATTGAAAGTGAGAAAAATCTCCAGAAACAATTTTTTTTTTTAAATTAAGAGTTTTATTGACAAATTAGGAAATTATGAATGAGTTGTTAAAGAGAAACGTGCAATCATTCTAGAGATCCACATAGGATTTTTAAATCACTTATTTTTAAATATTAAAATTAAAAGTTGCTAGATTAAAGGACTTACATTTGACATTTCGTTTTCAACATTCATTTTCACTCGTCTTTCCATTCCAGAGAAAGAATACTACACTTACATATAACTAACGAACATCCTGATGACGTAAGACAACCTGTTACCATGTCAAAGGTCGACCGTGGGCGTGTGAGAAGTAGAATAGGCAACTTAAAGTTCTAGCAGGTCATAATAAACTGATTAGATCGTAAATATAACTCTGAAATAATGTAATACTTTAAGAATACTGACAAATTCTGAATTTATATCGAAACTATCAATTGCGTCTGTGAATAGAATAAGTCTGAGTCAACGGGCATGAGAAGTCTTTAATTAATCAAAATTAGGTCATAGAAGGGATGAAGTAACTTGATCAGTTAGTGTGTATTTTAAAATCGTCGTTTTTGAATATATGCAAATGAATTGTTAATTAAATATAGAAATTGTTGCAAACTCGTAATTACCATAGCCTAATGTTATTTTGCAACTCTGTAATTAATAATTAATAGTACACAGACGATTAATTATAGGGGTCCCATAAGTCACGCACCATAGGTGAAATAGCTTTTTAGGTGATACGTTTGATGTGATTGCTGTCGTGTTGCATAGTCTCAGACGGGTGATCCAATCATTGCAGACACCTTGCAAGATGTTCTGTTACGGCCTGAATGATTCTGACTTTCATCACAATGTAAGTGGCATTATCTTCTGTTTATAAATGTAGGACCTCATATAAAGACCCAACAGGTAAGAATTCATTGGGATGAGGTGCGGACGATAAGGGGGTGTCCGCAAATTACGTCCGCATTTTTTCTTAACAATTTTTACTCCCCTTCCCCTTTTTTCTCGGTTTGACCAACTTTCCGTAACCCTCACCCTTCGGACATCCAGCAAAACTCAACCCCTCTTAAAACCTTTGTCACTATACAGTTTATGCATTTTATTATTCATAAAATTTGATGAAATAAAACGAACGTCCATTGAAGTTCAACCCCCCTCACCCTTATCCGATTTTGTCCGACTAGTCATAATCCCCCTTCCTTCCTCCCTCCTAGTGTGGACGTCATCTATGGACACCCCTAAGGAAGCCATTTCACAGGCGTTCGTCTCGCGTTAACATTCTCCTGAAACGGAAAAGCCAATTCTAGTGGAACCGGCTCAAAGTGGTCACCTTACACATTGGTTTCACTGTACATTACATTTTGCTTTTGGTGCATTGGCTTACGGGACACCCTATAGAATGGATCTGATGATGTTGACAATCTATAAATGAAAGACTTAAATGAATATTCGCAATATTTCTAGTCATGACCATCGAGATAAGGTGGAGATTTTTCTCCAGGCACAGAGAAAGTTCGGATCAGTAGCGATTCCTTCTCGTATAAAATTAATGTTATTTTTACTAACAGAAGATGAAATCTTTAATACGGGTTTTTATTAGTAAAGAAACCTTCGCATTTCATTTGTTAAAAAAAAAAAAAAAATGGCTAAAGAGCCCGTGCAAGATTTCGTTGGCCCCTGCTTCTAATTGAATTGATTTCTTCAGAATTTAAAAGATTCTGAATTTATTTTGGATATGTTAAATTTATTCGTATTTTTTAAGAGTTCGACATTTTCGTTTGTCTTAACCGCTTGGTTATTTAGATTCTTCCGAATCATTTTTTAAAAATTGAAAAATGATTGGCGACATATCAGAGAGAAGATTACTCGATATAGGCTAATCATTGAAACGATAGAGACGGTAGCAAATAAAAGATATTGTATAGGCTATTAAAATGAAGATAGAATTTAAAATATTGAATAGTTTTAAATGAATTCTAATTATTTTTACATTAAAAAATCAAAATAGATGCAATGTGTTTGTTCCACGAATATAAAGACTAGATTCTATATTCTCGTACAATATAAAATAACATAGGCCTACTGTGTATTTTATTTATTTATTTTTTTTAACTCTCCGCCCTGTGGGCACTAAGAGGGCCTCTTTTAGTAGGCCCATTATGGGTTCGGCCAGGCCCACAATGGGGCGACCGGGTGGTGAGGGACGGGGCCCGACATATCCGAACGGACCACCCCCGAAAAATTCCTGGGGATTATTCGACCCGTTCGGATTCGATCCCGGGTCCCCCAGAGCGGTAGGCTGCCACCTTTACCGCTCGGCCATCCGGCCGTCGACCTACTGTGTATTAGCCTGATACGTATATTCATACTTAGACGTATTTTAACCTGTAAACTCTTAGAAAATTTTATATATAAACATCGTTATAATTTTCTGCGTTCACTGTTACTTGATGATGGGTTCATTCATTTGAATAATTTTCATAATTCGAATGAATTGTCAAATCTATAAAACTCCTTCTTTCAGCTATTCTTTGCAATTTCTTAGATGCTTACCGCTGAAATGATATTTTAATCACTATAAACTATAAAAATATGAACATTCTCAAACTATTTTTAAAATTCCAGTTTCAATAATGAAATTTATCACTTTAATTTATAAAATTATTAAATAGTCGAAATGTTTTCTTACTTCTTTTTTCTGTAAAGCGCTAATGATTTGATTGATCAATTTGCGTTTAAGAATAAGATCTTTACATTAGACTCGGAACTTCGTTAAAATTTTGAATTTTAATGTCGTGTAATTAGAGGCGTAATTCTATACAATGTCAATACAGTATTTAAATTTGTACATTTCCCTGAACTTGTAAAAGAAAGTACACAAAATTAGACATAAAATAGTCTCCGGATCTTAAATTTCGAGTTAGCAAAATGTGATCTCGAAAGTAGCGAGGTTGAGCCCGAAGTTTTAAAGGCGAAAACGTGTACGTCGGACGTTCAGCGCCGCTTTCCTGTAAGCCTAGAAGTTTGACAATTGCGTTTGGAATGTCGAGCATGATTCCGCTGACTTTTCAAACGCCATTGTCAACCTTCTAGGCTTACAGGAAAGCGGTGCTGAACGTCCGACGTACACGTTTTCGCCTTTAAAACTTCGGGCTCAACCTCGCTACTATTAAATACTTCGACTTGTAGAAACAGAATGCATTAGTCTATGGTAGTAAAGTCGGAGAAAAATAAATAAATGGGAAGTTTTGAATAAATCTCATCTAAAGCAGCGTTTCTTAAAGTGGGCGATAACCCCCCCTTGTGGGCGGTGAGTAAATCTAGGAGGGGCACTGGAGGCAGGGTACTGAACGGTGATCAAAGGTAAAAGTTCCCTTTCCTCTGTCAAACGGATAAGAGGAAACATTGCATTTAATGGTTTCCAGATGTTGAGAACAATGTACGGTAAGGACACAAGTGTGAGATTCATAGAAAAGTTTTCTTAAGAATATTTCCAATTCTTTCTCACACGGGGGGTATAACTTTATGGAACAAAGGGGGCGGTGGATCGAAAAAGTTTGAGAATCACTGGTCTAAAGTTACCAAATAGAATATTACAGAACTTAAAATGTTTAAAAATTTTGAACAGTATGAACGTCACGTTTTAAAGTAATAAATTTTAAAAATAAACTTAATTTTTTAAATAAAATTTTAACGAATTTCGGAAAAAGCATATTTTTCATCAGATATTTAGTTAATGTTTAATAAACTTGAAGTCTTTGCAGACATATAATTTGAAATTTTATATGAAAATAGAAATACGGTAGGACTTGCTTAAGGTGATCAGCCTTGGAACCAAGATAAATGGTATGATTAATTAATATCAATACTTTGAAGCCTGAGGAAATTATTTTTCATGTTTCAGTTTTTAGAACATTTATTTTAAAAAAGGAACTTAAAACGTTACCATATTTTAAATCTAGCAGCTTGTGAAAAAATCCAGCCACAAGTTGTGTAATTATTCCGGTCGTTGCTAATTTTCTTTTCTAAATAATTTTTTATATTTTTAATTATTATCGAATGGCAAAAAATTTAATTTTCAGGGTAGAGATGAGTTTTACAAAAAAAAAAAAAAAAAAAACTGTAAATGCTAGTAACGAGTAAAATCGTCATTAGTCCGACCCTACTGGAGATACACACGACCCCATTATCTCCCAACCTTCTCGAACTTTAACCACCAAAATTTAATTGAATCAATTCCCGTAATACACGAACTTTTCCTAAAATTTTCGACAAATAAACACGAGTTATTAGGCTTCAAACGGGGTGAACAAAATCGTGCGACACACACACTAACATCCATACATGCAGAATCCCCCCCGAACTTCTTCGCATTTCTCGTAATTTCAAGGTCCCCGAGTCCAAAAATGTAAAAATCTTGAAGGGTCATTCTTTGACCGATCGCCATACTTTCTCGCTGCTATATGTAACAGCCGAGAAAGTAAAAATACTTTCCCCTCTCTCCAATGATATATAATTTATTAAAATGTAAGACTCGCACGAGGAAACCCTCCCTTGTTCGTTCTACGTGCAAAACAACGTGTTTCAAGATGACAAAAACGAAGATTTCTCTGTAAAATAATTAACTCTTTGTGGTTACCGTTAAGACAATGACAAGAAATATGTTTAGAAAAGGTGAATGTTTATCCTTGACTTATGAATTTGTGTAAATTTAAAACAGGATAAGTAAAAAGTTGCAATGGAGAATGTTGTTGCTAGAACGAATTTACAAATTGTCTGCAATAATTTAATTCATTAATTATACATTAATTTGATTTATAAATTGCAAAAATTTCTGTGAAAATATCAATATATCGATTGACGAAACAACAAACAATCGACAATACAAATAATAAGAAAAAATATAATAATCGGGCGTCTTATTTGTTTGACTTCGTTTAACGCGGAGAGACGAAATACGCGTCTCTCCGGACTAAATGGGGGCGGAAACGAAAATCCTCCGAGCCTTACCTCCTCGTGGTGCCCCGGGTATCTCCTTTCTGCCGCACTGTGCGGTCGTGTCTAATCAGAAGATTAGATTTTTTTCTCTCGGTAAGTTTACAAGATTCTTCTTTTTCTCCTGCTCAGCAACGGACAGTCGGCAGTTGGTAATATAGAAAACAAGGCAGAGGGTAGATTTTTCCTCCCCGTCGTGTCTCCTCCTTGTCGTGGTCGGGAGGCTTGGTGATCTGTGCTGCAGTGTCTCGATGAGATTTCTCGTCAGAATGTTGCGGCCGGATCCAACTAAGAGAGACACACCAATGCCGAACAGAAAGGCATGGTGCAGAGGTAGCTTTCTGCCTTATCTTTGAGTACACTTTGTCAAAAAATTCACGTGGCTGGTGACATTTAAAATGTGAAGTTTAGAGAAAATTTCTGTAGTTACTATAAATATACATGGAATTCTAGTCTGTAACAAATGTATAAACACATCTTTTTTTATTTTACGTTAAAAAGCTATAAAAATTACTTATATCTACAGATTTTAAGTATAATTTAATACAATTTAGTAAATTTTTAGGGGATACTATAGATTACCACCTATGGAATTTCGGGTCTTTGAGTATATTCTGGAACAAATTATGCTCATTAAGCGAGGTTCCTCTGTACTTTTTTTTTTTTTTTTTTTTGTAACTCTTTCCGCCCAGTGGGCACTAAGAGGGCCTCTTATAGCAAGCCCATTATGGGTTCGGCCAGACCCACAATGGCTCGGCCGGGTGGTGAGGGACGGGGACCGACATATCCGAACGGACCACCCCCCGAAAAATTCCTGGGGATTTTTCGACCTGTCCGGATTTGATCCCGGGTCCCCCAAGGCAACAGGCTGCTAACCTTGACCGCTCGGCCATCCGGCCGACAAGGTTCCTTTGTACTGTACAGATATATAGAAATATGAAGATATGTTAGACAATTATATACTGTTCATACACTAGACATCTGTCATATTCCCACCCATTATCGTACGGTACCTAGGTTACTATTATTTAGTCATCACATAGCTAAAGATAACTAAAACGCCAAACTGAATAGTTAAGGGAGAAGGCTCCAACCATCCCATTTTAATAGTCTGACAAACCTTTATGGGTATGGAAAAAGTTTTCGTGGTTTGCGTAGAACTGTTTTCTAAAATATCCTAGAACTTAGAACGATTAAATGGCACAAAATATGATGATAAAGTATGCGGTATCTAATCTTTTCATTTAGGAATTTTAATCGGTTAAACAATTTATAGAAAAAGAATCAATCAAGACACTGATTTTAATCTAATCGCGTATTGTAAACTGAGCAGAATAATCCACTGATAAAATTGCGATTACTCCACTCCGTTATCTATTATTGGCAATTTTATTTATCGACCTACCAATACCGTTTTCTAACACTCCACGCCTTTCTCATTTAGCCGCCATATTGTAGTAGAAACAACCAACTAGTTATTCTCTCGACGCGAGTATTTTTAAATATACGCTCACTACATCACTTCGGTAAGTATTTTTGATATATTTAATATAAAAGATGATGGTTAATTGTTTTATTCTCGATTTAGATAACCGTGACGAAAATCGCTCCGATTTTACTATTTTATAATTTAATTAATTTGACCCTTTCCGAGACCATTTTGATTAAGATTTATATAATTGATATTCATTTATCGCAACTTTTATTCGGGTCTTTATTTCGCGGAATCATTTAGGTGGGCGTCGTCCGGTGACGCCACACGTATCCTTGTGTGGCGTCACTGGCTTTCGTCTACGACACCATTCTCTAGATATTGTACTGTACTTGTTTTACGACCGATTTCAAATTTCAGGTAATAAATTAATATCGAAATCTTAAATGTCATCTAATAACGATTTTAAAAGTTAAAAGATAGTACAAACTGTTTCCTATATCTTATAATTTCCATTGTTTAAATAGTTAAACCGTTGGGTTATTTCTAAATACTATGATAAATGAAATCGATGCTTTATCTACTAGGAAAGGAAAATATATTCAAAAAAGATTGTATTTTCCGTTGAAAAGGATTTTTATAATTTACATGGAGTAAGTTTTACTATGAAGTTAATTAATAACAGTAAATGTATCCGTAAAAGGCTCGTGTGTAACGTATCCGAGAATAGCCATTTTGTTTTCGTTCCGAAACTGATAATTAAGCTGATACTTCGTTATACGAATGGTTTTTTGATGAGTTTCATTTTAGCTATTTGTATTAAATGGAAAATACTACTGTGACGTAGAACTAAGTAATTTTTGTGAGCCTACTAATGGCCGAGTGGATAACGCGCTGATCAACGGCTGGCCACGTGTTTTCCGGGTTTTCTTCACGTAAATAGGGGCCAGTTTCCCCGTATAAAGTCCCCCGTAGGCGTACAGTACATACGTACGGGTGTGCAAATACTACATACCATGGACATAACGTATATAACGTTTCTATGATATCCATATCAAAAATATGCAAAAAGTTTATTTTTATGAAATTATCCATTTCGTGAAACCGTATCCATAAAACTTCAGTTTTAAACTGAAGCAAATTGAATCGGAAACAAAAATCATAATTTATTTTAAGTGTCTCAGTTACTGATAAACATTTTGAAATTTCTTGTTCTTAATCATACTTTATCATTCCACTTCTGGATTTTTTTATGACTCATCAATTACATAAATAATTTCTTTTTATGTACTTTTACATTGTCTAGCTTGTTTAGATTATACTTTACTACTTGAAAAAGATCAACAACAGAAATAATTTAATGTAGGTGGAATTAATTTCTAATAAATTTTAGTACTCATAAATGTCTAACACATTTCAAATTGCAAAATTTTTAAAATCACAAATAACAATAGTATATTACTTATTAATGTGTAATAATGACTTAAGTAAGGGGTGGCTGTATGTGACTTAACAACAGAGTTCTTTCTATTCCTATAACTAGAAATTTTAGTCGTGAAATGAGGAGCTTAATTCTTTTTATTTATTTTGGATGAAGATAAGGTCTAAAAGAATCTCCAACTTTGATAACTTAGTATTTTTATGTTCTGTAATATGTAATAGATGCAAATTAAAACAATCAGCAAAAATTATAAAAATGATGTACCAAAACAGTTAAAGTTGATTCATTAAAAAAAATTTTTCAGATTAATATCTTAGTCATTGAATAGTGAATACTGACCATCTCTGCAGGAACTAGACTAAGATTAAGAAAGGGGATTTCCTGTATTGGATAGTTGGTCATAAATCCGAGTGGTCATTAAATGGATAGGTTGTTAAGTGAAGAGTGGCTGTATACTTGATTATTTGTTTCTAAACAAAAATAATATATTTTGTGTTCTGCTATATTTTTTTATAACAATGTTTAGTAATTTGCAAAACCATTACTTTTGAATAATGAATATTTATCTGTATTTGTATAATTAATATTTGTTCAAAAGTTCTGTTATTTTAAACATATTCATTAGTCAACTATAATTCACAATTACACAAAATATTTTGGTGTATGTTACTGGCTTAGAAAACTAAAATGTCTTTAAAACATTAGTCTTAATTTCTCTCAAAATTTCCTATATATTGTGAACTGATCACTATCAATCAGTGGCTTATATTTAAATATTATATTATTATATAAACAACTTCATATAACTGTGTGTAGTAAAAAACAATAATAAGTAATTTTTAAACATTTTTTATGCTTGATACTTATATGAATATCAAAGTAACTAGTACTATTTTCATATTAATACTATTGTCATATAATGAATTTTCTTTCTTTCAAAAAAGAAATTATTCTTTTAATATAGAATATCAGGGATGTAGCCAGAAATTTTTATATGAGGGATGCCTGGTTAGACCTATCAGAAAGATCAGTGCAATATCCTTATGTGTTTTAATGGAGGGATGCAATGCCATTGTCTTCCAGAGAACATTGAAAATTCAGTTAGTGGCAGTTTACTTATGATAAAGAATGGGTATCAGAAAACTTGGGCTAATTCCACACACTAACCAGCCTAACTCATATGGCTACATCCCTGAGTACATATAAAGTTCAGTTATTTAAAGCAATCCTTAATTTTTCAGATAAACTCCAAATAAAGATTAATTTTTTCTGGACCCAAAGGAGTTTCTGCCAACAGGTCAAATCCGAATCGGTGTTAGCACCCATGGAGAATTGGTCGCACAGATAGCAATCTGCGCGAGCAATTCCCCATGGGAGCTTGCACGGGTTCGGGATTTGGCCAGCTTAAAAGAGAAGACCGTACCAAAATAGTCTGGATTTGTCGAAGTTGAAGAATTGAATCCATGGAAATAATTGCCATAATTTGGAAGATAACAGTTTATTAAAACAGTCAAAGAGACAATCTGCAATTTACATAATAAAATGTTTATCGTATAGCAGTTTTCAATGTTGCAAGAATAAATAAAATTATAATTCTAAAAGACACAAGCAGTGTCTGAAAGCACCAATTTGTTAAGTTTTTTTATATCTAATTAAATTAAATTTTTACAAAAATTATCATGTATGGGATAAAAATCCTTATTATTAATGTACTTTTACAAAATAAGTAAAAGTTTTTTTATCACAGTTATATTATATGTAAAAATCACTTCATTCCAAAAATATTTTTCTAAATTTTAAATGGTGTAAAATATCCTGGTTAAAAATTGGAAAATAAATTATAAAACTAATCTCCTTGTGCTTGTATCTGTAAAATTGTTTGTATAAAAACAAATATCATAAAAATAGTTTTAAACTATATAATGGAAGGTTGGAGATTATGCGTAACTTCTTGTAATAGGAGGGCCTGGCCTGGTGGTAGTTTCATAAATATATCTTCGGTAATCAACCTCCAAAAAAGCGGAGACTAATACAAAAAAAGATAATGTCAAAAATGAAAATTTAAAATATTGCAAATTACTTTAAAATAATAAACCTGTAATTTTTCGCCAAGCGTTTCTGTCTCAGAGTAATGAATGTGCCAGAGTTCCACTTCTCGCCACGCTTGATCAGTATTGCATGGATCATCCATATAACCTACTAGTAGCTGTTGTCCTTTCATTTCAGATCCTGAAGAGTCCTTACCTTCCTCCAAATGAGTGCATCCTTGAAAGAACTGAGAAAAGTTATTAATTATAATTTTGTTAATTAAATGGCACAATTCAGAAAATGTACTATTTGAAATAAGATTTAGGTTTACCTGTAACATTTCTTCCTTATTTTGCCATTTACCCTTATCCAATTTAAATAAATTTGCAAGCATTTGATATTGATTTTCAGCTCCAACAAAGCTCTTAAAAAATTTTTTTAAGAATTCATTGATTTGAATAATTTTAGTTAAGAAAAAAAACAACAAATGAATAATTACCCCTGGAAGTGTTATTTGATTTTTTTCATTCTTCATTACTATAACTTCCAAACCTTTTCCACCAGCAATTGGTAATTTTGATCTCTGCCATCTAAAAATAATTTATGAAAGCAACTTAAATTATTAATCTAATATAATGATTTGTCTCAAAATTAGTAAAATGTTAATTTTGAGTTATTTTGATATGTGGGATAACAAATGCCATATAAAAATGTATTAATAAGTAGTAATGAAGTTGCTGTGAAAATGTATTGATCATGATAAGAATAGTTATCTTAAATACAAAAGAATTTAAAATAATTTTACATATCAAGAATTTCATCAATCAATATCTAGCCATTAGAAACAATTTAATTTAAAAGTTTTTTTTGTTCTCTGCTATATATGCATTTAAAGGGCTTTAAAATCATACCCATTGTGGGTTTGGCCAGACCCAGTGGAAGTGGCTGATGTTGAGAGATGGGTTTGACTTGACATATTAGGGAAAGAGTTCTCAAATTTTGTAGGGTTGCTTGCCCAGATTTGATCTTGGGTCAGCCAGAATGGTAGGTTGACATCTTAAGCACCTCAGCCATCTGGCTGACCTGATTTATTATTTGAGAAGAATTTTCCAATATAATTATTTTCTGTAAATTTAGAAAAGCAACAAATATCTTACTGTTTATAAATTCTTAATATTCTATATATACTAGTACTATTTTAATTATTGGCAAAACTTCCTTATTTATTTTACAATATTCAATCAATACTACTATAATAAAAAGAAAAATTAATAGGAGTAAGTTTTCTTATGGAAATTATTATAGAATTTTCAATTTTATGATGTGCTACTCTAATTATTATATTTGGAAATATAATTCAACATACAATTATTTATTTCATGACTAATATTTTTTGTTAGAAGATTCTTTAGATTTATCATAAATATTAAGGTCATTGTACAGTAATTTGATAATTACAAACAATAATAATAACTAAACAATTATTTATTTTCCTAGAATTACATTATAATTAGAATTTATAATGTAATATTGGTGATTACTATAATATGCATAATAAAATTTCAAAAAATATTGAGATAGTTTTTTCAAAATATCAATCATTCAAGCATATTATCCAGGCTTTTAACATGTTTAAAGAAAAATGTTCTTAATATTAATGTGTTGCAATTTTTCAGAATGTTTTTTACAATGTTTTTTTCTTGAGAAAGGTCTTTTAACAAAACAGAAAACATTTGAAGTTAATAAATTTGGCTGCACATTTAAAAGGTTTTCGAGTAAGTGTTTATCTATTTTTCAGAATTTTAACTAATTTAAACTTTTTGCCTTTAATAATTGTTATCAAAAGTAACATCAATAAATCTTCCATCATAAAAATATATAATTCATTGATAAAAATAAATTACTTATTTTTTAAATCATTATTATTGGATCAGTTTGAATGAAGTTGTTATTACCTTGTTATTATTATGTAAATGTAATGATTGGGACCCCATCGAGGAAGTATACCTTTTCCTCTAATTCCACTTCTTCCCATTGGATTTCTAAATAAATAAAGTTAATTAAAACATTAAAAGTTAAAATTAATACCTATGCATATCTTAAGAATATACTTAATATATACCGTGGCAAATTTTCACTGTCCAGTTTATAAATTAGTGGGATCCCATCAGAATCGACCATCCATGATTTTCTATTGGTATAAACTCCAGCTACATTGACATTAACAGTATTCCATTGTAAGATGGGCAATGTTTTATCTTTCTTATCTCCTTCATAAATTCTATAATATAAATTTTTGCATATTTGTATCAATATAAAAGCAATGAAACAATTATTTTTAATTTTCACTCTCTTACAAAAGTATATCCTCATCCACATAAGACTGTATTTCAATAGGAAAATCACAGAGAGGTTTAGTGTAAGCTACTGGATCATATTCTGTCCACATGACTTCCCAAGGTACATATTTATCTGGAACAGGAAATCTCTGAATTTTTGTACCAGGATAAGGTGAATGTCTGGATAAAATGTGTATACTTGGACCAGCATGCTCTAAAGAAGAAAAAAAATTTTTTATTAGTAAAAATAAGTTTTTTTAATAATCAAGAAAGATTTAATAAATTCTTAGATTTTCTTTTGAAGTGTTGAACACAAGATCATGTTGTTAACCAATCACATGGCTTCTTTTCCACCTTTATTGATTGGTTAATAACACAATCTCGTATTCAATACTTCAAAAGAAAATCTAGTACAACACGGTTTCACAACAAATGAATAAATTCTTAAATATTGAAATAATTTTTTTAAATCATAAATTTATAATAATTTTATGATTCTTCATAAAAATTATTATTTATACAATGAATCAATAATTATTTGGTAAATTTTTCTTCAGTTGCTATTTTCTTTGATTATAAATAAAGTAGATACCACCTAATTAACTTCTGAAGTATTAGGCATATGTAAGTGGATAAATGGATATACATTATAAATTATTTTTGAATAAAAAATACTAACATAAAATTAGATAAAATTATGAAAGAACTTAATTTAACATCTCAAAGATACCTTACTATAAAATGTAGATATTTTAATTAATATTAAATGAAATAATGAATTTCTCTATTCTTGTTGAATATGAAATAGTATCATTCTATGTGAAATTATGAAAATTTCTATGTAAATAAAGCAAAAATAATCATTGAACTATTTAAAACAATTCATAAATTAGCTTCACCAATAAAATACTATATTTAGTAGGTGACAATTAACAATAAATTATGAAAACTTTCAAACAATAAATTGTTTGTAAATAATCAAATACTAATGAATGAAATATACAAAATGTTTTAAATACACTTTATTTGTTCAATAGAATATAAAATGAAAAAAATCTTGATTTTAAATGAACGATAATTTTATATATTTTATTTTATAGTTTTTCCTTCCTTTTTGTATATGCTCTTTAGGCACTAAGATAACCTTTTAATCAAGCATACAATGGGGTGGCTGGCTAGTGAGGGATAGAGGCTGACATATACAGGATGGACCACCCCAAAAAAATTTGTGGAGTTTTTCTAGACTGTCTAGATTCATTCCTGGGTCCCCCATAGCAATAGGCTGATGCTTTAACCATCTTGACCATCCAGCCATCAAAATTTTATACTAATAAATTTTATTCTTAAAATTAATCAAAAAGCTAATTAATAATATTAACAAACTTATAAAAATAGTTAAAAGTTTTTAATACTAAATATCTTAGTTTTCTATGCCACAAAGCTCAGTTTTGTTTTCCAAGAAAATATGTCCTAAAACTGTGCAAAAAAAAGAGGTTTAAAACTGATCTAAATCTTTTGCTGGATTTTTTAATTTTAAACCACTTAACTTTCCTGGCAACATTTAAAATTTTGGCAATGCCATCTGTTATAATATTTTATTTAAAAAAACTTATATTTTTAACTATTATACAATGGTAAAAAGCTTAATTTTGAGTAGGGATGGGTTTTATAAAAATTGTTAATGAGTAAAATCATCATTAGGTCCAACTCTACTCGATATATGACACGCAACTCCTTTATCTCCTGCCCTGTCAACCTTTAACCAACAAATTTAATAGCATCAATTCCCCTAACATACACACATCTCTCATAAAAATTCTGAAATTTTTGAAAAAAATACAGGAGTTAAGTTTCAAAAAGAGTGAAGAAAATTGTGTCACAAATAAACATCCATACCTACAGAAAATCCCCCAAATTTTTTTGCATTTCTTGACATTTCATGGTCCCTTGAGTCAAAAAATGTAAAAATCTTAGGGTCATTTTTTGACTGATTGCCATACTTTCCCTCTGTTACATATAACAGAGGGAAAGTATGGCAAAGGAAAGTAAAAATTGTCATAGAGATAAATGTAGATTGATAGCAATCATAAACTTGACTGACAAGTAGTGTACAACCAGCTTAGACTTTACTTGGCAAACTTTGATTTTGAATATCTCAGCCCATAGATCAAATTTCAAAATTCCATTCCAGCTTTGTCATGACACTGGCCTTGCCAAGTTATATGTATTTGCAAAAAAATTGCATTCAGTGATCAAGTGGTTGCTTTGGACTTCAATTACAGACAAAACACTGACTTATGCAGAACTCCATTAAAGCTCCACTAAAATAAATGGATTAAGAAAATCAAATTAATACATTAAAACTAAATTCATGAATCAGTTAAAAATACAATAAAATAAAATTATAACAAGAAATTCTATCATATTTCCAAATCAAGCAAATATGATCATTTTAAAATAATTTTACCAAGAACTATAAATAGATCATACGTATGCAGACATTCTATTCATTTATATAAAACAACTTTACATAAAATTACCTTCATGCTTTTCTGTTATATGTTTTATTGATTCCAAATATACTTGAGACACACGAACTGAATGTTCCAATTCTCTCATTCTGCCTTTCAACTGTTTCAATATTTTTTTCTGATACTCAAGATCATCAGTCATATTTAATATACTAGAAAAAAAAATTTTATTTTATAATTTGATTTGGAAATTAATTAAGTGTGAATTAATTCTTTATACAATTGAAATCAAAAATACATTCTTTATATGAAGTTTTTATCACTACTTGAAATTCATAATTACAAATTTTGTATTCAATTTTAAATCTTAAAGGGGGGTTACAATGTGGTCCTCAGAGGTTTCATTAATATGATTTTTATGTACCAGCCTTGATGATTTGAGAATCCAAAATTCTTAATCAACATAATATTTTGTTTTATTTTTTAATTCTGCTACTCTCATCTAAGCCTGAAATGGCTTAGATAGAGTAGATAGATAGATAGATAAGCCATTTTATGCTTAGATGAGAGTAGGATGAAATGTTAAGGTTTTCTCTCAAAATAACAGTGATGTCCATCTCTTTCTGACAAACTAAGAACTAATTACCTAAATTGTGATTGGCCATACAATTGAAAAACTTCACCCATATTGGTTTAATTTCATGAAACTCAGTCCATATAAAAGGGCATATTGGAATCCTCACCTCATTCAAGTCAAAAAATTTCTGTCATAAGATTCAAGTCATGGGCAAAAGGAAATTTGTATTCATATACTACAAATTTCTATTTATTGTTAACCAAATGGGATGGTTTTAACCAAAATTTCAGTTGTAAACAGTACTTATTGATCAACCACTAGACACACATGAGGACATTTTGTCACTCTCTCTCTCTAAATGTTCAAATTGTTGAGTGTAAAAGTATATTCAGATGTACAGAAGAATTACTTGATTAAAAACCTTTAAAAGTCTTTACTTTACAAATAAATATATTATTAACAATAACAGAGGATTAGCACTCTATCTCAGACCCATGTGACAGTGATATTTAACAAGGTGTGTCCTTTATTACATAATGTAGAGGTTTGTGTAGACCAACCACTTAGATCTGACCATGATTGTCAATAAAAAATACAGATCTCGTGGTCTTAGTCTTAGGTCCTCCTTTGCCAAGTAGCATACTAGGATATCAGCTGTCTCAGGCAAATGTAGTCCGCTGCAATGGTTTCAGCTGATCTCATGGTACAAGCTTTTATTGAGCAAAGGAAGAAAAAGTGCTTCTCGAACATCTTCAAGAAAATAAAAGTTAAAAATCCCAACCAACTTATGAATAAGCGAAACCTTTCATTGAAGACAATGTGGTTCAGAACAGTGTGCTTTACTCATATTTGCAAGATTGTTGGTTCTTATCTCAATAAGTGAATTTTTCAAATCAATACAATTTATACATAAAAATAATTGTAAATACATAAATAGACAAAATGTATAAACCCATTTTCTATTAAAAATGTGTATTTTCTCTTCTTTCAATATTCATTTTTGGAATTGTGTTTGTTAAAATAAATGTAAAGTTTGTTTTTAAAACTTGAATAATTAATAAAATCATAAACTTAAAATAATTAGTCTTACCTTATAACTTTAACTTACTTTTACTATCTGCTTGTTTTATTTGCTATGAAGAAGGAATATACTTATGATATAAACAACAAGAAAGAAAAGAGATGACATTGAAAAATGTTTGAATTGTTATGTATGGCAGTAAACAATGTGATAATGAAAGTTAGTTATAACTAATGATTTTTTGAATTTATTTATTACTTAAATTGTCAAATTATTCATAATATTCTTAATTCCCAAATGTAAAAAACTTTTTTGGTTAAAAAATAAATTTTAAGTTTTTAACTTTGATTTTCTCATAAATATTTAAGAAGCACACTTTCTTCTTTTGCTCAATAAAGGTTCATAGCAAGGCTTATCCACACAAACATTATTATTGAAATCTCTGAAAACATGTCATAATCTCTCCTTGTAAGCATCTTTTGACTGAAGGCAATATGTCAGCATCCTCTGCAATACAAAAGTAAGAGCCAACAAAAATTTGCCAATGTTTGTTGGCTATTAAAATAAATGTAGTAAGTTTATTAAAACACCAGTGCTCCGAATAAGAAATTATGTCTCATACTGTTGAATCTTGCTTTTATAAAAGTCTATCTGATGTCTTATCATATATAATTTTTTTTTAATGTTGAAATTTAATCCATAAAAACTTTTGATATTTATGTGACTGGTAACTGCAATTGAGAAGCACTGATATAAACTAATTAATTGGAAAATCTTTTTACCGTGTTTTATCAATACAGTTAAAAATAATTCCTCTGTAAGCAAATCTCTTATTAAAATTTTGATAAATCTGTTTCTGAAGAAATGACCTTAGTTAAAATACAATCATAATTTTAAAACTTTTGAATTAAGTTTCTAATAGAAGAAATTATGCCTATCTATCTGTAGAGTAATCCACAAGTCATTAATTATATGATCCATTTATTTTGAAAATGGGGCAAGTCCAAAAAATGAAGGTTATGATAATAATAGATAAAATTTAGTATGATCTTTTTATCAGTAAGCAATCTATAATCAAAATAAGTCAACATCCTTAATATTTTGGCAATGGAAGTTCTGATGGTTAATGGTAGTTATTGAAAATTTGTTTATTTTGAAAATGGTTCAGATCTATCTTGGATAAAAATTATTTAATAGCCTAACATTTTACAATATCATTTAGCTCTAGTAAAATTTAGTAATATTGGCAACACTGTGAAAACCTAAAAATTTCATGTTATTCAGATATTTCTCATTTAATTCAAATAGTGTAAATATAGTAATGTAAAAGTCATTTAAAATTCTTGATTTATCAAAAACAAGGAAGCCGAAGTAATTTCAGAAATAAAAAATATATTCTCTACAGTTGGAACTTTTTAAAGGGGTAATGCACTGACCTTTTGCACATTTCCAGCAATTCAGTATAAACCATAAGCAGGCAAAAAGTTCAGCTAAAAACTCTGTTAAAAGCCTGATACTGGCCCATAAAAGAGGCTGAAAACATTTGATTCTGATTTATATCAAATTACTGGAAACATGCAAAAGGTCAGTGCAATACCCTTTAATTTCAGAAATATAAAATTACTTTCTTTGTATGAAAAACCCAGGCCAATTATATTAATTTAATGACTTAAGGAATTTTAAAAACTTTAAAATTTTTGTTAAATATATTTCTGATTCTAATAATATATATTATATAATTCTATAAAATTTAAAAGGAACTTAAAAATTTAAGGACATGATGGATTTATTATTATATTATATAACCATGAATACTTTAAAATGCTAAACCCTAAATAAACTCAAAACATATATAAAGCAGTAAAAATTATTAACAAAAATATATAATTTTAATGCTTTACTTTTATTTTTCATCAACTGAATAATTATTTAAATAAAATATAATAATATTTGTTGTTATTGAAAATAAAACTGAATGAACTGAAATATTAGTCATTTAATTAATGATTACAATAATTCACTAATTCTGAAAGTGACATAAGTCCATTTGGGTACAATAAAAATCTTCAATTTTTTCAGCCAACATTGATAAACACTATTGGATAATAAGTTTACATTATCTAACATCACAAAATAAATAAAAGTTGTCTATTAGTGCTTAACAATTTTTTAAATTTGTTGAAACAAATCCTTAAATACCTCAAAACAAGGAAAAGATAGATGTATTTAACCCATTTTCAAAATAAATGGTTCATATGTAAATAATCTAATTGCAGTCTAGAAATTATTTGACTATCTTAATCTATCCCAGAGTAATGTTAAACTTGTAATTATTTATAATTTTTTTTAGGAAAAAGTATTTACTTACGCGTCCATTTGTTTACTTAATTTATCTTTATCTCGATCCTTTTCTTCTTCTTTACTAAGATAGTCTTGGGCTAACTGTCTCCAATAGTTGTAATCCTTTTCAGAAAGTGAACTTTTGTCTTCTGCTTTTACACATAATGCATCCTATAAATGTATTAATAATTTCATTTTGAAAGATATTCTCAAAATATTTTAAATAAATTATAATTAAAATATAAATATATTTTTATAACTCACCACTTGATCTTGTTTTTGACAAAAAGCACAGGTCAAGCATTTAATTGCCCATTTAAAAATTATATATATATAACTTATAACACATAAGGGAGGTGGCAAACAGGAACGATTTGCAAAATCCACCACAAGTTGATATCGTTGAAACTTCCAAATAGCATCTGTTTCCATTTGAAGTTTAGATGCAGTAGCACTTAAAAAATCATAGTATTATTATTATTAATATTATAAATTATGAGAATTAAAAATAAAAATTTTTTAATGAATAAAAACATACCTAAATAATGCATAAAGCAAGGTGAGTAAAATTAATTTGAGAAGAACAAAATACTGAATGGAAAATATATATGGCCACAATCCATCATTTGGACAAAACTTATCTGCATCTGAAATTAATATATTTTTAATAAAATTAAGAATTTAAAGAATTTTTATAATCCATAAAAATTTATGAATCGATCAAACAAAAATTCCTTTTATTTAAACAAATGAGAAATAATAGATCAAGTTTTATGCCTTTGGTGTCCTTAACTATAGTTTTTATAATTTAATTGTCTTCTAGGACTTATTATACTGTTATTATTCTGCAAATTAAGAAAACAAATCAGAATAAACAGTCTTTATTTTTCACCTAAACACATGTTATACAATGTTGTTGTGTTTTGGACCTGCTGATGAGAAACCAACAGGTCTGAAACACAACAACATTGTATAACATGTGTTTAGGTGAAAAATAAAGACTGTTTATTCTTATTTGTTTTCTTAATTTGCAGAACAAGTCCTACAGTATAATAAGTCCTAATAATAAATAAGTCCTAGTAGACAATTAAATTATAAAAATTATGAGAAATAATAGTTTTTACTACAATAAATTATTTTTATTTGGAAAATGAACAATTTTCTTCAAATTATTACATTAATTTCTGGATCATGTGTTAATAAGAACGGAAAACGTTTTAAATTATGCAAAAATTTATAAAGCAATAAGAAAATTTAAAAAATAATACAAATTAAAAACTAAATACAAATAAAATTCACTGTCTTCTCATATACCTTCTAACCATCGGAATACAATTTACATTGCAGAATTGACATTTCTTTGAGGTTCTTCCTTGTCTTCAATTATGTAAATTGAATAAAAGTCTCTCTGGAATTGGATTACAGGAATCTGGTTCCAGCAAAACTTTTAACCAATTTACATAATTGTAGGTGGAAAGAGCTTCAAAATAAAGCTTAACTCTGCCAATGGTAATTGTGTTCCTGTGGTTGAAAAGGAAGTAAGAAGACAACAAATTTTATGTGTATTTAGTCTTCAATTTATGTTATTTTTAAATACATTTCACTTTTAATTTTTAAATTTTTCCAAAAACAAAATATTTATTTTTATAATTATCTGATAATAATAATTAGAGTTTAAAAACACAACTTTATTAATTAACTTTTGTACAAAATTTTTTTATACTATTCAAAATAATACAATTTGTTTTAAAATTATTAAAATATCATTTTAAATAATAAAAATTATTATATAATTAAGTGTATAATTCTACAATCATATTTATATTAAATTTATATTTAGTTTAAATATGAGTAAAGGAATTAAAATAGGAACAATCTACAACATAAAGGATGTAAACATTAATCCAGTTTAAAATGATTACTATATGAACAAATTAAATGTTTTTCCTCTATGAAATTTCAAATGCCTTCAGATGTTCAAATTAAACTATTTATTTCAATATAAAAATTTTTTTAACAATGGAAATTTTAAATTGCAACTACAAACTTGTGCCTGTGGAGCAATGACTGCTTATGACACACCCATCATTGCTCCATAGCAAAGGAATGATGGTCCAGGTTATGCTAAGGTTTTATTTTAGTTCTAGCATATTTCTGATTTGTATATACCATCATAGATTATATGCAAGAAAATATAATAATTATTCAATTTTGTTTTATATATTCATCTATTTATTCACTTAATAAAATCAGCCAATGACTTATTATTAACAAGAAAATAAATATATCCTTAACATTTTTTATTAATTAATTCTTACAATTTGATAATATAATATGAAATTAACTAATAACTAAACAAAAAAAAATTATACAGCATCTGAATAAAAAATTAAATCAAAACCTGATTTTAATTTAAATTATCATTTTATAATTATTTTTTAACTTACATTTTCCAATATTTGAGCAAGTTGTAATATTATTTATGTTGCCTTTTTCTCTACACCAGTCTTTACCTGAAATTTTTAAGTTTAAAAATTTAATTTACAATTTAAAAAAAGAAAGAATATTCATAAATTAATTTTACCTTGTAACTCATCAATTGGTGTTATGAAGAGAGAAAACCATGCACGATGAAAAGCACGTCTGAATAATTCTGAATCAAGTGGAAAATCTGGATATAAAGTAGCTTGTATGACTATTCCACCACTAATTATAACAAGCATTGTCATCCTCATGAAATTTAGAAAATCAACAAGAACCTTCAAGGAAAAAGATATTAAAAATCTTTAAATGATTTTTCAGAAGTCATTATTTAAACTTTTTTATATTAATAAATGATACAGTACAAACTGGACATACATTAAACATAAAAAACAACCTTTACTTCATCCAACAATAAACTTTCAAACATTTTAAAATCACTTAAGACTCATCTTCAGATTCAAACTTATGGAATAAACTACAAATGCAGGTGTTCCATTGGATTTAAAAATAAGTATTAATTTGCAATAAACCAGAAATTTGTAAAAAAATATAAATATAACTCATTATAAAATTAGAAATAAATACAAATAATGGACATAAGAACATAATATAACAAAATGAATAGCTTATGCCAAACTATACTGTTTTAATAAAAAATTTTACATGTTGGGAATAGATACTGCATCTCTTATTGATGTATTCTTCCTTTTCACTGGCTTTGCACATCTCCAGAATCTTGGTGATATTATAAGTTAATGCTTATTTTTAAATCCAATGGGATGTCCATGTGTGAGGTCTATTTCATGTGTTGAACCTGAAGATTAATCATTAAGTGACTCAAAAAACATTTATTTGAAATTTTATTGCTGGATGAAGAAAAGTTGTTGCTATTTCTTTATGCATTCTAATAATTTATTACTAAAATCTATTTACAAGCTGTTATCAAATTTATTTGTCAGTAAAGTTTCACATTACCAATAAAATATTACTTCAAACTATTGTAAGACTGTAAAAGTATCATTTATTCAAATCTTCAAATAACTAGTTTGGAAGTTTACAATAAATAAAATATATGACTATAATTTACTTTTACAATTTAAATTAATCTACTATCCTTGATAATTTGAATTTTAGATACTAATTATCAATTGTAGTGAATAAGAAAATGTAAATGATATGAATTGTTAGTTGACAAACATCTGAAAGAGAAGTTTTCTAAACAAAGTTATCACCTTTATTTAGAAAAAAATTAAACCTAATACAAACCAACAAAAGATGTATATAAAATAGTACACTGCCAAGAGAAATATGGCAACAATAAAAAGTGAACAGGAATGACTTTTAGCAACATGATATAAAATCAGACATTCATTTCTTTCTTACGGGCAACATGAATTATGAAATGTAAAATTTAAATATTTTTAATGCCCCCAATTTAATCCCAGGCCTCTCAGAGCATAAGTTGATGCCTTATCCAACTCAGCCATCTGGCCATCACTTGGAAATTTAGTCAAGAAAGAATTAATTAGAAAATTTAAGTTTAAAACAAAATCATTATTGATCAAACATTAATTTTACAGTATGATAGAAACAATAAATGGAACATTTCTTCTACTGTATGTTTTAAATAACAGACAAACAAATGTTTTTTTGGCATATTGCCCAAACTTTGATTTTAGTGCATTAGTATTAAACACCTAAATAAATAAGAGTTAAAAACACTTAATACATTTTTTTCACAAATGAGAATGATCAAAGCTAGCAATAACATTTAATACATATACCTCAAGAAAATTTTCAGAATAAATGATTTATATATAACATATACAGGATCTTCCAAAAAGAATTTTACTATTTTAAATTACAGTAATTATATTAATTATTACCTTAAAATAATTTAATACATTTCAAAACATAGAAAATCTCTTCAAATTTCATACCTGTTCATTACAATCCCTCAAAATGTGCACCTTGTGTCACATGATATACATCCAGCCAATAGTCAATTTCTTCCCAGACTCACTACAATATATCCATTGTCACTCCTCCCAAAGCAGTTATAATTTGATTCTGCAGCTCCTGCAAATTCCTGAGCAATGGTGGCAAAGACAGTGTCCTTCACATAGCCCACAAGAATAAATCACAAGTTGTCAGATCAAGGGACCTAAGAGCCAGCAAAACAAGATTGTCATTAGGTCCATGATGTCTGATGCCATGCCCCAATCACTGAAGAAACACACAATTCATAACTTCATATGAAAATGAGATGGAGCCTCAACTTGCTGGAAGATATAGTCACCAGAACCTCTCTCAGTTAAGAAAATGGCCAGAACAGTGAGTCTGAGAAGAAATTGACTATCAGCTGGATATTACCAAATACCTAATTTTTAGTTTTTACAATTTTTAAAGTTTATCTTCAAAGACATTAGATAAAACAAAAAGATCATCTATGGGGCAATTAAAGTTTTTGTTTGATGTATCAACTTTTTAGGCTTAAATTTTCAAAAATTTTCTTTAACAAGAAAAGCCTTTCTGAAATATTCAATATGATAAAATAAAACAAAACACCAACTCCTTAAAGCATTAGTAGTATTTGAGATTTTATTTAATTATATGTACCATATTTCCAAGATTAAACTTGGGGATTCAAATAAATCCCAGTTTTTGAATAAACTCCAGGAAATAAAAATTCCATTAAAAATAAACCCTGGATTGAAAAGTAAGGGAAACATGTTGAAGTACTGTACAGGGTAAATGTAGTTATGAGTGACAGAAAAGGAGTAAAAAAAATTCTAAACCTTCAAATTATCTAGAGACAGACAGCATTTTCTATTCCAAAGTTCGTGAAAAAATTTTTTGAAATAAAATTATAAATATTGTCATATTGAGCAGGGAAAGTTGCAACCAAGTCCAGAGTTTATCAGCCAAAGTGTAATTAGAAAAATTCTAATTGGAAAGATATGGAAAGTTTGAACCAAAAGATAGCTGTCAAGATTTTGATTCCTGCAACGACATTGAAGCAGACACAAATGACAATGTAATAACTAAATTGAAAGATAATGAATCAGATTGACTACAGTAATGCCCAGAGTTACATAAGTAATGCGAACCATAGACCTTTACATAACTCAAATTTTACATAAGTCAAATTTGTAAATTGCTTAAGTATAACTACATAATTAATAAATTAATACAGTAGAGAGTCGTTAATCCGAACCCCGGTAATCCGAATCGCCGGTTGTCTGAATGATTTTCAGTCGGACTGTGTCGTGCTGAATCGAACATTTTTGATACTAGATTTACTTCTAAAGTATAATTTTTTTGTTTTTATATTTTTCAATATATTTATTTTGTTTGTACAAAATAAAGTAATAATTTTTAATGATACAATAGCCTTGATTATTATTATAAAAATTTTTGTTAGGCTTAAAATCGACGAAAATTCAACACGAAGCGATACGCAATGGAGAAAAATTTGAACATCGGACAGGTTAATATATTTTTTCGTACATAATCGGTTATCCGAACAAATCATTAATCCGAACAACCCGTCCCCAATTGATTCGGATTAATGACTCTCTACCGTACTGTATTTATTATTATATGTGTACTGTACATATATTATTTATTTTTTTGTATAATTCAGTTTGTTGTTTCAATTACATTTTAACAGTACAGTACTGTAAATAAGCAATGAACACTATGTAAATTTAGCAGTGGTAAACAAGTTGTGTATTAAACAAATCACTTGAGGCAAACTACACTAATAACGTGAAACAATACACACAGAAAAACAAGCAATGATGATGTGCTTGGTTTCTCTGCTCAACCTTCACTGAGTACTGTAGAAGAATCTTGTTTACATGAGTGCCCAATATGTTTGCAGATGTGCTTACAATTAGACTGTAAAGTAACAGATTAGTAGAGCAATAAAGTAATAAATTAGTACAGTGCAAAAGAAAGAAAGGAATAGAGACAGAGAATGAATGTTTGAAATGGAATAATTCTTTGTATAATTACATATTACTTTACTCAGATTTTTTTCCAATTTTTGAGATTTACATTTTACATAACTGCAAATTTATGTAAGTCGTGTGTTACTTAACTCAAAGTATTACTGTATAAAACAATAATTATTTCAAATATTATAGCAGTAACCAATAAATATGGTCAATAATGGTTTTGATAGTTTGAAAAATGTACAAGTAATTAAGGTATTTCTTTCAATTTTTACTCATATTCTGTTGCAAGATAATAAACACCAACATAAAAAAACACTGGAGAAGCATGTTTTAAAAATAAATCTGAGGTTTAATTGAGGAAATATAGTAAAATATTATATACAGAAAAATTGTAAGAAACAAAAGTCTATCTTAAACTTACCATTAGTTTCACTCTATAAAGAAGTGGTCCTAAAGTTGGTGATATAGGAAGATAAATAGCAATGAGTCGATAATAAAAATATAATAATCCAACACACAAGAGAATCTTTCCATTATATGGTTTTAAAAAAATTCCAACATTCAAAATTCTGCCCAAAACATATAGAACAACGAATGCTATTATCAAGAGTATTTCTACACACTTCAGAAATAATGGTACACTGGTATATTTCTGGAAAAAAAAATTATTATTATTATTATCATCATGAGGAAAAAAAAATATTTATTTATTTACTGAAAAGAGAAAACAACTGTAAAAACCAAACAACCTTTCTAATCCAGCATTTAATTTTGAATAAGCGCACATTCTGCTTTCAGATGGCTTAACTAACTTATTTTAAATATACTGGAATATATGCTATGTTCAAATAAAAATATAATATTTAATAATTTCCTTGGAATGTAAAAAAATCCAGCAATGAGTTGTGTAACTTTCATGGCAAAACAATTTAAAATTGTATGTGGTGCCATCTGTTACGAAATTTAATTATTAAAACAATTTTCATATTATTAGGTCGTTGAAAAATGAAATGGCCAATTTTTTTTAAATTTAAACTTCCCAGCCTTGTAGTTCAACTTTTTTCCACATGAATAGTGCTGTATATTTGCAATTGGATGAGCACACATATAATATGTGAATTTAGAACTGTAATCCCATTTATATTGCGAGTTCCACATGTTTAAGAGTATTTTTTCTGACAGCAAGGAAAAAAGTATATTGAATATTTTTCTTTTACAAGTATAAGCAGGGACAGAACACAACCAATAAAACCTTTGGTGAAGGTTCTATGAGTGAACAGACCACCAGACATTGGTTAAAAAATTTTATTCCAAGAATACAAATCTCAAAAATCAGAATTGAAGAACATCGTTGAATCAGAACATCTGACTGTCTAGGAAATCATGGAAAGATTGAACATTCTGAACATTATTCAACTATTTCTCAACATCTAAACATATTAGGGAAAGTCAAGAAGCTCGAAAAATGGGTACCACACAAACTTAGTGAAAGATAAAGAGCATCATTTGGAGGTCTGCAGTTCTTTAATTATTCATCACAAAACTGAAAGTATTCAAATGAAATTCTTTCCCCATCCACCTTATTCTCCAGACTTTTTTGCCAACAGACTATCACTTTTATACATTTGGACAGCTTTTTTGGCAAGGAAAGTTGTCAAGAAAGAGGATGCAATAAAAAATACCTTTAATGACTTTTTGGCTTCTCATTCTTGTGATTTCTATCAAATTGGCATTAATGCATTTTTATTGTATTAGGAAAAGTATATTAATGTTGGTGGAGACAATTTTGATTGAATATGTAAGTTTTAAATTAAATTAATAAACATTCAAAGTCAGAAGTAAAAATTGGCCATTTCATTTGCAAAACCTAATATTAATTATTATAAAATGGCAAAAAGCTTAATTTTAGGGTAGAGATGAGTTTTATAAAAAATTGTAAATGCTAATAAACAGTGAAATCATTCAACGCCATTTGAAATATGACATACGACACTTTCTATCTCCCTATCCCCTTGATCTTTAGCCACCAAAATTTAATAGCATCAATCCCCTTAATACATAAACTTCCCTGCAAATTTTCAGAAATTTTTGACAAAAGGTGTTATTAAGCTTCAAAGAGAGTGAACAAAATTCCCCCAACACATACTAACATCGTTACATACAGAAAAATCCCAAATTTTTTTTGCATTTCTTGATATTTCAAAAATGTAAAAATCTCACAGGGTCATTTTTTGACTGATTGCCATACTTTCCTTCTGTTATAAATAACAGCCAGAAAAGTAAAAACAATTCCCAAAATGCTTACACTAATAAATGTATTCTAATTTGTATTGTTTATTGATAGAATACAATAAAATTAATTAAATTTATAAATTGTAAATTTAAGATAATTAAACAATATAAATTTCTTCTAAACATCAACAATCTGCTTATATTTTTAACAATTTAACTATACTTCAATTTTAATTTATTCACAAATTATCAGATAAAGTACTCACTTTGAATAGAATATATGCTCGTCTGATATTTTCTATGGCTATGAGAAATGTCCACGAACAGACAATTATGTCTAGAATTAAGATACCACAAGAAGGAGCAAGAACTGCAACACTAAATATCCCCAAATAAAACATATAAAATAACTGAAATGGTCAAAAATAAAAATAATTAGATATTACAAATTGGAATAAATTTAAAAAATAATTTATGAAATAAAATAAAATTTAAGCAACATTATAATATAGCCACAAAATAATATATAATTTTAAAAGATTTATTTCAGAGAGAGTATTTTTAATAATAATAAAACAAAGTGGAGGGCGTGTTTGAACGTCGACACTGCGAGTGACTTTTCTGCAAACCCTTCATTGTGCAGGGAAGTGGTAAATTACTGTTTAATTAATTAACCTAGGACTAAAATAAGTTCAAACTAACATTATCTAAGTGAAGGTAAAGGAAAAAGCAAAAAAATTCAAAAAAATAATAATATGCAAAGATCTCCAGTCAGGCGTGGAAGACCTCCATTGACTAGAACAAGGACAGAGAACAAACAAGCTCAACCATGCACTTCAAGTTGTAAACTTATTACGGATTACGGAAAACAACCGAAAAATGATTTACAAGAAGGAACAAAAGAACTCTCGAATCAAAATATGGAACCTGGTCAGCAGAATTTATTGGGCTCAACAGGTGAGTCACTTAATATTAATTCAAGTCTTCTTACTAATTCGGCTAATCAACTTGACACCACAACGGCACTTCTATGGACTAAAATATCAGATTTAATAAATACTTCAAATGATAAACTGTTAGAACAAATGGCCTATATAAAAGAAAATGTAAAACGAATACGTCAAGATATACGTGAGACTAAGGAAAGACAGATAAATATGGAGGAAGAAATTAAAAATTTACAACAACAACTAGAAAACCAAAAAAGTGAAAACGAACTAATGCAATTTAAAATGGACTTTGTAATTAATGATTATAATTATAAAAACATAATTGCATATAAATATCCAAACTCGAAAACCATATTTAAGTTAGAGGTATATAACTTTATGACAATGTACTTAATATTCACGATATACCCAAACTGAGATAATAGAAACAAACTTAATAACAAAGCAACCTAACATAACAGTAAGAATAACATTCAGTAATAAGCAACTTCGTGATAAATTTTTCTATACTTTTATTCAAAAGAAACAACAAAAAAATGCATTAGAAGAATGGGAAGATATGCAAATATCCCCAGATTTGACTAAAAACTCAAGAGATAAGAAGGAAAAATTTACTCCCAATACTTCATGAATTGAGAAAACTAAAAGACCAAGTGAAACTCTGTAATGATATATTAATGATAAACCAAGAAAAAATAACATATAGCTTAAAATTGAGCAAATTGGTTTATGTAAACAATTTTCGTCTTTATAGTAATCAAATAAATACAGATAGTTGATATTATGTTAAGCAAAAATATACGCAACAAAAAAAGTCATAAAGAATAACCAACTGGTTTCCATAGCTAACTGGAATGGCCAAGGAATAAAAAATAAAATGTCACTAATAAATAACTTTTGTGTTAGATACGAACCGGATATTTTAGCTATTACTGAAACTTGGATTACTTTGAATTTGTATTATAAAACAAAATTTTTCAATAACTTTATAGTAGAATCAATCCAAGCACAAAAACCTACAGGTCCAGGCCACCCAAGCAGAGGAATGTGTGTCCTTATAAAAAAGAACTTTGGTAAAATAATTGATATAAAAAAATGTAATAATTATATGCTACTGCTTATCTCATTACAAAAACCTACTTTTGTAAATAAAACATATAATTTAATAACATTATTAATTGCTTATATTCTGCCTGATGACTTAAGTACGTAAAAAAATATTTTTAAAACATTAGAAAGTTGGAATCATGTTTCTCTGCTCACTTTGGTAATGGGAGATTTTAATGCAAAGATTGGTGAGTTAACAGATTCAAAATACAGAGGCGACAATGTCTATATATCTAATAAACATCTATCGAAAGATAAACAAATCAACAGACTGGGTAAAAACCTTATTGAGTTGCTAACGGAACACAGATTGTTTCTCCTTAATGGTAGAATTCAACAGGATAGTCCGGCTGAACATACCTGCTTGACTAATACGGGTGCTTCGACCATAGATTTTACAATCTGCTCTGAATTATTCTTAGATTGCTGTGTAGAATTTCAGACCACAAATTTTGATATTTCAGATCATTTTCCTACAATAGCAAAATTCCGTTTATTTCCTTCTGAGAATTCAGATAATACACATAACAACAACTTCAAGATAAGGTACAAATTGACCAATTATAAGTCCGACATTGAAAAATCGGTTAAAAAATATGCTAGAAGTAACTAACTACAATTGTGAAGAGGTTTACAAAATAATGATAAATATCATGAATGATTACATAATATTAAACAAGGATAATAAAAACGTGCAAAACAAAAATAAAAAAATTTGGTATGACCTCGACTGTTATAAAGGAAAACTGCGGAAGCAACAAGACTTAAAAATTTATAGGCAAAATCCTAATAAAGAAAACTTGATTAATTATAAAAATTCCAAACGAATCTACAATAATTTAATCAAGACAAAAAAGAAAAACTACCTTTGTAGAATTGAATCAAATTTAATAAATAATAGTAATAATAGCAAAATATTTTGGAACACTATTCGAAAATTTCGACCAAAAGCTAATCTAGGGGACATCAACATTTGTATAGAATTCGAAACTTGGAGGAAATTCTATCAAAGATTCAATATAAATAATTTAAAAATTCCAATGAATAGAATTATTAATTACTATGATGATTATTTAAACGCTGACTTGACTATGAATGAACTCGACGAAGTAATTCAAAAAACAATACCACCCCTGGGGATGATAACATACCAACCAAATTCTTAAAAATGTTGCCAATGGAAGCTAAAATAACATTTTTGAAAATATTCAATGCTATGTACAGCACAATGTCCTATCCTGAATCTTGGAATTCCATAATCATGACGATAATTTATAAAAAGGGAGACCAGACGGCTCCAGAAAACTATAGACCTATAGCTTTGTTATCTACACTTAGAAAATGTTTCACCTCGATACTTGCAAGAAAATTCCAACATTGGATCAAAATCAACGAGTTAGAGGCAGAATTTCAATTTGCTTATACAAAAAATAAAGGCACTGAATTTGCGATATTCACCTTGCTCATGATTATTCAATTATATCTCGTAAAAAAACATAGAAAAGTGTATGCTGCCTTCATAGATATTACAAAGGCATTTGATTCAGTATACGTACCATTATTACCACAAAAACTTAAGGAGAGTGGTGCAAGTTCTCAATTTATAGGAACAATATCATTATTATTTCAAAATTATAAAATAAAAATTAAGCACGGCAAAAATACTCTTTCACCATTAACGCATTCACGTGGTATTCTTCAAGGAGACCCACTGTCTCCATATTTATTTAACTTTTATCTGAAAGATATAGATCATCTTTTTTCTGAAGTAAATGATGGCATAGTTATAAGTAATAAAGCATTTCATTATATTCTCTTTGCTGATAACTTGGTTGTGGTAGCACAGACAAAAATTTCTCTCCAAAGGAAAATTAACCAATTAAATTCGCATTTTAAGTCTAAATATTTGGCACTTAATTCAAGTAAAACTAAAATAATTATTTTTCGGAACAACAGTAAAATATCTGCTAATGAAACAAAAATATATCATGAAAATATCTTGCTACAAAATGTCAATGAGATAAATTATCTAGGAATTAATTTTGATTGGAATTTAACATTTAAATCACATATTTCTAAACTCAACAATAAAGTTAAACAAGCAATCGACAATCTTTTGTTTTTAGCAGCATATTGAAAACTTCTGATTTAAGAATACACATGAAACTTTATAATTCAATTATTAATCCTATGATATTTTACGCCAGTCCCATCTGGAGCTTGGATTATCTCTATAAATTAGAACTATTTCATATTTACTATTAACGCAGATTATTTCAGTTAGAACGGACAATATCTGGATATGCACTACGCCATGAAACCAATCGTATATGGTCCTTCCCGTTTATATTAAAACGCATTATAAAATTTTATTACAGGCTCAAATTCAATAGTGACACCAATTTGATTGCTCTATACCATGAAAATATTAAGCAAAGTAAATTTCAAAAAAATAAACAGCTATGGCATAATAAATTAAAAACTATCCTCAACTCTTTTGGAGTATCAGAACTACTATTTCAAGATATTATTCAAGATTGGAAAACAGGTTACTCACTTCTTTTGAACTCAGCTATAGCACAATCCATAAACAAAGATCAATTCTCCCTATACAGCAGTAAATATCATCCGTGGTACTTAGACATATTCAAAATACCTTCAGTTCAATCATATATGTTGTATTCAGTAAATTTGAATGTAAAACACCTTATAGTACAACTTCGTTTAAATAAATATTCGCTTTACGTTAACAACACTTATATAAGCTTATCAACAAAATGTTTCTTATGTAACGCTGATGATTTATCACCTTATCATTTAATATTAGAATGTCCAAAATTAAATGATATTCGTGAACACTATGACATGGCTCAAACTTGTAAAAGCAACTCGCTAATAGAATTGTTAAAAAACTTCAATAAAATGACTAAAAAGGACTTATATAAAATTTATACTATTTTAGTAAAATAATCGACATTTATAATAACAAAACAAACAAACATTAACGAAGCATTAAAATGTGCCATTATTAATGAAATATGACAAAAAAATCGTAAGAATCAAATTAAAAATGTATGGAATGTATCGGTGGAAAATTGGTGTAAATTAAAAAAATCACAAAGTATTGTAAAGTAAAAAAACAAGTAAATAATGTAAATGTTACCCCCTTGTAATAGGGAAGAAATTCCCAATGAACAATAATAAATGATGATGATGATGATGATAAAACAAAGTGCTAAAGTTCTCATCACTAAAAATATATTTAATCAGAAATGTTTTTGACTTTCAATTTAGATAATTCTCAGCTGATAGAATAAACAAAATAAATTTGTTTTAAATTTAAAATTACAAATTTAAATATGAAAAAATAAAAATAAAATAAATACATGAATAAATAAATGAATAAAATGAACTAAAAAACATAAATATAATTATACTAGCAAATAGGCCCAGCATTGCTCGGGCAAAAGTAACAATAGCAAAGATTAAGATTACGTTATAGTCACAAAAGAAAAAGAGTGATTTCATCAACAAACTCAGTATTTCTAAACAAAGGTTGAATTTGAAAATCGAATGTTCTAATATTGTTCAATTTTTACGATGTGTTCTGATTATATCCTTCAATTTTCATCCAATGTTCTAAAGAAGAAAGGTCGAGAAAAACCGAACTAATCTGTTTAAATTTGAAAATCAAATATGTTCTAACATATTACTCTTTTTCTTTCTCTTTTTTTCTCCAGCGCCCGTAAATCTTGCACGTCGCTTTCTCTTGTTCTCCATTGTTACTTAACACTTTGGTGTAACACAATTGCTTAAATTTGGTACCCTGTGTACCAAATTTCAACTTTCAACTCCTCACCGTTTGGACACGTCTCGATAATGTATATAGAAGCTTTAACCCTGTCCCTCCCCTCATGGAGAGGAATTTCAAAAAAATCCCTTCTTAGTGTGCATTCTCGTGACATACCCTAACTGTGTACCAAATTTCAACTTTCAACTCCTAACCGTTTGGGCTGTGCGCTGATTATTATTATTATTATTATTATTAACTCGTCTCAATTATATATATAGATATGAAAAATTTGTATACATAAATGTTCAAATATAAATAAAAGTACGTGCAGCAAATACAAAATCTAAATTCAGTCAATTTTAAGTTATTTTTCTGATGTTAATCAGTTAATATAGCCTTCACCTTTCTCTTTATTTTAGAGACATTTGACATTTATTTATTCTGGTCTTTGTTGTATATATATTTATTTATATTTGAATACAGTAGAGCGTCGAAAATTGGAGTCAATTGGGGACTGGGGTTGTTCCGATTAGTCATTTGTTCCGATTACTGACTTTGTACGAAAAAATATATTAACCTGTCCGATGTTCAAATTTTGCTACCGTTGCGTTTACACTTAACGTCCGAATTCGTCATGTATTTTGAATCCCGGGAACACCTATGACACAAATCGTCATCCGCTTACGAGCACGTGACCAATTTCCCAGGCAAAAACTTATAAAAGCCACTCCTTCCACCCCCTCAGGGGAGTCTCTTACCATCTGCCGGACAAACACCGTCGCTCGTCGTCACCGACTCGGACCTACTGTCCGAACGTCTTCGCGCTCAGTCGCAACATTATTAACCAGTGCCTATTTCGGATAATAATCCTCACCTCGTGGATATCAAGTGTTAACCCTACGGAAACGAACTAATGAGGTATGAAACCAGAATGTAAGCTCTCTCTCTCGACTCCTACGCGACTTAGGAAATTAGTCTGATTTTGTATTTGTGTCCATTGTTATATCGTAATAAATCTTGTTTTTATTGTTAAATGGTCTCCTCTTTGCCTCGAATATCGCTTCGCCTTATCGTCGACCCCATCCGTCGCACCTCCTATCCACTCGCATAACGCGTAATGCGTCACGCTAAGAAACGAAACAGCCATCCTTGACAAGTGAGGCAGAAACGGGAGATACGTCCTCCTCTGACCTCCCCCCTGTGTTTTGCATTTAGGTGTGTTCTTAGTACTAATGTAATCTGTTTTGATATTCACGTGTTAATCTTCATTTTACATGTGCATGTCCTGTAAGTTTAACCTGTTGGAATCCTAAATATTATTATTGTGTTGGGTTATGTGAGATATACTCGGTTAACACCAGCGGCTGTGTACTATGCCGGACCAAAGTCAAAGCATAGCAACCAAAACAGAAATTAAAGAAGTGTATCAGTGTGTGTCTGTATTCAGGAATTTCCTCACAATATGACATGTATTCAATATAGTGGCCTTCTGTAGTGTGTTGTATGTGTTTCTATTCAATTGTAATGTGCCCAGGCTTTTGTGTAGTGTGTGTGTGGTATGACACCTGTAGAGCAGAGAACGGCATATACAATAAGCACCTATCCATCCTCCACAAATGCCTTATTTCCTGGGCAAGTTCTGTGTACTTGCTGACTTTTTCAGTGCATGTGTTTTGTACATTGTGAATGTTTGGAATAGATATGATTATGATTATCATCATTATATTATTATTATATTTATATGTTTTTAGTTTATTTTTATTTTACTCATTTATTTATGTATCTATTTTATTTTATTTTTTCTGGATTTGAATTTGTAATTTTAAATTTAAAACAATTCCATTTTGTTCATTCTGTCATTTGAGGATAACCTAAATTGAAGGTTAAAAACACTTCTGATTAAATATTTTTGGTAATCAAAACTTTAGCAGTTTGTTTTATTATTATCATAATGGTGTTAAGTTTTATGGAATTTCATAAGAATATTTTTATTTACAAATATAAACATCCATTAACCTGATTTTTAGATTAATGACAAACAATTGCCAGATTACATCAGACTATAGTAATGCTATTATTTAATAATTAATGCCAAGTAATTGACCTAGAGATAGGTGTTAGACACCATCTACTGATACCTTTTTAAAGTTATCACTTATCTGTAGGCCAAATTACTTACATTTAATTATTAAATAGTAGCATTATTATAGCCCAATGTAATCCAGAAATCATTTGGTATTTTATTTACTATATATTATATGTATATTTAATTGTTCCTTGAATGAAATTAAAAACATTTTATTGAGAATAACCAAGACATTTAAATGAAAAATACTCTTTTAGGTAAATCTTTAAGTTATGGTAGTATATATATTTTTTACTTTTCACCCTTAAGGCACTAAGAGGGTCTTTTAATCATACCCATTATAGGTTTGGACAAGTCTACAATGAGATAATCAGGTGGTGAAAGATGGGGTCTGACTTATCTGGGATAGACACCCCTAAAAATTCCTGAGGTGTTTTGACCTTAGATTTGTTCCCAGGTCCCCAGAGAAATAGGCTGACAATGGTTTTCAGCTGGGGTGCCACAATGACATATAGAGACACTTAGGGGTGCCATGAAATATAGTGCTGAGCAGCATCATAATTCTTATATGTATTACTAAAAGTATGAAAAGTTCAATAACTCTACATTATAAAGCAGTAGGGCTGCCTCAAGAAAAAAGTATCAAATTAGGAAAACCCTATTAGAAAAAAGTTGAAAAAAACACTGGACATCAGCAATCAGCGAATTTGAATGTAGAAATTTAATCATGATAATTTCCTGTCTATAATCTGCGGATTATGTGTTAAAAAATCTTCCAACTTTGATGGTGTAGATCAGTGATTCCCAAACTTTTTCGATCCACCGCCCCCTAGCCCATTTTCTTTTGTGTGAGAAAGGATTGGAAATATTCTTAGGGAAAACTTTTCTATGAATCTCACACTTTGTGTCCTTACTGTTCATTGTTTTCAACATCTGGAAACCATTAAATGCAATGTTTCCTTTTATCAGTTTAACAGAGGAAAGAGAACGGCTGTCAGTGACCCCAACTTTTGCCTTTGGTCACCGTTCAGTACCCTGCCTCCAGTGCCTCCTAGATTTACTCACCGCCCACAAGGAAGCGTTATCGCCCACTTTGAGAATCTACACTGTAGATTATATACTAACTTCAATGATATAGATTTTATCATGTCAAGATTTCTTAACGTGATAAAATAGTGTGTTGTGTTGTTTGTATGTTGAGTGTATACAAAATCATTTGAACTTTCCACAAATAGCAACACAAACATTTAATGATAATATAAATTTGTTATTTTAAACTTATTAACTAAATTATTACCAAAGTGCTTTATAATCATATATATTTGACATCTATATTAATCTCTAGATTTGGAAATATCATTAGCAAATGTCTGTATTCTAAATATTGAAAATGTTAAAGTTCTCCATATTCTAAATAATAGTAAAAGCATATAGCCAATATTCCTCAAAGATAATTTTAAAATTAATTCTAATAATAATTTTTATATCATTTAACATTTTAATTTTTAGTTAATATTTTTAATATTTACCTGAAAAATCCAAAACTTTGTAATAGGAGCACTCCACATCCAATATATCATTTTCCAAATTGGAGGTTGTGCACGAATAAACACTTCTTTTTCTCTAAGTAATGTTGCTACTTGTTGTCTATGTTTACCATGACCAAATGGAAATTCATATCTCACAGAATTACTGAAAAAATGTTTATAGAAAATAAATGTTTTTAAAATAATTTATATTATAATTAGTGTAAAATAATATTTAACATTTAAATCACTTTTTAAAGTCAAAATATCCATTATTGTTTTAAAAATTTTTAAATAAAGGTTTTGAAAATAAGTCAAAATATAAAAAAAATTTTAACTTTTATCTTCAAATATGCTTTTCAAAATATCAAATAACAAAAATATTTTGTTTATAAATATAAACGAACATGTGCCATGTTCATTGAAAACTTTGGCATAAATATATTCACAGTTCTATTGACAAAACAATATCACATTCTCAATTAAACTGTGAATGTATTGTGAGAATTCGAATATGAGATTAATTTATTTTTCTAAAATCTAAAACTCCATGCAATATTTTGTTATTCAATTGCACATTTTTCCACCTTTTGAAAGAAATTTGAGGAGAACAAAGAAATAAAACTTCCTTTCCCAACCGTTTACTTCCTGAGAAAATTACTACTATATCCGATGACTAAACTCCTAATTAACTCGACTCATCGTCAGATGACCACAGTCCGAACTCCTCACTGGAGAAAATTCTGAATATAAAGGTTTTACGCACTGATTCGAGGTGAATTCGGCCATTCCAGCCAGTTCTACAAAACTTTTGTTTGTGCTTAGTCTACTCAGACTTCCCAACCTCTGCCTTGTATAAGAATCAAGAAAGAAATTAAGTTCAGCGATTATATTCAGAGGTATTATGCCAAACTTTATGTAAGCTCTCTCTCGGTATTTAGAGGTGTAAGTAGTTAGGAATCGATATAGCGATAGATTATTCCTTTATGTATTTCTTTATTATATTCATTAAACTTTTGTTTGTTATTTGTTAACCTATCTGTTCACTTGGTTAGATACGGAAACAGACACCTATTGATAACCTTACCCATTGATCTTCCCCACTCGTAATCAATAGCCCTCTTCTTAGAAAGAAACTACAAGATACTATCATGAGTTAGGACATGATATTAAATAAATTTAATCCTAACTGGGGTTGGGAATCCTGACAGGAGATGATGCTTTTATGATCGTCTTGTCTCCAAATTCTTAAATTAGTATATTAAGGCCATCCAATGACAAAGTGAGTGGTTTTTACCTAACCATGCTGATTAAGCGTCAATAATAAATCCCTATTGACTCCGGCTTCTCACAGTATTATGCCTGCTTTTGTTTATATGTTTATGGCTTCATATATGAAAACACTGCAGAAAAACAATTTATCTATAACAACTATTTATCTATAATAAAATTTTAGATCTGAGTCAAACATTTATTTTTGATTAAATGATTTGTGGGACATTTCACATTCTTCAAATTGAACAGTTTAACAGTTTTAAAGCAAAATGAGATTCATACTTGAATCTGTTATAACTTTTTGGAACATACTCCTATGTTCTATGTTTGAAATGGTTTAGAAGGATTCCATCTTATGATAAGATGTGAAATGTCTCAAAAAGTATTTACAGTAGAGAGTCATTAATCGGAACCCTGGTAATCAGAATCGCCGGTAATCGGCACGATTTTCAGTTGGACTGTGTCATGCTGAATCGAACGTTTTTGATACTAAATTTACTTCTAAAGTATAATTTTCATGTTTTTATATTCTTCAATATATTTATTTTGTTTGTACAAAATAAAGAAATAATTTTTAACGATACAATAGCCTCAATTATTATTATAAAAATTTTCGTTAGGCTTAAAATCAACAAAAATTCAACGCGAAGCAACATGCAACGGAAAAAATTTCAACACAAAGCGACACGCAACGGAGAAAAATTTCAACATCGGATAGGTTAATATATTTTATTGTACATAATCGGTAATCGGAACAAATCACTAATCTGAACAACCCCAGTCCCCAATTGATTCCGATTTCTGACTCTCTACTGTAATTGAAAATAAATACAATTAATTTCTTGAGTTATATATAATTCAAATGTACAGGGTGGGCCAAAAGACACTTTACCATAGAAAGAGCTTGCCTTTGTGAAGAAGAAAACAAGGTCATTTAAAGAATTTTATCTTTCATGTTTAGGCCAAAAACATCTCCAAGATGTGTACATTATAATGTTAAAAAGAAACTTATAAAATAATTAAAAGTAAAACAGTTATTTCATTTTTACATGATAAAGTGACTTTTGGCTCACCCTATATATAAATAATGAAATCAATTATAGATAAGAAAGATAGTTATATCTAATGTTAAAATTTCTGTAGTCATAGAATACATTCCAATACAATTTGCCTTTTCAAATATGTAAAAATATACAGAACTATAAAGTTTAAATAAAAATATGATGCCATCAGCCAAACATTGCAACAATAAAAACTTAATTGGCTAAAATCTGATTATTACAAGTATCTTTCAGAGGTAAATTTTTATATAATTTTCTACACAGATATAAACTATGTAAGGTGCTCCACAAAAGTATAGAACCGTTGAAAAAATTACTCTTTTAAGATCAGAACATGCACTAATAGATAGAAATAGATTTTTTTTATGTGTAATTCAGCACCTAACTTATAAAAACATAATTTTAGGAAACTAATTTTTGGCTGACTGCAAAATAGTGAGGAAGTCAATTTACATACTGCCACATAAGTATAAAACCACCATCTTTCTTGCAAGTTTGAAGTATGAAAGTTTTTTCATCGTGCCTCGTGGTATTTTTTTCATCATGCCATTTAACAGACTTTAAGAAAGGATAAATTGTAACTTTGAGAAGCACTGATTTAAGTCATCAGGCAATAGCAAACATCATCAAGCATTTGAAAAAGGTTGTTCAGCATTATTTGTCAAATCCTGCAAATTATGGATCAAAGCATAGAAGTGGATGTCCTTCGAAGCTTACCCTGCAAGACTGCAAATGAATTATTAATGCAGTTTCTAATTCCACAGCATCAACGCACAAAATTTGGAACAATTTGGGTATTTAAGTACATCATGAACCATTTGAAGGATTTTACATTGCAACAACAACATTGTTTGGTCTCAAATGAGAAGTGCCCCTGCTCTTAAGCCTGAGCACAAAGCTGCCTGACTCAATTTTGCTAGGAAAAACATGGCCACTTAATAGAATAAGGTAAGTTTTTTGCTTTGTTTAGACCTATCATGCTAGCACAACAAATAACAATTTTGTCATATATATAATCTTTTTGGACGAAGAAAAAAATTTAATTTGAATGGGCCAGATGGTTTAGCATTCTACTGGCATGATTTACAAAAAAAAGCCCAAGTACTTTTCACAAAGGAACTTTGGTGGTGGGAGTGTTATGGTTTGGGATGCTTTTTCTATTTTGAGAAAGTTACTATCAACAAGTTCTGGAGAACAAATAGCTCCCATACAAACATAGATTCAGAAGAATTCCTCTTATTTTTCAACAGGACAACACATCTATCCATGTATCACAAGATACGAAACAGTGGTTTGAAAATAAACAAATTGGCCAGTTCGTTCTCCTGATTGAAACCCTATAAAAAACATTTGGGGATCTTGGTTGACCCAATTTATGACCAAAACAGTATGCCAACGTTGAACACTTAAAACAAGCAATTGTCACTGCTTGGAACTTCCTTTAGGCATCAATCATAAAAAACCTTGTTGATAGCATGCCAAATTGCATTTTTGATGTTATCAGTAAAGGAAGTGTGCAAATAAATTACTAAATTAAACTATTCTATAGTATATAATTCTTTTTGCATTAATTTACTAGTCGATTCTATACTTTTGTAGTGCTTAAAATCAGTTTTTTTTTACAAGTTCTGCTGTTTGCTGCAATATAGGAAACTATGAGTTTTGACAAATTATGCTTTCATAAATCCTGAACAATATAATAAAGGTAGCTATGTGTAAAGTCCTAACTTTTGTATAGTAAATTTGCAGCAGTTCTATACTTTTGTAGAGCACCTTATATGTATGTATATCTTTTTCATTTTTCCATATACAAAGTATTTTATATTTAATAGCATAAAGTACATAGAGATATTTAACAAGTAAGTACATAACGATATTTAACAACATATTACAGTGTTTTGATACTTATTTTAAATTCATCTTTCAATGCATATAAATTATATTATATATTTGTCATATATATTATATGACAAATTATATTATATATTTCTTCTATTAATTCTATTTAATTTCTATTAATTTCTATTTAACTCTAATTAATTTCTATCTATTAATTCATTCTGGCACATGTTTTCATTTAAAATGCAAATTAATTTATAAAATAAATTTAATGCTGTATTTGAATATGATTTAAATTTTTCTCAATTAACATTAAAACAATATTATCTAATTGGAGATTTATGAAAGAATTTTAATATAATAGCACAAAAGGAGCTCAAACATTATTGTCACACAAGGTAAAGCCATATAGAACACCTCCTAATTTTCTATTTTTATAACTCTCCATAAACTGTTTATATTATTAACAATTATTACAATGAATAATTTTTTGTTGTTTACCTTCCATATAGAAAATTTATACAATAATAAATTTTAAAAATAAATAAATAAAAAGAAAGAAAAGAGCACATTCAATAAAACCTGGATATCTGATAATCTTATAATCATTAGAGATTCTAAATTTTTAGTAAAATAACAATGTTAGTAATGCAATAGATAATATTTAATAATAAGAAAAATAACTTTCTATAAATTGTTTTCTCCACAGTTTGGGAAATCTATCAGAGATTGATTTCTCTGATGTCAAAAAGTATTACAGCTAGTTGAAAAAATTAAAATTTACATGTGCACTACATGGTTTGCACTAGACAAGGAATATTTTTCTCTGTATTTTCAAATAATAATATTGAGTAAATGAATAAATATGAAAAAAAAATCTAGAAACAAAAAAAGCAATTTTAATATTAAAGAAAAACTTTAAACAACATTTATATATGGTTATGTATTGAAATGTCTGGAATATGAAATATTAAGCAAATAGCAGATACTAGATAGCAGATATATAATTGCATGATTTATAAATACAGTGAAGTATTGCAAATGCAGATTTGGAAAAAAAAAAATATATGAATTTACCCATATACCTGAAAATCCAGTTAGGATTCTGTCTAATTAGTCCTGATTTTTGACATTTCATTGTAGTTCCAAAACAACCATATTTATTTCTGTTAATATTCTATACTTTCATATTTCTGAAAAGTTTGGATCACAGTAAATATATTTCTCATCAATTTACTTATAGAAACTGTCTTTAATAATTTTATGTACATATATAGACAACTCGTGATATAGCATCCTAAACAATGCTACCCTTGTGTGCTAATGAATAATTGTGAATAAGTCTTTCCCATATATATTAAATATAGAACCTTTCAGTATTTTAAATTACTAAATACATATGCCAGTTTTATTCAAATAATAACCACTGCTACTGTTTTAAACTGCACATTTTTTCCATTGTTATTATTCAAGAATGGCAATTATTTCCTTTGCATATATCGATTTAATGTCCATTATTAATAAAGTATTTACATATTTATTTATGAAAGTTTGATTTTTAAAACAAATTATACTTGAAGTGGCAAATGATATCTTTCTTTATAATAAGTTTTACTTTCTATATACCAATAAAAAAGTACACTAAATACATTAAGATACATTGCTGAATTAAAAAGGTTATTGGATTGTGATATTGTATGAATTCAGTTTTATCACTTAAAAGTCATAAAAAGTAATTTAAAAATATAATACTGTATATTGTACAATTACCTATTTCATTTTTTATTAAAGTTTCTTTTTAAATATCTATAGTACTTGTTAAGTTTACATTACAGTAGAGCGTCGTTTATCCAAAAGCCGATTAATCAAATGTCAGTTAACCAAAAGCTTTCCAGTCAGACTGTGTCATGCTGAATCAAACGTTTTTGATACTAGATAAACTTCTAAAGTATATTGATCTAGTAATAGTCTCTTTAATCTGAAAAATATTGACGGTAGACTGTCTCACAGCTTAACAGGTTCAAACTCCTTTATTGCCTTTTTACAAATGCATTTCGGATCAGTATTATTTTTTCTGACCCAAATGCATTTGTAAAAAGGCAATAAAGAAGTTTGAACCTGTTAAGCTGTGAGACAGTCTTACAGTCAATATTTTTTGGATTAAAAAGACTATTACTAGATCAACATATAATACAGCTACCATAGGAAATTTAATAAGTAGTTCTAAAGTGTAATTTTTTTTGTTTTTATATTTTTCAATATATTTATTTTGTTTGTACAAAATAAAGAAATAATTTTTAACGATACAATAGCCTCGATTATTATTATAAAAATTTTCGTTAGGCTTAAAAATCGATGAAAATTCAACGCAAAGCGACACGCAACAGAGAAAAATTTCAACATGGAATAGGTTAATATATTTTTTCGTACATAATCGGTTATCCAAAAAATCAGCTCCCAATTGATTCGGATAAACAATGCTCTACTGTATTTCCCTGAGTTTCTGAAATCCTTGAACAATAGACATAGCTACTATTTAAATAAAACCAGTGTATAGTAATATGATTTTGCATTGCAAATGATGTTCTTATTAGCAAATCACAAATTTTCAAACTCTCATATAAATAATCATGTGTTCTACACACAATATATATATAATTATATATATGTGTTACTGTGAAAGACCGAAATTAGAGAATGTTGATATTATCTGGTGAATGTTGACACATACAAAATACATCGGTGAAAGACCGAATATTTGGTTATATTATTATACAGTACATTCGAACAATCGTTGGTATATGTCAACAAGCACAGATAAGCTTTGGTGAGGGTCAAAATGACACCCGAGAAGCCAATGCCGACAGAGAGGCGACAGTCTGTTGCCAAATCCTTTGTGGGTAGTCGGAGGTAGGACAAGATTGTATCTCCTTTCCCGGCAACAGTTTGGTGGAAACCGCCCACTTTGTCATTGGATAGTATTTTTGTTCTTTTGATCCCATGAGGTGGGGATCGGTTTGTCAGCTTTATACCCGTAATCAGTTCGTAATTTGTAAAAAAAAAGTTATTTTCCATAGATGAGATTTCTTCTCAAGAAATATCGCTGAGAGAAGCAGCTGCAGCTAATTCGAAAAGTGGAGGGCAAGGCTATACATGCTGTCATTGCAAAAAGTGTTCCACGAATAAATGCAGTTGTAAAAGCAAGGGACTCTTGCGCAATTCAAAGTGCCATAATAGTTTAAGTTGTTGCAATAAATAAGGTTGTATAACGTTAATCACATAATTTATGTGTAAGTTTATTATTGTATTATTTTCTTTAATGATTTAGAATGTACTGTTTGTTTTAGGTTCAACAGTTTATTTACATGTGCTGTTACTTAAGCTTTCTCCTATTTTGACATATTAAAAAGTTGCATTTTGTCTTAACATAATAAAAATATTTTTATTCAACATTCACCACCAGTGCATGCTGAATGTTGACTTATGCTGGTGTAAGTGAGAAATAATGATATTTAGCAAACATTTCATACATACACAAAATGACTGTGTGAATGCTGACATTCACCAGATATCGGTCATTCACAGTAACACATATAAATAACAATATAACTGAATAATAAGAATTATATATACATATATAATTCTTATTATTCAGTTCAGACCAAATTCAATTTACTGACAATTTCAGAAGTAAACAAATAGTGGTTCTAAATTGAAGTTTGACTGTATTTTTAATGTTGCTATTTTATAAAAAATGACAGCAATAAAAAAGTATTTTCTTAAGAAATTAAGTAGATTACATTATTTATTATACCTCTAATAGGTTGTTGATCACTCATCAATATAAATAAAACTGTAATGATCAGTCTGTGTCAGTTTGGACATTTGTTGCTGTATCACAGGAAAACTAATATATTTTAACCAAACTTCATATTTTGAATCTGACAATTTAGGAGATGGTTTAAACATACATATAATCTCCAAATCACCATTATAAAAAAATTAACTGTAACAGATTTCTATCTGTCTGTCTCTTTTTGCTAGCTGGCAAATATATGATTCAGCAGCTGCCCCTCAAGTAATTATTTATAAGAAAGTTGTAGTTATAAGAAAGTATTGAAGTATAGTATTATATTTGGAAAATTAACATTAAAAACAATTTATTTTTATTTTTCACAGACAGGTAAGGTCTGGCTAAAACTGGATTTCTCAGTCAAATCAGAAACCGAAATGGAATTTTACACTATTTTTGGTTAAGTTAAACTTATATAAAAAATATTAATGACTAAAAATCAATAAATGTATTATGTCAAATTTTATTTTCAGAATCTGTATATGCTTAGAATTCTGATTATTATTTATAAATAAATATTTAGTTAAATGTTATGTAGTACTTTTGTTTGTTAATCAACTTAGACTATCAGTGATGTTTAACATTAGCTATAATTTTTGTATACTTGTTTGCACTAATATTTGTAAAATCTAAACAAATAAACTTTCAATGTAAAGAAACTGTTTTACCTCTTTACCAACAATTTCTAATCCACCCCTACCCCATGTATAATAGTACTCACAGAGCCCATTAGCTGAACTAGATCTGGGGCTTCTTTTCATCATATGAATATAAACTAAAGTATTGACTGATACACTGACTTCTGAACTAGATAGCCAGAATTCAATTCCTTGGAGTAAGCAACAAAATATTAATTGTTGCTCTGGTGTTACGCAGCCTTCATTATAATGAGTACAGTATCTTCTCAGCAGTAAAAACAATTGGAAGTTGATGCAACAGACAGGAGCAACAGCCAGCAAAATTTCTGGTTTTGATATCAAAACTCAATGCTGATATTGGATAGTATTGATAATTTGAGACTGATGCCAATACCGGTTGGTATCAAAACTTTTGTGGTATTGGAACATCTCTAGTGGCACTACATAGGTGCATAGTGGAATTTTTGAAATGTTTTGTGATATGTTCATGGTTACTTAGGCCTAACTATTTTGGTATAAATTTCATTTCTATAAAAGATTGGTTTAACATATATATATAAATAAAAATATGTAAAAATATGTTCAACATATCTGCACCAAATTTGGCATAATATTATTCAACACTTTAGAAAAAATACTGTGCAGACCCTAACCACCCCTAAAGTCCAGCTCCTCTTAACTTATTATTTATGGTTTTAGGTAAAGGGCTCTATACTGCTCAATGTATCTAAACCAAATTGGGCACAAATATTCTTTGACACCATAGAAAAGTACTGTGTGGGTCCCCCAACTGCCCTTAAAGCCTACTCCCTCTTAACTTAAGCCCAAGCAATTTTTTGTGTTTTGCTGTTTCATTATTGTAAATACTCAGGTCAATAAATGGGCATTTTAATTACTAAGACCATTGTTCTTATCACACTCTCTCAACCTCCTTCAAAAGCGCAATCAAAGACAGGCACATGCAATTAGTAAAAAATATAGCAAAAGCATATTAAAGTATCATCATCAGCTACATTTTTCTACAAACAAACATTCACTAAAGTGTGTACAAATAACATTTGTTCTTGAATATGTTTTTCATACAAAACATAGATCATAAATGGAGATTATGCAGTCAAATTAATAAGAGATGATTTGGAATGTTTTCTTGAAAATGATGCCTACTGCAATTAATGATTTTCTTATATAAATCAGCTTACTAGATAAATAAAACTTACTAACACAATAATGATAATATAATAAAAAGAAAAATAGACATATTAGAAAATAGTCATAACAGATAATAGTCAATTGTCATAATAGAAAATTATGACAATTAAAAGTATTGACTTTTACTTTTAGTGACTTCATAATTACTCTTTTGTTATAACTCATTTATAAAAAATACAGAATGATATAAATAAATGAGGCACAATTGGCTTCAGAATAATAGGTGTTAATATAATTAATGAAGATCCAAGCAAATAATGTTTATTAAAGTAAATTATTAATATAAAAATACAACTTACATTTATTTCATAAAACTAAGCACTTTCAATTATTTAAATAGTCATCTCCATAATTTATATTAACAGAAGCAGGAAGCAGGATATGAAACTGGTTAATGAAGTGTTTGGAAAGGGTTAGTCACTTATTCTGAAGATACAGAAGCTGCAAAAAATAAACAAATGAGGAAGAATGTTTTTTTAAATTGAGTCAAGCAAGATATTGAACTTAAAGTATATAGATATAGATAAAAGCAGAACATATGGAGAAAAAGGTATTAAAATTGATATAAGAAAATATAAAGTAAATATATATGTTGATGATATAGAATAAATATGAAACAAGAGTTAACAGTATAATATAAAAAGTATTATTATTAAATATATGAAATGCTAAGTAAGTTATTTTAAGCATAAAATTAAATATGATAGAATTTTTAAATAAAATATATTTTAAAAAATTTGAAAATTCTGATAGTAAAATATTAAATGTATTTAAAATCAGATCTAATTTATCATATATTCATAAAATATAATTTGAGATAAATATCCACTTTTTGATATTTTCAGTCTTTATTAGCATAAACATTTCAGTTGCCAATGTTATATGATATATCAGATTTAGGTAACGTTGTATTTAATGCCAATGTAATAATCAATTTCAACAGAAAAAAAGCACAGATAAATTTTTTTATAAATTCATTAAATCTAAAATATAGTGTATCATTTAAGCTATGAACTTTCAGAAGAAAAAATGTGTAAACCTGAAGCTAACCTTAATAATAAGTATTAAAAAACAAACAAAACTAATAAAATTGTATTTAATCTATTAAACTAAATTCTATTGCCTACACTGATTAGTACTTAATGAAATAAACAATTGCTTGATCTAATAATGTATGAATAATCATCAAAGAATTAAATAACATTCACAGGAATAGCATATAACAATCTAAATATTCATTATTGCAACTTACTTAAAAATACAAAATGTAGTGATATTCAATAATTTCATTTTGTGTTTTTAAAAAAATTTAAATTTAAGAAATTTGCCTATTATTATGCCCTTTTTTTTAATTATAATTAATATTAAAATATTATTAGAATAATATGAGGTTAGTATCAGATAAATAATGATAAATACTACTATATATCAGAATTACATTTTATGGCAATCATTTCTTAACAAATTCAGAAGTGTATATTGTCAGTGGACTGCAGTTTATTTTCATCATCCATAATATAGAAAATAATCCAATGTTCTTTAATGACATTAAAAGATATGAAATATATAGAAAATTACCCTTCATAATGAAATATCCATAATGTAAATTAAAAATTATTTTTAAAAAAACTGATATTATAAATATAAAGGGCAAATCATCTTTCTAACATTTTATCACTTTATCATCATTTATAATAATGGAAAGATTTATTACAAACAAAATATTTTTATTTTTAAATATAGTTCTTATATAAAAAAATACAATTTGTAAAATTCAACATATGTCAAGATGGATTCAAAATTCTGTTTATATTTTTTTAAAATAAAATTAATATTATAAAATTTTGTGTTTCATTTTTTATCATTTAAATCTGATATATCATATTGTGTGTATTAAGTAAATATTAACAAAAATTCTTAAATAAAACTTTTAAGAACTGTTAAATGTCAAAAATTACACAAACTAATTTTAATATATATATTTAAGTGTCATTATAGTTTCAGAATGATTTTTAAAACTATATTTAATGTTTACTTATTTAAATATAAATCCATATTGAAAACGTACATATTACTTTTCAGAATATATTCTGCATGTTTTTTCTCCATACAACAATTTGATAAATTAGATGTAATTAAGGTTCAAAACATGCATTGAAATTTGAACAAATTAGTAACAAATGTGTTAATATAGCAATTGTAATGTTTTTTACTAAATGGTATTATTGTTAATAAAATGAAATTCTTTAAAATTATAGAATAAATTACAAATTTTCAAAGACCCCAGATTTGTACGCAAGTGAATGAAGCATACACAGAAAATATTCCATTATATTGAATTTGGTTCAATCAACTACATAGATAAAACAGCAAAAACTGATAATGATTCACAAAGAAAGTATGTAGAGGAGTTTCATCCTATACATTTAAAACAAATCATTTCCTGCTAAAAACCAGGTTCTCAGCATGTTGAGATACTTAGTCTCAGTATCCTTACATTAGTGCAACATAAGCACCAAAACAGGTTAAGTTCTAGTTCCACTGAAATTGACTTTAATACAGTTCATATCTGTTGGAAACAGAACATTACTTCAGTCCTGCATGGGCTACATCAAAATTCAACGCTATATCTACAATCACTGCTGCTTTACATTAATTGTTTGGTATTACTTTATACTAATTTGTAAACTTATACCATATACCTTATACCATATACCTTAACCTGTATACATTGTCACGCCATTTATTTTATATGGATTTTCTGTAATTGTTTATGCTTTTATGCTGTTATTGTAACTGTATTTTATTTTATTTATTAAATATAGGCAATGCGGGCTCCCATGGATCCCATGGTCACTTCCTTCCTTTATCCTATCTATCTAACTTCCTCTTGCTGCTTATCACCTTACCTTTGAACCTTCTCTCCGTTTCCTATCTAAAAGGGCTAAATCATCAGCTAAATGACTGACAGTTCTCTCAAACTCTTTTACAACTACAACTAAATCTACAATTAATTAATAACTTATTAAGAGCATTTACTCATTTCTCATCATTGGCAAGATTATAAATAAAAATACACAATACTTTAGATCAGTGATATAACTATAGGATAAGGGAAACTAACAAGGTAACCCAGTCATCCTCAAACATCTTGTAAATAATAATATATAGAGAAATAAATTCAATAATGATTGATTAAATAACAAAAAGTTATAAAATTTTTATTGAAAATGTAATTTTATTTGTAACTGATTTGATTGCATATCTCCTACATGAAAAATTATTCTAATATAAGTTTTGTGACAACAACATAATTTTCAAATCGCTTGTGTCACCTATTGTCATATGTTTAACCTCTCCACCTAAAAAGTATGACATAATAGATATTAGTAAGGATTTGCTTGCAGAGAGTACATAAGCACTCCAACCTACAAATTTTAATGTATATTATTAGTGCTTTTAACATGCATAATGCATATTTCAAGCATTTTAGCATGCATATATCTAGAATTTTTATGTTTTTATGGTTGTATATATATTGCAATTTTAAAGTGTAAATAAATCTGGCCTTTGTATTCATTTTAAATATTCATAAGTAATCACAAATACTAACTTATGTAACAAACAATAACTCATATTTACAAAACCATACAAAATATTCTGAGATTTATCATAAATCACTGAATATTTTGTATGGTTTTGTAATAGGAAAAAAAATAATTAAGATTATCTAAACATATCAATATTACAAAAAAGTGACAAAGTATAAAGCTTAGTTTGCACTCAGCTAATGGTGAAAGCAAATGAGAAAGCAAAAAGTGAGTTTTATTCACTTAGTGAAATTGATCCATACAACAAAAGACGAAATACAATTGCGAATTTTAAGGAGCAATCATTTGCAAGTTAAAGAAACACCATCTTAAAAAACAAAATAGCCACTTCCGATATTCCACCATTAATCATGTTTGTTTATTTACTGAGAAAGAAAGAAAGGTCAAAAAGAAAATGATGCTGAGTGAGAGGAATATTAAAAATCCGTAATTACAACATTTACTCTATTGCATGAGAAAGTTTCTGTAGCCATCTGGAAAACAACAAGAACCACTTGACAACTAACAGGAATACGAGTGGTCGCAAAATTTTTTCGCTAGTGAAAAAGCTCAACAGTTACGAACTTCAAAGTGAATGATGAAATGGTAAAATTTGCTGGAAACGACGTCATGTCTGACGTGTTATTCACTCTGTTTTTTGCTTTCACCAGTGAATCACACTCAGTGTGAACTAAGCTTAAGAAAAAAACTAAAATGATAATATAATTATGATAAAGTTATAATTTATTTTTGTAGTATGTTCATCATTCAGTTTTACAGTATTTAAATTAAAAGAATACAAATGTAATATGATTGTGATAAGCAACTGATATTTTTGAATCATTGAAACATATTTTTCTGAATATTTTTAAAATAACAAAATATTTGAAATTCTGAAGTAGAGTGATACTATAAAGTCTACATAATTCTGTATAGTTTATATTATTATATATTGTAAATTAATATTCATAACTTTTAAATTTTTTCAAATGTTTTTAGTATGTTTGAAGAAAAAGGTGAAAATGATTTTATTATGATATGTCATGTCAAATAAATCATATCAATTTTTAAAAAATATTTTATAAATTACTAACCTATTTTCATAAACATACTTCTTTCCATTTGTCATTGCGTCATCATTATCATCATTATCATTGTCATCATCAGTTTCATCTGAAATAACATTTACTTCATGAAATAACTATTAAAGTCAAAAGTATAATTAAAAGTTTAATGAATTTTAATTTATACAATCAAACATTATTTGACACTTAAATCAAACTTTTAAAGTTCTTAATCTTATAGGTGATTCAATATCTATATTAAAGTAAACCTAGTAATTAATTAAGCAGAAAATTATATATAACTTGTTGCTTAATCATGTATTTATATGTAGTTTTTAAATAAAAGTAAATTATTATTCACTTTTTTACAGCTTTCAAAAAAATTCATGTATTAATACAACAATTATTATTTTCCAAGTAAAATAAGTCCCAAATATCTTTAAAATTCAGCAAAGAAATTTTATGTAAGAAATGTTTTCAGTTTTATACAAGATAGGTTTTAAAACCATCTTCAGGTTAAATCCGTTTCACACTGTAATTTTTAAGCTAGTTTAATAGTTAAACAGGATTAAGTTAAGTCAAATTACTGCTAACAAAATTAACTACTATTCACAATGAGAAATGTTAAGTGACTTATTTCACATTACCCTCTAGTGATTATACATTATGTTACATTTTAAATAAAATTAAAATTTTGTTCATTTTTGATAAACCATTGCAAACTAATTTCTTTTGTATAATTTCAGATTAAAATAATAAATGTTGGATAAAATATCTATTATTATTGTGGTTGGCAACATGTCATTAATTTTGTTATTTCAACTATGAAAACAATGAACGTTCTTTAATATATGCTTCTGTTATTCAAAATATTGAAATTAGAGTAACATACTTATCAATAAAAAAAATATCACATTATTTTTGACAGAACAAATAATAATTCAAACAATGTATTTTTGTTAAATTATTGTTCAATCTGTCAAAAATGATATAAAGTTAAAAAATGTATTGTTTTAAAATATTGCTTGATATGTCAAATATGTTCAAATTCAATTGGAACAGTGACTCGTGTACTATACATTAACAAGCTGACTGTCCTAAAGCAGGACAAAAACATTCCTTTTTGAAAAATTTAAACAGCTGGCCAACTGAAAGTAAACATTTTATACGGATAATAATATGGAGCCAGAAACATGAGGTAATATAAACTTTTTTATTTAATGTATATAAAGCATTATAAAGCTGCTTAGTTCAGATAGATCATCTTTAATAAAAATAATTTTTTTTATTAAACATCTGAAACTTTTAGTAAATATTAATAAATAAATTAATTCTAATGAAACTATGTTTTAATTTACGTTGTTTTATGTTGACACAATGGAGTAACGTTTAAATTAATAGACATAAGGAAAAAAATGTAATTAAGAAATGTTCTATGTAAGACCTGTTGGTGAGGTAAAAAATAGTTGCTGTAAAAAACTCCATTAATTCATTAACTGCAAATTATATAAAATTAACGTCTGTCCAATTAAATGCCTTAACTGTAAAAAAATCACAATTTATATATAAATGTTCATTAATATCATAATTTTATTATATAATGATATTAGTTAAAATCTGTCCATTAATGTTAAGTGAAGGTTTGTGCTATTAAGATGAATGTGTGTGTGGTTTATAAAAACTTAAAATTTTAGTTGAAAAAATTCATATTATCAAAAAAGTGTATATCGATACAGTAATCTTACTATATATTAATATTGGTTTAAATTTGTATGTCAATGTATATGCAAATCAGCTGACGGGTTTGTGTTGTTCGGTTAATGTATGTGTGACTCATATAAAAAATCTACAATAGTTATATTGAAAATTTAGTTAGTAAACTGGATATATATTAAACTAAAGGTGAAACATTGTTCTAAAAAACACTTCTGTATTAAGTTTGTATGTTTGGACTTAAAAAATATAAATTCGTCCTCTCCGAAAGGTCAGTCATTAGAGCCGCCATTTTTCAACCTGCTCACTTTTTTACTTGATCTGTGAAAGCGGCTACATCACGTCTGCCTATATGTTTTTCCGGATGTGCTTTTGTATCTGGAGGATCCGTTATCAAACCCGCCAATCTGTTCACACTTCTCTCATTTGATCTATGAAAGCAGATACAGAACATTGCATTAGTGGTCTGTATGTTTGTGATCTGTGCTTTTAAGGTATGTTTTAACTATGTGACATCTATGATTATATGTAATTTGTATTAGTATGTATAAATTTTCTTATATTTAATTTTAAAATTTAGTTAGCTGAAGAGGGGCAAATGCCCAAAACACGACCTGTAATTGGCGTCTTAACTAAATAAAGTGATGAATAATATACCAAGTGCTTTTGAAAAACAAAAAAAAAAAAATTAATATCAAATATTTTAAAAATAAATGGTTTAGTATATCAATTTGTTACACTTGTGATACAGCCAAGAATTACAGGAAAAACTCTTGGTAGAAATTTAAAAAAAAAGAAAAAGATCAAAGAATAAATAACAACTGTTAAATTAAATATAATTAATCATTTTTTTCAAATAATCATGGTATTGAATTTCATATAAATGTTTATATATTTTTCTTATGTTTATTAATGTAAATTTTAAAAGGTTTTGAAAAAACAAATTTGTGCACTATGCAGATTTAATATAAAAAATATATATAGTAATGTTAAACAGAATTATAAAAGTGTTTTGATCTGGAGATCAGAAATAAGTCTTTAATTGTAAATAACTAAAGCTTGGCATATGTTTACTTGTTGAAAACATTTAAATATTTTAAGTATTTCAGTTTTTTTTAAGAAAAAATTTTATGAAACAAATGAAACTTTGAATCCTTGTTGAATTTTACAACAAGCAAGAGAAGAAAGTGTAAAAAGAAAGTAATTAGGTTGTACTTTACCATATATTTTTACAGAACACTATCACTATAGAAAACAATGATCAGTAAGTTATGTATTTAAGAAGTTTTTAATATTAAACATTTTTTACAATTGTTTATGTAGTTATTTTCAATTTGAAAGACTGAAAGGAGCTGTATAACTTGAAATGCATTTTGACTGAATAAAACTAATAAAGCTTCTGTGTACTAATTTGCTCATGAAATATAGAACTAGTTTTTTTCCTGACTTGTATCATATATAGTAATCAAATAGCAGAGTTAAATGTTATATAGAAATTTTATTTAATATAATAGAAATACAAATGTCTTTTTAAATATACACTTATAATATTTAATACATATAATTCAAAAAGAAATCATTATCATACCTTCAATACTACTGAAAGTGTTCCATGGTTCCGATTTAAATCTTATCCATATATACATAGGAAAGATTAAAAATGCACATAATATTATCTGTTAAGAAAAAATTTCATCAATTTTTAAAAAATTCTATTTGAAGTTTTAAGAACTTATTTAGAAAATTTTCAAAGTATGAAAACATATATAAAATTTCTATATATCTAAAATTGTAATATATATAAAATAAAATATCAAACATAATTTTAATAAATAAATAAATAATAAAGAAATTAAAAATCTACAAATAAAAGTTTTAGTACAGTTCAGATTCAGTATACAAATTTTAAAGAATTATACTGTAAATACACAAGTATTGAAAACCCGTTTTAAATAAGATGAATTTTGTGAAAAATCACTTATATGCTTATGTAAGATGCAAAGTAGCACATCATTATATCACAGTAATAACATAAATAATTTTTGGTATCTAAAATAAGCAGTTATTGTCCAGCGTGTGTTACACCAGCGTTTCTCAACCTGGGAGTCACAGTGATATTAAAGGGGGGTCGTGAGACAATAACGAAATCATTTTATGAGAAAAAATCATTTATTATAAACTTATAAATGCTTTACTTACAATAAGTACACATGTAAAGAAAAGAAATTAATGTGATGGTTGCATTTGTTTTTCATATAAAATTTTCTCCATACGTGAATCAAGTTACAAAGAGTACATACACATCAAGTTGGAACTTGTAAATTGCTCATGTATATACACATCATACATGCATGTTCATACCGTCACTATAAATGCAGCAACATAAAATAATAGGAATAGTTGTATTACATTTTTTATACTGTTAGTATTTTCTTAACATATAAAATTAGTGCAATGTGATTATATAATATTTATAAAAAATTTACATTTATAATTACAGTCAAAATTCAATTAGTAATAGTAAGGCTTACTGTTATTATTCCTTTGAGTGGGGGTTGCGAAATATTAATTTTATTTTATTTACTATTTGGAGGGTCATGGAGCTTAGAAGGTTGAGAATTGCTGATCTACACCATAAATATTTATTGTTTTAAATATTGTTTTTATTTTTTTGAAAAAATCTGATTCTAAGCATCAGCTGTATTAATAAAATGATTTGATAAAACTGATAAATAAAATTTATTTTTGTGATTCTAAATACTAATTTTATTCTTCATAATTGTTTTTTAATAGTTTTAATACCATATTACACTTATTCTAAATATTGAAGAATTATAATTCAACTATGGATAACTTGTTGGTTCACTAACATTAACATCAATAAAATATTATGAGAATTACATAACCTTTTCATTATATCATCTTCAACATTTTCTTTAATAACATATGAGTAATAATATGGGGATAAGTTTATAAATCTGTTTTCATGATTTTATATAATTCATGATAAAAAAAAAAAAACCAAATGTTTTTCTTTCTGAATACAGTAAAATTGAAACAACATTCTTTTTCTTAACGTTTCTTTGTCATATACTATCGAATATTCTTACATTAATCTAATTAAACTATATTTATTAATTAAATATATCAAATCATATTAAGAAGAAATTGTAGAATCACAATATTGATAAAACACTCATTGTAGCAATTAAAAAATTAATAAAATATTTCAATTTAAAATATAATAGACTAGGCTCATTGTAATAATTTTGCACTCATTTATACTGATAATAGCAGCTGATTGATAAATGGCATGATAGCTGACTGGTCAAGGTAGCAGCCTACTGCTCTGGGAGACCCAATATTGAATCTGGATGGATTGAAAAATCCCCAGGAAATTTTCAGAGGGTGGTCCAACCAGATATGTTGGCCCCTGTCCTCACCACCCAGCCATCCCATTGTGGGTCTGGCTGAATCCATAATGGGCTTGCTAAAAGAGGCCCTCTTAGTGACCACAGGACAAAAAGAGTTAAAAAAAAAAAAAAAAAAAAAAAAAAGGCAGCTGAGTGATGATGTCCAGCAAAGTAAAAAACTAGGCACAGTTAATTTTCTGTCTGAACACAAACTAAAAATTGAGTTTAAGTGCTAGCAAGTCAATAATATTGTTTTGGGAGGCCATCTATGATGAGATGATCACTGTGATAGTGGCAGTGACAATGTTGCTGGCATAAAAAAAAAATTTTAAATTGTGTATTCTCATGCTAGTGACATTAGACATTGTCACTCTGACCCCACTGTTTCTTGAAAACAAAATCATGGATTCTCAACTTTCATTACATTTTTAATTTCCTCATCTCATATCATGTAAAATATCAAAGTTTAATAAAAATTGATTAAACAAATTTTGAGAACAAACTCAATTCTATAATCTACATAGAAAAGACTTGACTACCACTCTGCCTCAAATATTAAAATTAGATGAAAGCTGGTTTTACTGACTAATGATAAAAGATATTAAAACAATATGACTTGGAGATTAATCAATTATTATTATTAAATATACAATTTATTCAGTGTTGTAGTCTGTTACCAACTTTAACAACAATGATTGTAATTTGTCGACAATTTAAACTATTGTATTGCAATCAAATAACAAAACAATTAACATTTAAAGCAATTGTTAAGAATGATATTGATTGCATGTTATCAGATGTATGCTACAGCTGACAGACAAAATGAGGTGTTAATAAGACCTATTTATCCAAGATGATAACAATAACCAAATTCTAATTACAATAAAAAAATGTTTCTATAATGTATTTTAACCTGCATGTTTTGAGACCTGCTAATTTCAATGACATTAACCAAGTGATAACATGATTTGCAATTACAATAAGAGTGATTTCACATTATGATTGAGTACACAGACAAGTTTTTGAAAAATATTTATTATTCACTATCTTTTCTCACTATTGGGTTTGATGAATCCAAACTCTAATTGACTACAGTTTTGAAGCTTTCATTGGCTGTAGCTCACTGACTGCTCAAAGTCAACCACAGATATTTAATGTTTTAAATCTATTTGACTGGAACTACTAGTTGGTTGACCTACTGCTGTTGTCATGACAACAAAACTAGGAAGCAGTCCAATCAGTTCAGTCAGTCATAGTGTGAAATTGCTCTAAGTAGAGTCTACAGTATTTATTTAATCTTAAAAAATAAATGAAATTTTAAAAAAATTGTTTAAAATTAAAATCCTTATATGAGTTTCTAATAATAAAATATAATTCATTGTTCATACCTTTAACCATTGAGGAAAAGTAATGACTCCCCAGGTAACATCCCTAATACTGATTTTACCTAAAAACATAGTTGTTAACCACTTCTGGCAACAAGGATGGGCAAGAAATGTGCGATTTCTAGCATCTGCAGCAATATCTACAGCAGTTTTATATGACCAATCTGCACTCTCTTCACTCAGAATATCATAAGCCCTACATGAAGCATCATTATAACTAGCATCTAGAACTCCTGTTGCCATATCAGCAAACTGTCTAAGAAAACATTATTGAAAAGGTATTTAAGTAAATTTTAAAAGTAAATATATTAAAACATATGCATGCTAAATTCTTACTTGCTAAGTTCCATCATTTCTGATTTCATTCCCATTTCATGTACATACGAAGACAACCGTTCATAAATCATAGACACAACAAGAGCAACATGTACAGGTTGATCTGAATGTCTCCATAATAATTTACACAGCTTCGGACGATTAGTGAAAACAGCCCACATAATTAGTATGGTTAATGCTTTGCGTTCTGCTGATGTAGGATCACTGGCATACATTCCCATTCCATTCAATGAAAGTTCTTGAGGATTAACAAAATTTGGTATTCCAGTAACATGCTCTATTAACCAATTTAAGTCTCTCTCAACAAAATTTTTTCCAAGTTTCCTCTCCTTTGAAAAAAAAATGTACTAATTAAATATTAGTAATATTAATATTCATTCATTCATTTTATTTATTATGCACTGTCAAGTATATTCCTAGCCCCGCATGGAGCATTACCATAGAATTGTAAGTAGAGTATATAAGTAAGTAATATTAATAGAGGTAATAATTAAAATATTTCATAAACTTACCATTCCATGACCTAATACTCCTTCCCAACAAACTGACTGAAAAAATTCTTTCCGCCGAGCTTTTGAAAATATCATTTTCAGTCGCTGAGGAGTTAAATATTTATGAACTCTGAAACCTTGATTTAAAAATAAATCCACAAATTCTTCTCTATTAGGTCTTAACAGAGCTTCATCAAATATTGCTTTATCAATCTATAATAAAATATTACATATATAATAATATCAACAAAGTAACAATTTACTTTAGACTAAATTATTTCGAGAATAAAAAATATTAAAGAAGTAAATTTATTAAAATTATAACTTTAAAATATTTAGCTAAATAAAACTATTTATTTTTATGGTAGTAGATATGGTTTATTTTGTTATTAAAAATAAAAAAGTACCCGAAATTTATTTGAAGGATCTTTCATAAAAACTTCTAAAGTAGCTACGTGAGGAGTATTCCAGTCTAATGTAAGATATAGGTCTTTACGCATGTTTGCATGCCAGTTTGAATGTTCAGGTCGCTGAGCTATAAAATCAACATGTAAGACTTTTAAAATATGGAATTTATTTATTTATTTATTACTTTGCAAATAACACAAAAAGCAGAGAAAAAAATTTTGTTCTTTTAACAATGATTGTTAAATACCTTATTTCTATTATCATATTTATTCTAATAAACAATGCAGCTGCAAGAGGAAAATATTATAGCCAGCATACCCTATTTTGTTCTAATAAATAGCATGCTGTTTATTAGGATAAATACAGTATTTTCAACACTTTCGATGTTAGATATTCACAAGGCATAAAAATATTCTACATCTCATTTTATGTTACAAAATATAAAATAGTTTCATGCCATAAGAATATTTAATCATCTATATCCATATTGAAATATTAGAAAACAACAAAAAACTACAGCAGAAAATAAGCAAGAATCTAACAGTTTTACTTTATAAATTAAAAAAATGTAATCTAAAATTAAGAATGTCAGTGAAATTTAATAAATTTTAATAAAATAAAATTATAAATATACCTTTAAATAATGAACGAAGCAAATGTTCATCCAGATTTTCCAAACCAATGGAATGGCCATGAAGGTTCAAAATTGTTAAATAAACTTGTGTATTCTGTTTAACAAATGACATTAATATGATTATAATATTTATAAATAACAACAACAATTTAGAGAATAAATTAATTGCAAAATAAGATTTCCTTAAAATTAATACAATATATTTTTAATAAATTCATATAACTTTATATACATATACATATTTTAATATGTTTTTGAAGAATCTTATTATCTCTACCATTACATTATAAAAGATACTAACTTAATAACATATTATGAATGTTTAATTTAACCTAAAATATAACTCATTTAACATTAATTCAACAGCTAAATGTTTGAATATACCAATTTCAATCCTCATAAACTGACAGATAAAGCTAATGGAATGGTAATTTAGTAATAATAACATAAAATGTTTAAAAAATTATTATTAATAGATACCTGATGTGAATATCTAACACATTCCAAAATTCGGTCTCTGAATATGTTTCTAGCTAGAGTATTATCTCGAAGTCTTGGAAAATTTCTTGTTATTTTACTTGTTAAATCTGGTTTTAAAGAATTTTCTACAAATTCTGCATCCCAACATCCCTGTAATCTTGTAAACATAAATTTAAATCAATTAACTTGTTAAAAAAAATCAAAATATTAAAACATTAAAGGTCTCAGAAATTATAATTTAAATTATAAACACAGGAGCTCCCCTACTTATGAACAATTGACTGTAAATCTAAAATTTAAATTTTGCATGGATTCCAAAGTTCTCTTGCCAATCATGGGTGGTGTTGAAGTCAGTCTTTAGCCAGTAATAAATATTAAATTTTTAATAAATAATTAATGAGGATTTATTTTTATTGCATACAGAATCATCAATTTTCATTTTTACACAAATTCTGACGTTCCATTGTTGCTTGTGAGGTGACATTGAGTTGGTAATGTTGGAATAATGACATTTTCTGCTATTGTTTGCAATTTTTTTAAACTTTCACAATTAGTGCTTCAAAAGTGCATCCAAAACATAATAATAAATCTAACAGTGGAGATGAGTGCAAGAAGTGTGGCTCTATTACCTCGGTAAGGAAACATACTTTTGATTTTCAACAGTAAGTTTAATACCATGAAAATGTTTTTGACCTATTTACAGGTGGAAAACATTTACTACAGAAAGTAAAGCTGACATAAAACTAAGTGCATTAGGTGAAAAATTAACATTTGAAACACTTGCTACTAAGTACAGTAGACCCCCCTATAACACAAGTTCATATAACACGGATTCGTATAACACAGCGAAAAAACTGCGATCATGTTCGTATAACACTCTAAAAGAGACTCGTATAACACAGTAAAACATCATCATCGACTCACGTTGCAACAGGTTTGGTCGAATCTGGACCAATAGCAAATATTGTACAAACCGTTGAGATTAAACGAGCACTGGACCTACTAAAAAACATTTATTATTAAACAGCCATAAAAATTATATTTTTATTAATGATGTCTCCAAAGTTAAGTTATTTTTCTGTGAAAAATTTGCTGATCAGGAAACACGTGCCTGCCTTTCAATGAACCACTCCGTGACGAAAACAAGCTTAAGCAATGGCGTCATTGAACGGTGCACACTCAGTAAGTAAGCCTACAATTTTTTGTTTACAGCATAGTTTATATAGATTATTCCCAAAAAATTATACATAATTTTGAAATGTTGAGTCAAATTAGTCTAGAATCGATTAATTTTGTGGAAGAAAACCTTTCAAACAGCCGTAACCCCTAAACTGCACATGTGCCGGGCTGTGATTGGCTCATGTATTTAAGTGACTCATACAACACGGAATGTATCTACTGTGTTATAGGGGGGTCTACTGTAGTAGCAAGTGTTTCAAATGTTAGTTTTTCACCTATTGCACTTAGTTGCCCACTTGCTACTACTTAGTAGCAAGTGGGTAAACAAGAATAATGTACTCTATTAAGTACATTAAAGAATAAAACATTAACAATACATGATTATTCCATGTACAAATGTACTTTCTAGATTAGTTTTTGGCTTAGGAAGATTTCGACTTACGATGAAACCTTTGGAACCTAACCTATTCATAAGTAGGGTAGAGTCTACTTATATATCTAATATAAATTTCTACATTCACATTTCTAATATAATTTTTGATTACAGTAGCACTTGATATCTAATTAGTTTCTAGGAAATTGTTGATAAATAAGTAATTTTAAATCAAACCTTAATATCCCATACGTTTAGTATCATAAATTGAGGTGTTATTTCTAGAAATAAAGTTTGAACTCTATCAAACAACATTCAAACTTTGCAGATGCTTTACAGATTTCTTTACAGTTTGCACCATTACACAATTTTAATACATCAATTCTTTTCGTTTTATAATTATTTTGTTATTCTTTATATTTATTATTGATACTTTTGATAAAAATAATTTGAAATTAATTAAATTAACAACTGAATTAAACATTTTAAAATTATGAAAAGTATGATGAATATATTATTATTAATTGTCTACTTGGACTTTACTTATTAATAGGACTTTATACTGGTGTTTAAAGATTGGCACAGTAATGAAAGTTAGTTCAGGAAAGAACAAAATTTCTTTATTATATCACCTGTAGTAATAATTTCTGAAATTATTACTACAGGTGATATAATAAAGAAATTTTGTTCTTTCCTGAACTAACTGCCAATCTTTAAACACCAGTATAAAGTTCTATTAATAAGTAAAGTCCAAGTAGACAATTAACAATAATATTAGAATTTAAGGACAGTAAGGCTTTTACAATTAGTATGATGAATATATTTACCTATACTGAATTTCATAATAAGCATGTGCAATTAAGTCAGCTAATCCACCTGATCCATATAGCACAACAACAGGAAGTTGTTTTTTTAAATGGTCTAAAACAAGTCGAGCACAATTGTAACCACCTTGGATTAACAATGCCACTACAGGAATTTCATTTGAACTCAAAGTTTCAATATCATCATTTCTTTGATCTATAAATAATATAAAATTTTTATTTTGACAAATCAACAGTTTAGCATTTGGATATTAGGTATTTCTATTATTATATTTTAAATAAAAATTTTAAAAAAATATTTTCTTTAAATTATTAAATTAATTCTCAATATAAATCATATATTGATAAAACAAGTAAAATGTAAATCATCACATAAAATAAAAATTAAGAATTTTTACTAAAATTTTTTATTTATATTTCTTTTATATACTCTCCTCTATTTCTTTTCTACATTATCATTTTAATATAGTTATTCTTTTATTATCATTATTAATAATTATTATACAGTAACAGTTTGATACAGGTATACCTCACCTTATGTCAGTAATTGGTTCCAGGAGAGGCGACTTAAGTCGAATTTACTTGTCACTAGGCTAAACCACAAATAACCATTCCCAGTTCTGTATTTTATTTATAAATGCATTTTTAATAATATATGGTTAATAAGAATCTATTTTAAGCTAACAAACATATTACTTCTTTTTCTGTACTATATTAAAAACTAAAATTTATATAAATTTAGAAATACTGGAACAGTACGTACGTACTTGTAAATGTACATGTTTACAATTTGATGATGTTTACAGTACATCGCAGACTCTTTATTTGTTAATGTGGTTTGCTCTAAGACATTATAAAATAAAATGATTTTGTAAGTTAAATAACAAATAGTTATTAAAATTATTTTGCGATAGTAGAAAATAAACTAATTTATGTTAAATTTACCAATAAAAACTGCCAAATAAGATGACAACACAGAGTCACAGATGTTTTCATATTTCGTTCTCTAGGATTTAGGATGTTCAATATTAACATTTACTGTAAATGTACGTATTTTAATATGATTTTATATACTTTTATTCTTATTTATTGTGTAGTAACAGGTTTTTTTGTGCTTCTAACACTTTTGTAGTGATATTATGACTTCAATATTTATGGCTGACAGATGTAAAGTCAAATAAAATGACTTAAACTTGATTTTTATTTTTTCATATATTTTTTTTGACAAATGACGTATAATCAAGAACGACTTAACTCAAAATGATGTAACCTGAGGTATACCTGTATATACTTTTGTGATATATACCAGGCATGGGCAAATGCAGCTGTTTTTGAGTTATGTGCGGCTCTTGCTGAAAGTGTTAATTTCTGTTTTTTATTAATATTTTTACAATTTTATTTTTATAATTTTGTGAAAATATGTTTATTAAAAAAATTCAATATTTGTTTTATATTATATAATAAAATCGCACACCTTACCATACTCTCCACCATGACAGTACAGAACTGTGGCTCCCATGCATTTTGCAAAACTTACATTGCGGCTCCCACTGAACTCTTGCTTGCTCACCCCTGATATATACTTTACTATTTCTAAGCTTCTTTCTAGAATCATTCGCAATGCCTTTACCTACCCAGAATGCAAACTGTTCTTCTTCCAAGTAATTGTCTATTTTACTTTGTATTCTGCTTTTTATTATATGTAGTAAAATTTTTTTGAGGTGTGCAATAAAAGATATTGTTATGTAATCAGAGCATTCTAAAGCAATGTTTTTTTTTTGCAAGGTGATAGTTCTGCTTTTCATAAAATTGCTCGGTATCTCAGCTGTTTCATAACAGTCATAAATTACTTTTATATAATTTCTTTTTCATATCTATTCCTACATTTTTAAAAAACTCTAAGTATACTGTCTATTCCTGTTGCCTTCCCCAAGCTCAGTTTTCTGAATGCTTGTCAAATTCTTCCTCTAATATTAATGAACCTAAATTTTCTCTATCAATTATATTTTCATTTTTGATGTCTCTAATTTCATCATTATATGATTCCTCCATATACTCTTTCCATCTGTCACTAATTTCTTCATTGTATATAAAAATTTTGCCTTCTTTTTCTTTGCCTATAGTTGATCTTAATATTATGTGTATGAGCCATTTGATTTTATGGTATGCTCTGTCTTGTAAATCATCACATAAAATAAAATTGTATCTATTAAAATTAATTATATCCAATAAAATTATAAAGATATAAGCCTCTTTATATCTTTATTTCCTCTGCCATCCAAGATTTTCTAAGTGCCAATTTTCTTTTTGGAAACTTCCTTAATTCCTGCCTTTATTCCATCCTGTCCAGTGTCAGAGGTTCTACTGAACTAATTATTAGTTGTTTCTTGATCAACTTGTCTTGTTGTTATGTCTGTTAATCTCTCTAGGCATATATTTTTTCTTCCAATTCTCGTGACCTTTTTAAGCCTAATGTTACCCCTTGCTATAACTATCTTATGGTCAACTGTATATCTGAGCCTGGGTAACTATGACTAGATTTTATCTGGTTTCTGTATCTTTGTTTTACATGGATATAGTCAATTTGATATTTTTTGGAGTCAGGTACTACCCACAAATTATGTATAATTAAACTAATTTTATTATAGATAAATGGCATAAGCAAGATACAATTTAGTTAATATTACACTATTTAGATTGTTTTTGAAATCTTCAATATTTATTTTCCACCTCATAAAATCAATTTCATGTTTATAAAGAAAATTCGACAACAATAATTGTAAATAATTACAAATGTTCTTGTATCGTCCCTCAATGATGTTATAATGAAACAACATTAAGTGAAGGCTTGCTATACTGCTAAAGACAATTTTATCATGGTTATGATTCAGAAAAAAAGCTAAAAATTTAGTTTAAAGATTCTAATTTGAATATTTTGATGCTAGTGATGGAAGAACAGTTTGATAATTATATGCTCCTGTGCAAATATCTCACAAACTGACTATAAGCAATGCCATAATACAGTTGCTAAAATGATCTACTGGAATATTTGTGAAAACTACTTTGTACTAATTACAAAAGACTGGTGGGATCATAACAACAAAAAAACTTGTAGAAAACTCTCCTATGGGATTTCAGAATACAAACAGACATTGTTCCAGGACATAATACATCAGATATAACTGTGGTTGAGAAAAAGAAAGTATGGTGGATCATCGACATTGTCAAATCAGGAGACTCCAAAATAAAAAAAAAGAACAAGAAAAAATCGTAAAATACTAAGATCTAAAGATCAAAATTCAAAGTTCATAGAACGAACCAGCAGTTGTGGTACTAGTGATCATCAGCCCACTAGGTGCTATTCCAAAACACCTATGGCAGCACTTGAATCTAAAAATTTTCAAAATTACCATATTGCTTGGGGGTCTGCACACATTCTTCACTGATACATTACTACATCTTAGATTCTTGAAAAGAATTCAATGTGTAAAAAGGCTAACACCAGCAATACAATCAGCAGATGAGAAACAACGGTTAATGTGAGCCTAGGTATACAAAATGGCGGCGCTTCCGGTCGCCATCTTGTTTGCACACGCAAATGTGCAAACAAGATGGCAACCGTCGGCAATAACATAAATGCGCCTATATTTAATTTTTTTAAAACTAAAACATTTTTAAAACGTAAATTTGCTACTTACTTTTTCCCCTGCTTTTGGTTACTTTTCGTACTCTTGGACCACAAACGAAAAATAAAAAAGTCATCATACTACCTATAAATTCAATTGATGCATGGACGAAGTGAATTACGAGATTCTATACATCAGTGGTTTGAACAAAATTTGCCTGTATTGTACATAAATTTTACTCCTCTTAAGAACTGCAGTCTTACGATTCACATCTCTCAACTTTTCATCTATGATAGGCAGCGTCTCCATAGAGGTTGGCACCTGCGATCCACGACCACCTAGCCTTCCATGTGTCGTTCATGTTGTCTTTCGTGTCAGAAATCACTATTACATATACTTGGTTATGACAAATTTAGCACGTTTAACACACATTTGCAAACTTTAAAACACGTTTAACACACATTTGCACACTTTTAAACACATTTAACACATTTACACACTTTAAATGCAAATTTGAACCACATATAAACCCTTTACAAAATTTTTACCTCATGCAATGTTAACACACCTTTAATACACTTTTATGACATTTAACACACATTAAACACATTAATGACATGTTTATCATGTTAATTACCATTGACAAACTTTCCTCCTCGATAACTTTAGACTTCGAGTAAATTGTACAAACTTTGAAAAAAACACAGACACTTTTAAAAAATTAACAATGTACATAATCCGTCTACATCGTAACCAAAATTCGAAATTCACATTATTCCTCATGTTTCCCGAACGGAATTTTTTGCTGGATATTTGCATACAAAGGCATCATTACTATCAGCGCCATCTACATTTCTTTTCTAAAAACGCCTGCCATCGAGGTTACCGAAAGTGCCGCCATTTTGTATACCTAGGCTCACATTAACCGAAACAACAGACAACAACAACAACAACAACAACAACAACAACAATAATAATAATAATCTTAAGTTTATCAAATTATTTAAATCTTCAACTTATACATTTTTTAATTGCTTTAACATGTCCTTTTAATCCATTGTCAGTCTAATTTTTTCAGAATGATCATCCAAAAAATGTTTTCAATTATTTCTTTATTGATATTCAATATATAATTAATATTTATGAAGTAATATGCAAAAAATTAGCTCCTACACGTTATTTTTCTAAAAATAGAATCATTTTAATTATTTATTTAATGGTTATTAATAATATTAACAAATAAAAAATTATTTGTTTGCAAAAAAACTACCAAAAACAATTTACATAGATGCTGTCAAATTCCAAAAATAAATTAGGAAAAACGTCAAAACAATTTTTGTAACAATGCCGTCTATTGGAGAAATAGTAAAATAAATATTTAACAACTGTAAATGCATCAGAGATGTTAAGATATATATTTCTATTTTATGTTTATGTTTGTTGTGAAATATTTCTACAGCAAAAAATGCTGTAGAAATATTTCACAACAAACATATGACACATCAAAGCCAAAAAAGTGAATGTATAGGATGTGACAGTGACTGAGAAAGGGTTAATGAGAGATTTAATAAAACAAGAAATCTTCATCTATATACTTCACTTAATGTTGATATTTATTTAATGTTATCAATATAAACAAGTTCCAAAATAATTACAATGAATGAACTGTACTGTATATTGCATAAAACTGAATGAGTTCAAAACAAAAAAATTCAAAGTATATTGAAATGATAGTTTGTTAAAAGAATACTTGTGCCAAATTTTATAAAATTTATAGTTAGATATAGTTTAAAATTTATAAATAAATTTAAACTATATCTATAGTTTAAATTTAATTATAAAGTTTAAACTATAATTAAAAGTATTATTTATTTTTTAAAAATTTATTTGCAAGATATTTATAGAAAAGCAGAATGCAAATAACATAATACTTATCTATAAAATATTTCCCAAATAATAATTCATTATTTTCTGTAAATCTATGTATTCTGCATATTCTCTAAATGTTTGTATGTTTAAGTGATTCTGTGTATTGTTACAATATTCAATCAATTATATCAAATATTAAATAAATGTGTAATATTAAAAATTACAAAAATGAAATTCTTACTTGGAGTTGAAGTTTCCACAGCACTAGCCATATATTGTTCCAGATGAAGCAGAAAATGATTCATTCCTGTTTTATTAATTGTATTATCTTTAACAATAATGTAATGAGAATGATCAGGATTTAATTCATACTTGTTTTCTTCTGGACAATTTCCTTCATTTTCAATTTCTACTCGATCAAGCTGCATAAGAAAAAAATTGAATAAAAGTTTGTCTCTAATAAATTAAATCTAATTATTGTTTCAAACTATTAAATATTTAAAAAGTAAATGATGTTATTTAATAATATAAAGTTAAAACAAGTTTTGAGAAAACAATTCATAAAGTTATCACCAAAATGTTTTTAATTTTCAATTAAAAGTGAGGTGAACTGATGAAAATAATCAATATATTTTGTCATTTTTCTGATAATTTTTTCCAAAATTATCTTCTGTTATCAATATTTTATTGATTCACTACAATTCAAAAACCTATAAAAACAAAATCTAATTACTTTTCCAATTTAAAAAATGTTATGATTGGATGGTTGAATAGTTAAGATGTCAGGTTACTGCTGTGAAGAAACAAGGATTAAATCCAGGCAAGCAATTTCCTGGAAATTTTTCATAGGAAGGACTTCTTAGTGCCCACTGGGCAAAAAGAGTAGAAAAAATTAATTTTTATGATTATATTGAATTAATATAATTCAATATTGATTTTAATTGTGCAATAGTTCCATTTTTAAAGAAAATAAAAATATATGAATGATCTAATTAATATATTAAAATATATTGTTTTATAATCAATATATTTCACTGAAGTTCCTTAACAGTTTATGTATTAAAATTACAAATGAAAACAAATTTTACAACTTACATAAAAATAATCTATGTTTAAAATTAAATTGAATCTGATTAAAGCTTAACCAATTATTTTTTAATTAAGTTTCAAATAGAAATCATGATTCTGTTTCTGTTTGATCTTTCCTGTAGTTCAACAACAAGAATTTTTAGTCTAGAAGTATCAAGCAGAAGATAAAATATCTTTACTTAAACACTTAACAGGGAGAGATTACTGCAAAAGTCGAATAATTTGTTGAAAAATTACTTTACAATACAATTTGTATTAATTATTAAGCAAAGTATGAAATGTAAAATTATTAGACATATCATTAAGTATTGCTGACCAAACAATGGTATTAGGGCAGTGGTATAAGATTTAACACTTGGTTCAGGAAACTTAGCAGATGACTACTTGAATGCATTCAAAATGTAGACTAATTATCTAAAAACAAAATGCTGATGATTTTGAGCAAAAAGGAGTATAGATTACTATAATAAAGTTGACATATTAATACTTAATTTCATACGTACTTATATTTTTTAATGTTAGTTTGCTTTGAATTTTGTTCAATTCACTTATTTGGTTTGTTCCTGAAGAAATCTTAAATTGAATATAAAAGAAAAAGTATTTATATTTTCAAGTTTGTCAGTCTTCTTATGTTTCTTTACACTTTAACATTGATTCCTGTAAATTTACAGTTTGCTTATTTCCAACAATTATACAATGATTGCAAATAGTTCAAAACTTTGTAATAAGTATAATGATGTAAAGTTTGTTAGTATGCTAGATATTCACATATATATATAATACAGTAGAGCATCGATTATCCGACCCCCAATCAACCATCACATTGGTCAACTGACTGCGTTCTAGTTGGCAAATTCAAATGTCCGTTAGTGATGTGGCGCTACAATATTTGGCTATGTCTTGGCTACTTTAATATCATTTTTGTTAAATTTTTGTGTGTTTTAGCTGGAAACACTGGCTCGACCATGAAAGGAAGGCCAGTATTTAAACCAGGCTTAATTTTCTATTTTTTCTTTATTTCTGTATTTATTTTGTGCAAAATAAAAAAATAATTTAATGATGATTATTATTTAAAAACAAAAAAAATTTGTTAGGCTTAACATTGATGAAAATTCAATGCGAAGTAGATTAATAGCAATATACTAATATGCTTATTACATGGGATATACTAATATACTAATACACTGTACTAATAATGTATTTTTTTATACTTTTCGGTTATCCATTTTTTCAGTTATCCGACCAACCTCAGTCCCCAATTGAGTCGGATAATCGATGCTCTACTGTATTGTCTGTATTAAATTCCTTTTATGTTGTAATATGGATTTATGATGGCAAGATGGCCAAGCAATCTCAGCTCACTGCTCTGGAATCTGGGAACAAATCTCAGCAGATTAAAAAATCCCAAGAATATTTTGAGAGACTGTTCTATGTCAGGCCTGGCCAAACCCAAGATGGGCTTGAGGCCCTCTTTGTGCCCATAATGTGTAAAGAATAAAAAAAACAACAACAACAAAAGTGGATTGTATTTGTTTCATTACAGTTAAATAGTTTAAAGATATTTAGGAATAATAAAAAACAAAGTTATTTTAACCTTTTGCCCCCGAAGGTACCGATCGATCAGTACCCTGGCTAGTTAACCAAAACTTTGAAAGTATCGATTCATTGTTACTTTGGTAAATATTGATTTTTGTAAAATTTATCAACAACAGATGTCAGCACTTGACGGCATTGTCTTGTCTTGTCTGATTTACATATTTTTGTCCAGGTGGTGTTTTGTTGACTTAAAAAATTTTAATTAATGCTTGTTTTTCTTAATTTATTGTTTTCTGGTAATTTTTTATTACATTTTTAGCATATTCATGCAATAATATTATTATAATAAGTTCATTTATGCTATAATAAGTTTATTTAGCTATAATAAGTTATCGTATTATAAATATTCAAGTTTTGACCTGCAGTTTTGATATTTTATATATTTTTTAATTTTTTATTTTAATCGAAAATATCAGCAAATGTTATATTATTGCTACTGGTAATCATATGTTTATTACAAAAATAATCTCATTCAATATGATGTAAATAAAGTATATTAGTTCATTATATTAGTTGATATCTGCTATCAACTGCTATAAAATTTTGATTTCAAACAAATGGTTGATATAATGTGCGATAATTTCACAACAAATAAACCTACATGCATAAGTGTTATATTGAATTGTCCAAAACAATATTCTAGTCTTTCTGGCTAGGTGCCAGCAAACAACTAGGTAACTAGACAATGTTAATTTTCACAAAAAGTTACAAATTATCAAGTTTGTGTGTCAGTTCTGATATATATATATTTTTTTCTTATAAATTTTTCTAATAAAATGTATTGAAAAATATATTTAAAACTAAAGATATTAATAAATGTACGTGATTTTTTTCATATAGATATAATGATAATTTGAGTTTTGGCAAATTTTTAAAATAATATTGCCTGATTGACCTATATTGGCTTAGGAGGGATCACAAAATAAACGTAAACAAAATGTCGGGGGTAAAGGGTTAAATTAAATGCATTGATTGGCTGTGTGCTAGATGAATATTTACAATAAAAGTAATTTATAAAACATAAAAGTTTTAATTAGAAAAGTACTTTAAAAATTAAGAAAATAAATAATAAAAAGATAAAATAGAACCACACTTTAACAAAACAGATATGTTACCATTACTTTTGCCTGGAATAAGAATCACTGTCAGCTAAGAACAAGTATAAACACAAAAATAATTATGAAAGTATTTAATAAATATGTAAGTAGTATCAAAATATATGCAGATTATGACAAATGTTTTAATCCAAATGTGAAGTAAATATTTGAAATCTTCAATTAAGTCTTTGAAGCAAGAAAAATAATGGTGGCACTTCTGGTTTACTTGAGTTGATATTACACTTGTTTGACTGGCAGAATATACATCACATGTCATATATAAAACTCTGATTCTGATTGGCTAGATGTATATATAAATTAGATTCTGATGTATCAAATACCCATAAAAGACTTATATTAAATTTGGATATCTGCAAATTATTTTAATTTTAAGTACTAATTTAAAAATAAGATAGATTTATAGATTTCTTTCCATTGTTTTAATAAAAATATAGTGTACAGTAATACCCAAACTTACGTGATAGGTGGGACCAAGCGATAACTGCGTAAGTTGAATTTGCATAGGTCGAGGTATAATTTCGCATATAAATACATACAAATTATTTTTAATTGGGGGCCAGAGACTAAAGAAAACAATAATTTAGAAAAAAATGTTTAATAAAATCTTAAATACATATGTATAACAAATTTTATTATTAAAATTGTAAACCGAAGTTATTTTGATGTAGAAGGCTTCATAAAATCTAACAAATTCGTCTGACAGCTCAAAGATTTTTTTTCTCCTGCAAAATTTCCTCATAGCATGCTAATAATTTTTTATTTCTTCATTTTGTAGAAGAAATGCGTCTTCATTGGAGTCTATATTTTCTAAAATTTGTAACCCCTTTTCAATTGAACTGAGGCCTTCTGTCAAGTTTTCACAGCTTCGAGAATTTTTTCTTTACTTTTTATAATTGTTCTGACCATCGATTCCGGTAGATCAAGCTTCTTTGCCAATTCACAAATTTTCATTTTTGTATCGAAGTCTTTAATAATGTTAACTTTACATTCCAAAGATAAAGTTTTTCTTTTCTTGTTTGATGCAGAGGAATCAGTTCTACTTCATTTGGATGACATAGAGTCTCTCAAGTCTCCGTAGATATAATAAACACAGAAATAAGTAACACAAAATAAATTATAGCTATTCGTCAATTCCACGTGAAATGTCTGAACGTGTAAGCTGAACAATAGTTTGGGGAGAGTGAGTAATCAAGAGTTGCATGGCGCTCAAACAAAAGACGAATCGATGAGATTTGAAAATTGTGTAACTCCAGGTTCGCGTAAGTCGTGGTAGCATAAGTCGAGGTATTACTGTACTTAATTTGTAGTTATTTTTTAATCTAAATGTATTTTAATGTATACTTACTCTTCCATCAAATAAATCTCCATATATTAAAAAATCTTCTCTTACAATACCAATTAAGTTCAAAGGTATAAATTTAATACTGTTTTGATTAGGATGTTTGTGGCATTTTAACCCTTGTCGCCTTAACTGTTCCAAATGGACTGCATCACCAATTACGTTTGTAATTCCAACATTAATTCCTTGAGTTACTATCCACATATCTGTAGCATTAGCAGCCTACAAAGACAAATAAAAAGAAATTTTTAAAAATACAATATTTTTAATAAATATCAAATGTAAAGTATGAATTCCAGAAGTAATAAAGATTTTAAAAGATTAGTTTGCAATATTTTATAAACATTACTTATAAATATTGTCAATAATAAAAATACTATATATTCCTAATAATAATTCAATAAAAATATAGATACATTTTTAAAAAATACAATACAAAAAAATTTCATGATATCAGTTTCTATTTTTATAAATTATATTTTTCAAAATAAATGTCAACCATCAAACCTTTCAATCACTAACAGGAATATAAAAATGGTCAGTACTTAAGATGACCATTGTATGCCAGCTATTTAAGGTGGTTCAACTGTATTTATAATATATAGTAGACCCTCAACTTAACAGACTCATTGATGAAAAGGTGGTGTCCATTATTGCCAAAAGTATATTAAATCAAATGTGTTTCAAAAAAACATATGTTAATAACAAACTTACAAAGTACAAGATAGATCAAAAAGCTGTTATAATGTAAACAAAATATTACTATAATGTACAGTGAGTAATTTATGTTCATTAACTCATTGATCCATCTTTCAATGTATTCTATCCATAAATAAATAAAAATTATAACTTTTTCCTTTAGAACAGAAATTTTTTGTTCTTTACATCAATTAAATTGAGGGTCTGCTATATTCAAAAATTGAAATTACTTTTTATTGATAAACTGAATTAACAAGTTGTTTATTATGGTTAATGAAATGAAATAAAAATATATAAACTTGAATAAAAATTAGTATAAAAATCTATCATCAAATAACTATATTAATTTTAAAAAGTAAGATTTAAAAAAAATTCTTTCCCTATTTAATTTTAGAAGTCTTATTTCTGAATTATTCAATCCCTAACCTTAATCAATCCTTTTTGAAAATTTTCTAACTGCCTGCTGTTTTTCCAATCATGAGGAGATGTTACATTAGAAATCACCACTAAAACAATTCTTGGACTTTTTATTTTCCATTTACTTTGTAAAATATTTGCTATTTCTTCTAGATTAGCATCATGAGTAGTAGTAAGAAAAGGATGGCCCTAAATGAAAGCATAAAATTATTATTAATTAAATGTAATAAAACTTAATTTATAACTGAAAATAAGGTCAATAAATTTAATAATTCAATCATTATAGAAATTCCAGGAATTAACCTGTTTATTTCTGATTAAATGTTTTTTGTGACCTTTTTGTCTCATTGTCAGATCAAACTCTTAAACTTCAATACATTTAATCAGAAAAAATTGGTTGACTCCTTAAATCTCTATAGATTATGTTAAATTTAGCTTGTTAGAGTTGATAATTTCAAAAAAAAATTGAATAATGCAAAACAATTTCTAATAAGTGAAAGAAAACTATATGATTCATGTATATATAAATTAAAATATAAAATTTTAATTTTATATATATAAATATTTATATAATTTTCTATTCTTGTTATATTAGTTATATTATTTTATCATTTAAAAAACAATAATAAATATAAATAAACTTTAACCTCAGTTTCATAGGCAAAATTTTTCCAAAAGCAAATTTTTCCAACAGTAGAGGTAAACTTTGACATTCCTTCTTCACCAAATGCGACAGAAGGTGCGTGACTGCTCTGACGTTGAAAACATGTATTCAGCTTATCATAACCAGAAGAAGTACCTTCAAAAGTTTGTAAATCTGTTTCTGAAACAATCTAAAAATAGAACAAAATTAATGTAAATATGACTGAAATTTTTTCAAGTAATTTTATTTTTTATTATTATAAAGTCATTTAAAATATTAACATTTTAATTAAAAAAATGAACTATTAGCAGATGACAATTATAATAGTTCTCATTCAGTAAAAAATATAACTTGGTACAGTACTTCATACTTAGTAACTTGTGTCATATGGAATGAGAAAAATTACTAGTGAGTCATATTTTTCAGAAAATAAATGTTAAATAAGCATTAACTATTTCTAATATATTTATGAAGTAATTGAACAGATAACTTTTTGATATTCAAAATAAAAAATTTAATATGCATAATATCATATTGATCAGTATTATTAGATCAAGAGTTCATTGAGTTAACTCAATAATAAACATTCATAAATGGTTAAAATATATTAAAGTTAACCTGAACAATCTCTTATTGTCTCACTTGTTATCTTATTTTTATTAAATATTTTTCCTTAAGCTTGAAAATTCACCATTAGTAACATCATATTCTAAGTAATAATATTAAAATGTATTTATTTAAGATTAAAATAATTAAATTATTATAACCTTTTATGTATTTTAATCACAATTTTCATAAAATCATTACTATTAAATTTAGTTTTGTAAGAGTCTAAATTTTTTTCAAATATTTTTAAATGATTATTTTATAACATCTAATTACTCAGAAATTAAAAACATTATGAAAAAAAATTCAATATGTAAACTTTAGCAATTATAAATGGTAGAAAAAAATGTTTTAAAAGAAATATTTGCATCATAATTAGAGAGATGTCTTACTAAAAAAAAATAAATAGAAAAAATAAAATAATTATTTTTAAAGTTTATTTCTTTTTAACTTTTACAGAAAATTGCTGCTAATGAGACCACACTGTGACACTATGGAGATTTACTTCTGACCAGTGATGCATGTTACATGAATTAATAATCCCATCTCATGAAAAAATCACTTCATCTGGAAAAAAAACATTATTCAGAAAAGTGGAATTTTAAGCACACCAAAGCAAAAGCCATTGACAAAACTCCACTTGTTGAGAGTAATCATTCAAATTCAGCAAATACAAAATACACCTTCTGTAGATAGTTCTATGTACTTTGCATGCATCCATGCTGTCATGTGGTTAACACACACAATAGCATCAACCTTTCTAGTATTTGTGCCAGGATTGTTTTCTACCTATTGAAGAGCCAAGTCTTGGACATTCTGGTTGATATTTGGTGGTTGTCACTCACTTTTACTAGAGAATAACTGTCCTTTTTTCCTCAGATGTCTATCTACAGCAGTGAAAAGTTTGGTGATTGGGCACTCTTCTGCCAGGGAAAGTTTCTTGGTACAGTTCTCTAGCTTCAAGTGCATTCCTGCAAGCTTGCCCATACACCAAATGCATATTAGAATATTCTAAAAATGTAAATTCAGACATTGTTAAAAAAAATCACTTTGGCCGATACAAACTAATCGTTACTGACGAACAAATACAAATAATGCAAATGCTTTTGACTTCAACATAGTAAGTCAAAAGTTCCATATTATTCAGAGATATTCAAATATGGAAATTAGCAGTACATTTAAATGTTTAAAACATTCCATATTTGAAGATGTTCTAAGAACATTTTCAAATATGCAAATTTTTTTTAATTGTGGAATTTATCACAGCCTGAAACAGATGTATAAAGTTAAGCCATGTATTGTTACAAAAAAGACTCAGAATCCAAGTAACAAATTAATATGTAATTATCAACAAATATTTTCATACATCACACAGCATTTTGCTAAACAGAAAGTGATGTCACATTTTTTTAATCGCTTATGACTCAAAATGAATGCTTCAAATCGAAAAATGACCATAGAGTTTCCAACTCAAAATTAACCCCTCTACAACTCCTCAAATGTTTTCACACCTTTCTGTTACATCCTGTATATATGTATAACCAAACACACCAAAAATAAAGTGAAAAAAGCACTTAAAATCAGTTGCTTTCACAGCAAGCACAACAGGCAACTTGAAACACAATAGATGGCATTTTTTCATTGTTTGCACAGTTTGAACAAAGAAGCATTATTCCAATTCCAAGTCAAATTTTTCTTGAATTTACCATTCAAACTCGGAACATCCAGTCATTCAAAATATGATGTACCACTGTATTTGGTCTTGGCTGAATTTCACACGTTAACTTAGAAAAAATTTAGCTAAAATAGGTATACATCATCTTTATTATAGGATCAAGATGGAATGAATCAAAAGAAGAATGAAGCAGATACTAAGAAAAATCTAAAAACTGTAGAGAACAGTGTGAGTTGACACTGAAAAGTAAACATGTTTCCCCAGTTTAGCCAGTGAGTAAATAGCAGAAGTGCAAATAAAAATAACTGATTAAAAATTTTTTAATTATAAAAATATTTTTTAAAGCTTTTAACATAGATGTATTAACTATGTTATGCATTACAAAGCTAAAATGCTGGTAACTACTTATTCTTTCTTCCATACATGTTCTTGATTAATCTTTTAAAAATTATTGATAAATTATAATTTATTCAGTGAAAAGTTAAAAAGTTGTTTATAACTATTAGATTTTGTAATTTTAAAAAATAAGTCTTTTTTGAAAACATTAAAAAAGAAGTCAAAACCTAAAGATTATCGTTTAAAGTAATTGAAAACATTTGAAGTGATAATCTTTAGGTTTTGACTTCTTTTTTTGGCTAACTAACTAATTAACTGACTAACAACTAACTAAAGGTATTAAAAATTTTTTTTCAATTTCACAAGAACTTTTTCCATATTTTTTATTTCCATATATTTAACTTGTTATTACTACAGTATTTTTTTAATTTTAAAAAATTTGAAATGAAACATTTGTATTATATTTTTAATTCATAAAATTATAAAATTATAAGAAGTTTTTAAATTTAAATATTTTGAGTTATTTTTTATTAAATAAGTAAAATTATGATAAACTCAAATTTAAAATTTTAAAGTATTTCTATGAAATATAAAATTCTTGATCTTGGTGTTTTTTTATTTATATTATGTTTTTAATCTATATATTTAAACATGATTCAGTTGATTGTAAAGTCCCTCCATAGTGGGCCACACCTATGTGGCTCAGCCAAGTGGTAACGTCATAACTTACATTAACTCTTTTGACATGCGGTCTGCCTGGGATGTAATTACTTTGTTCCAGGAGGCTTTTCCCATTTCCTCACCTACTGCAGAGAGACTTTGTGATTTCTCTATCTAATGTAATTATATAAATTCAATAAAACAATAAGGCATTCCATATTCTAACTAACTCACATATTAATTCTACTTTTTAAAAAATATTCATATATTCTCATTGTAATTTCATTGAGAATCGTGATTAATTCAGCATATTCTTTAAATATCACTTGTAATAATGACAAAGCGGAAAATAAACTATTTGACTTCATTCTGTTCGTGACTTTGTAATTAATTTAGCTTCACTTGCTTCATAAGTGTTCTTTTGTTTATTCTTAATTGTAGCAGTAACATTTCTTTTCCTCTCTTTTTTCTTTTGTTTGAACATCTAAAGATAGAACAGATATATATCTAACAATATTTTTATTAAAAAATTTTTGACTTTATTCATTGGGGACCATTTATTTTTGAACTTAAGAATTTATTAAAAATTCATTATTCTATAATCGAAAAAATTTTGAATAACAGTTTCACCTACATTTACAAGCTTAATTTATATTAGAACAAAACTAGTTTCCCTAAAATGTAGTTATTCCAAGTATTTTCATACTATAATAATATATAGGCTATGAATAATTTAAATAAGATTGTATAAATTGTAAGAAGTTAGGATAATTTCACTTGTCATCTATTACTATTATTGTTATTATTATTACTAATAATTATTATTAATGATAATGAATAATGAAAATTAAAAACTGAAAATATTTATTGTACTATTTAATAATTAGAACTTTAAAAACCAAAAATAATTAAAACTAGAGAAAAGTTTGATTTTAAAAATTATAATTAAATCATTTCAATAACTAACAATTTATGAAGTTTTTAATAAGTTAAAGTGTTTTTGAACAAATTACTATAAACAAATTTAAAAAATCATTATCAATACTGTATTACCCTAGATCAGGCCTGGCCAACCTGCGGCCCGTCATGTTAAATTGTGTGGCCTGCTAAGCGATATTATATATCTATTAAAACTTGTTTCCCCGTTATGTGTATAACAAAACAATTAAATAAATGGAAATTTGCATGTGTCATTGTTATAATGTGCAAGTGCGAGCACGAACTCTTGGTATAACAATAAAATCTTATTCATTTTATATTTGTTTTACTTTTTTAAAAGCATGTTTGCCTAAATTGTAGCCCACCATAATGTTACGCACGATCAAAGTGGCCTGCGAAACAATTTGGGTTGGCCAGGCCTGTCCTAGACCAAATTCCCTCAATTAATTAAACAGAATTCTTACCTACCAATAAGAAAATATATAAATATAAATCTAACTTTTGTAATTACTTGAATAATTTGAAAACTAAATTTATGATTGCAATATCTTATTTAATTAAAATGTTTCTCAATTTAATTCTGTGATTTGTTAAATTGTGTTACTACATAACAATCATGTTGTAATTTTAAATATATAAAATTGTTATTTTTAAAACTTAAAATCAATATCCTATTATTAAAATCTGAATTTTCATATTTAAAAAATTATAAAATAATTACAGTAAATAAAGTTAATAGATGTAGTTTTCTTAGTTGAAAACTATTGATGCTTCTCTAAACTTTCTACAAATTGTAAGTGGAGCAGTTTCACAAACTTGTAATTAGTGTGCAATGATTTTAATTTTTTATGTAAGATAGCATTAATTAACGAAGCGATTCTAAAAATAGAACCACACCGGGTAAAAAAGGTTAGAAGGGTTTCTTTTAAAAAAACAATAATATCAGTATATGAATTTTAACTTTATTTGTAAATACAAATTAACAGTAATTTAGATTTAAATGTGTTTTAAACTTTTATTTAAACTGATTTTATTGAATTAAGCTTTTCTGATTTTTATAAATTCTATACTCAATTGTATATTCTATTAATGTAGTGTATTTATTATTATACATTGCACAATTACAAATAACATACTAAATGATAAACTGAATTTAGATTATTTTCAGTTATGTAGATTTATGTTTTTACATATTTTATTATCTTTATTCCTAAATTTAAATTAATTTTATTTTTTACATAATATTTCGGGATTTTTAAAGTTTGGCATGCTAAATTTTTAAGAATTACACATATATACTTAAATTACAAATTTTAATAAATAAACTATGTATTTTATCTGTATAATTTTTTTGTTTTTTGATAAGAGTTTTTGAATTTTCCTAACATCTAGTGTAATGTATTTAAACAAAATAAATAAATCATAATGTAAATATTTGATCTTGAAAATTATTTTTGCAGTCTGATTCATTCTTAGAAATTCTGTTGCTTATTTTGCTTTAAATGTATATATACAATGTATAAAACAATTCCGTTCAGAATTTAATATCCATAATATTTAGCCTACAATAAAGATGTTTTCAGCTCTGTTATAATCATTAAAATGCAAAACTTTAATTGAATATTTTATGTTATTATAGTTTTGATTAAATATTTTTCTTCTAAGTTCTTTTTTATGATCAAGGTTATTTAAGACCAATTGAAAGGTTGACACAACAGCACAAAGTACAACAGCTAACAAAACAAATCAATGCATGGTAATGTATTTTAAATTAATTATTCTAAGGTCAAAAATTTGTATGCCCATATTTGTTCATTTATATCCAAAAATGGATGAAATATTTAAATTTCATGTACACGTATTTAAACTTTAAGAATTTTGAATTAGAAATTTTAATACTGAACTGCTTTTTTCTTCTATTTAGGAAAGATATAATATATTGTCTATGGAACAAAAGAATTGTTTATTTGTTCCATAGCCAAATGAATGCTTTTAGTCTAAGCAGATGATGCATTTTTTTAAAATAAAAAGTTATAATTTTGATTATAAGAAAAAGTTTTATTTGAAAATTTCATATAATATTAAAATTTATAAAGTTTTAAGACTTATTATAAAATACAATAAAATAATGAATTCTAATAGTATACAAATTTAATAAACTGAAACACAGATAGGATAAGCATGCCTGCAATTGATATGAAACACCTTGATAAAAAAAAAATGATATACAACTTTTAGATATGAATTAAAGGAAATTGCAACTACAGATAAACAGAAGAATTACAAGCTATGTCTAGAATAGTTAGGATTAAAGCATATTTGTTAAAGTTAAATCTTTTGAAGGTAAAATATCAAAAGTTTAGAATAAGTAATGATCATCTATCAAACAAAAAATAATAATAATGTAAATAAAAAAAAATAAACTTTACAAAAACTATAAAATCAACTTTCCTTCCAGTTTCACCTCAATGACAAAGCACTTTTCTGTCAAACAGACAGAAAATGAATGATCTTAACATTTGTGTAAACAATGATTTCACTTAAATAAATTAATTTATCAAAAGTTTATACACATTACTCATATGTAAACATTTTCAATTTCTTAAAACTTGTACTGAAGTTTTATATTAATGATTTGGAAATCACTTTTCAAAATCACTTTTTTTGGAAGTTGCTAAAAATGCATTGAAACTTTCAAAGTAAATATCAGAAATGTTCATACCCAGCCAATATTACTACATGGCATACAAAGTAGTGGTGTATACAATAGTAATAAATATATTAACTAGAAATGTTTTAACTAATATTTATAAGTCCAAGGTCCTTCCTGCACAATTTTCTATTCTAGATTATTTTGCAGATGCATAGAATTTCAAGTTTTGCTAAGACCCAGAGCAAGAGAACATCAGGTTTTTAAAACTACAGATCAAGTTTCACTCTCACTGTATGTGTAGGCCTATACTTGTGTTGTACATTTGGTCTTGTGTTGCTGTCACAAAACACTGTGGTAAATGGCAACTCCATGTACTGTACAAAAGAATGTGCCAAGAAGGCCATTCAAACTAAACAGCTGAAGGTCGTAGAAAAGCATTCCAAGATGAAGAAATGTATCAAAGTATAAGGGTTCCCCAAACATGTCAGAACTGGCAAACATTTATTGCAAATCTAAAAAAAAATCTCCATGTTTGTTTAGGCAAAGATCCCTGTGTCTCACAAGCAGATTGATGCCCTATGTAGTATTCTGGGGGCTGCTGATAAACAACTCCTTCAACCCTATCCTTCATCTCATAATCCAACGTGAATCTTTGCCCTAACAAAGCTTTCTTAAGAGATCCAAAAATGTAAGTCACATGGCAGTCGAAAAAAAAAGTCAACAACACTTTTCCAGCACTGGGCATTGTTAAGGACTTATGAGATGCAGGGAGGACAAATGTTTTCATTACTTCCTCCTGTTCTTCGTTTCGGGAGTGTAATGGTGACACCATGCCTCATCTCTTGCAACAATACAAAAGAGGAACTCGGGGTCTTTGTTATAGTGTCATTCTCATCCATAGATGTTGGCACTCCTATCCTCTTCAGCCACTAAAAACTGAACTGCCATCCATTGTTTAATCCTGGATGCTTCCATTGAAACTAACTTAACTTTAATCTGTCAATTATTGGATAAAAAATCTATTCCTGTCAATACTTAATGCAGCCCATGCTTTGCCTGTGTTGAGCTTACCTGCCCATAAGGTGGTCCATCAATTGCTACTCTGCACAATAAAATATGACGTGTGGACATATGTCATATTTTAGTGCCAATAAAAGTGGCAATTCTTATAGAAACCTCCCTTTGCTGCCAGTACTGTTACAGAAGAATTAATTATATTAGAAAATAGACAATAAAAGAACATTATCTATCTCGAACTCATATTGTCTATTTAAGTGTCTGTTTTACTGGAAATAAAAAGGCTTAATGTTTTTTGTGGAATTTTATTAAATTTTTCCATGAATTTCATCTGTCTCTGGTCATAAGTCAGTTAAGATTTGAATTTATTGTGTGTATATATATATACAATAAATTCAAATCTTTCTAAATAAAGATAATAAATATTAACATTCAAATTAGATTAAGTATAGGCCTATACAGTATATAAATAAAACTAATTGAAGTTTCACTTTTATAACTTAGTAATTTATATAAATGTTGCATATCATTTTAAATTATTTTCTGATTATAAACATTTCATGCCAAATGGTAGGAAATGATATCATTTGCAATCATTTATTTTGAAGAAGTATATAAAAGTGTCCTCTCTAACAATGCCAAACTAAATTTAAGAATAAACTTCAGTCTTTTAGTGTTAAAGTTGTTTACTTGAAAAGTTTTTAACTACAAATAAGTATTTTCAACATTTCAAAATATATCTTCAGGCAGAATGTATATAACATTCAAATTACAACTTATTAAATACCATATTTACTCGCATATAAGACGACCTCGCATATAGAATGAGGTGTGACTTTAAAGATCAAAATAAAAAAAATTAGATTTATTAATACTATTCTAATTTTATTTTGTTCAATCACAAGTAAAATATCAAATGAACATACACATTGTGTCACAAAAATTATTGGCATCTTAAACTTTAAGGAAAAACCTTGTAAAATCGACATAATTTGTTAATGTAAAACTGGGCAATCGGAAACCTTTTTTTGCTAATTCTTACCAGTCAAATCCACTCTTCGTTAATTACACTTATGAGTTTCTCCAAATTCTGATTTCCGAATAATCATCTGTTTTCACATGGGAATGGATTGAAACTTATATCGGGCTCCCATGTGATTTTGGAATTTCAATCTAGAATTCAATTCAAAAGCTTTGCTTTTCCTATTGCTATTCATCTTTACTGCTGACAATATACAAGAACGATTCAAATGACCCAGATAAAATACTTATGTTTTTAAATACAAGAGGGTAAGCATCCGGTAAAAAATGCAAATACACGGTTCACAAAAATTAATTGCAAAAAAATGCAAAGAATCTTTCGCTCGTGCACATAGGACAACCTAGAAATTTGAAGTTGTGATAAATGAATAAAAACCTCATGTTATATGCGAGTAAATATGATATGTTAAAAGATTACAAATATGCAGGTTTAAATCTTAATGCTTATTTTTACAGGAAATTGAATGAATGCATTACATGAATCAATTTAAGATAAATAGGTAGTATATTATCAACAAATACAAGAATAAAATAAAAAGAAAAAAATTAAGTAAAAGATAAAGAAAAAGAAAAATATAGAAATCCTAAGATATGAATATGCTATAATTTTAATTTGAACAAGTGACTATTAACAATTCATATCACTTCCATATAATTATTTATCAAGTGATCTTGAAATCTTTTCGCATTTTCAATTCCAAATAGCTGATATCAACTGATGTCAACTGACATCTTTAGTGACAGACATTAAATAGTTTAATTTGGCAAATGTTCTGTTTATCTTAGCTCTTTTCCAAACTAAAGTTATAACACAATAAAATTGCAGTGAACTTTAACTTCAGTCAAATGGTATTGACTCCAAAACATTTGATCTTGCAAAGGTCATCTTAATAGTCTTCTGAAGAAAAGAAAAAAGAATATTCAAAATCTGGACTGCTATGTTCCAATCTGAAAATTGGATGTTTTTTTTTTCCTTCTCTTTAGAATACCACTGAGACGACGTTTGAAAGGTCAAATGTTTTAGTGTCAATACCATTTGACTAAAGTTAAAAGTTAGTGCAACTTTACTGTCCTGTTTATCTATAATAATGTACATTATTTGATTTATGTTACTTCACATTTCAAATAAATCAAATCAATTTACATAGTAATTTTTAGTGTATCATTTGATATCAATTGATCACTTAAAATTGTTGAGAGTAATTGGTATCAATTAGTCATATGAAATTGACCAAATAAAAAAAATTTTAAGTGACATCACTCCTCAATTGATACCAACTTATATCATTTCATGTCATTTGGTAATTTTAAATCATTTCAACAGTTGATAACAAGTGATGATATCATATCATGTCACTTAATCACTCAAAACTGTCCAAAAGTATTTCAGAAATGATATCAATTTATATCATTTGAAAATGATGAAATGATATTTTTACTAGAACATAACTTCACTGAAAGTAAGACAGTTAGAGATGCAAAAGTTTTGAACTAATAAATAGAACAATTATTATTATAGAAGAATATGAATTCTATTTATCAAACAAAGATCATTTTCACAATGATTAAAAACAATTAATAAAAATCCAGTGGCGTAGCATACATAACTAGCACCCGGGACATAATTGGTGCCCCTCTTCCCCCTCCAGAAACACATATAGTTTGTCTTGGAGACCATTTGGGCGCCACTCTCAGAGGGGCGCCCGGTGCATGATACACCCCCTTGTACCCCCCTCACTACGCTACTGTAAAAATCTTTAAATGAAATCCATCATTCAGAATATACATAGTACCAAAATCAACTACTACTAATAGATGATATTACAGTTTTGATTTAACTGTATATATTAATTCAAGTCAATATTACATACAATTTATCATTTAATAATATTGTATCGATCTATACAAGTCTCTTAAGTTGTTTAAAGATAATTTGTAAACTTTTATGATATTAAGCTGTGATTTCAAAATTTAAATAGAATAAAAAATAATCATCATTAGCATCAAATGGTGCAAAGTTTCTAAATCATAAAAAAAAAAAAAAATATAAGTTCAAATTCTTTCATTATCAAAATGTTAATCGTATTGTCAAGAGAATGAGAAAAGGACTGCCAAAAATTTCAACATTTAATTATGTAAACAATGAACTACCTTTGTCATACTTAAAAGAAAAAAAAATGTCCTATCAAGATCTAATGCCAGATTTAACTGAAAATTGGCAATAAGATAGAAAATACTATAAATAAAATTCCAAAATGAAAGATTTGAAACCATAATATCATGGACCACTATTTTTATGATGCACAACCATCAGGCACAACCACTGAGGGTTGTGCATCATAGAAATAGAAATTTTATTTTTCTTTATCAATCTTTATTTTAATTCTCTTAGTTTCCTAATAATTTATTTAAAAAAAGATAATATTTATTATGTGAAATATTATTTTCATCTCAGAGTGGCAAAAATTGGCAAGATTTTACTTCTTCCTGGCATTATTGGCACTTTCCTAGGATTGTCAGTTATCCTTATGTAAGCAAAACAAGTCCAAGAATCACAAATGAGAAGAGTAATGAATCACCTTTCATGAGACAAGTAATCTTAAAAATATGTTTCTTGCAGTGCTAAATGATTTGCAAAACTTGATGAAATCTTAAAATAAAAAAGAAAATAGTATATTAAAACAATATATGATGTGAAAATATCGGAATGTTATTTGCTGACATAATATGGCAATCCTGTGTAGTAAATATTACATAAGATTGATGCAATGTGTACACTATAGCAAAATTAAACTGTTTACTAAATATAAATTATAACATTCATCTCAGGAAACAGTTGAGGAAAGCCATTTTTGAAAAACTAAAATCAATTTTTGGGAGAAACTGGTCAAGCAAGAATCAACACAGAAAATTCTGGAGCAGAATATTTCATGAAAGGTCATTCCCAAATTTATAGTTCCTTTTGATATTTTTGTTTACTCATATAAGGACAGCTAATAATCCTAGCAGATGGGATTGCAAATTTACTGACGAAATTTACTGACTGGTAAATAGTAAATTTTGAAAACATTACAGTAGAGTCCCATACAACGCGAAGGATTCGTTATGCATTATAGGAAATCGCGTTATCGAAACCTGTATTATCACACGATTTATGAAAGTTTAAACCTTGGCCTCTAAATTGAAAAAAAAAAAACATATACCTCTGATTGACAAAATTCTAGGGTTGTTGCTTGCTTTATTTGCACATTGTACTGGACTCTACTGAGCTTACTGGTAAATTATTTATAATTTTTAAATTTTGACTCCAAATGTAAAAATTAGAGCACTAGTAATTGTTTAGTTGTGAACTTATTGGTGAGTTGACAACTAAACAAATACTAGTACATTATGTCCATTTGAATTCCCTTTCTTCTATCTTAAATAGGAATGATTTTGCTGTGTGAAAAAAAGAGTATACTGTAATTTTTTAGTTGCTATGATTACTATAAAAAGTACCCAATGCAAATGCTCACATTCAAATAAATGCATTGTATTTTGCCAACTAAAATTATTATTGCACTCTAATTATGACAGGTAAAAGAATAAATTGCCAAACTGTATAGCATAATGCTGTAATATGATACTTTAAAATTGGGTTAAATTTCAGATGCACGGCTTGTCTTCGATTCCAGCAATCAGAATACAGGGAACAGTGGGGATCCACGTTCTAACCTAACCTAACCTATTCTAATAAATTACCATAAATATTAGCAACCAAACTATTAGAATAGATTAGGTTAGGTTAGAACGTGGATCCCCACTGTTCCCTGTATTCTGATTGCTGGAATCAGAGACGAGCCGCAATGACAGTATACACATCTGAAATTTAACCTAAAATTGTAAAGAACTGTAAAATAAAAGAAAAATTAAGTAAACTATTAATACTTTTTACAGTTTAAATCAGTGGTACCTAAACTATGCTCCCTGGACCAATTCTAGCCTTTGGCACATATTAATCCAACCTGCAAACATATTTGACACATCACTTATAAATGATAGAAATAGGTCTAATTTTACTATATATGGAATACACAAAATATTTGTGGCCTACTCAAGATTAAAAGATGAATGGAATAAGGAAATGTAATGCATGGAAGATATGCCAAGAGAAAGTGTCTCTCAGGAAGACTTTTTATGAGCAATTGGTCCCTACTTAGGTATTAGATGTGAAGGAAACCCAAAAAAACTCCACGAGGATAGCACATTAGTCAAACAGGAACTGCAACCTATTACCAGTGTTGTCCTTCTTAATGAATTATTAAGGGTTGGATTAGCAAGAATGTATTGCCAGCCTCTCAATTATCTAGTATATCTACCAGCGCGATTGCCTACGCACTTAAGTTTCCACAGAAAATGTTAATCACGTCACAAATCATATTTTATTGTTTATTTCGATTTACAGTATTGTATGCGAGTACACCATATTTGCCTGCCCGCCTCCAAAAAGAATCGGTACCAAAGGTGCGACAGGTCCCATCATTTATTGCCTTTTAAGCAGACTTTTGGTACTTACACTCTCGGTAATTTGGCACCTTCTGTGGAAGGAATGGCCAAGCGTAGCGTAATTATACATTTATCGAACACATCTGTTCCAAGTGAACTACATCATAGATACAATACCTTCACTAGTATTAAATTTGAAATTTCATAAATAATGGTCCAAACCTGAAAATTTTTATATATAAAAGCTAATAGCAAAAATCTGAATTTTATGGTACTGTACTGTACATTAAGCAAAGGTCATCACATTTAACCTATAAACAGCTGAGATGTTTTTCAGACATTCACCTTTAATACCAAACGAATTGTAACGATATTTAAATATAGATATTAGCTGTTGACCGGTTTAAATTTCCTGTCATGCGTTTATTAAAGTTATTACATTAATCTACTTTCATTGAATGAAACAAGTGCACAAACCGAAAACAAGTGGCTAATACCTGATGATCGGTGTTTCTTCTAAATCTGGATCGTACTTTTCTCATCCAACTGGGACGTCTTTCTTTTCCGGAATGAAAAGAAACAGATTTGCCTTCTATACCCATTTCACATTTTTTAATGACATTCAGCAGGTCGATCAACAAGTGAGTATTTTAATCTTGCATGAAATGAGTGTATACTATGACAGAAAGCGTAATTTTAAATATTGAAAGAAATTGAATCGAATTAAATTATTAATTTTAGTTTCTAAATATCTAGTATTAATTAATATAAATTAATAAAATTTTCTTTAAAAAAATCTTACAAAAAAAATCCCTTTTATTTCGGTAGATCTACGAAATTTCCCTATATGATTTATTTACTATGTAAAAATTATGTTTTATTTGATTAGATTGAATTAAATTATATTAATTTTGTTAATAAAATAAAATGTTATTTTTTATTTACTTTGTCTGTAAATCATTTGATCGGTGTTTTTTGATAAAAACTGGAAAATCTAAGTAAAATTTTTTTAAGGTTTAATGTCATAATTACGATAATTTTAATATATATTTTTTTTCATTTTAAGTAATTAAATTTAGAATTTAATGATTTAATTTATTTTTAAATTTTCTAAATAATATTTTATTTTCCCCCTATGTAAATACACGTTGTCTTTTCTGTAGGGAATATCCCTCTGTTGCTTAATCGTATAATCATCTGAGGTTTGTCGCTCTTCAACGTCATCAGATTGAGTTGGAAGTAAACAAGAGATGAGGTTTATCCCTTGGAAGTTTGGTTTAGCGATATTCCTTTTATACAACTTATTAAAGTTGTGTAATAGTCATGGACACGATCATTCTGAGTCTCCTTCTTTTAAATATACCAGAGAAGCTAATGAGCCTCATCACGATGTAAAACTTGATAACTTTAAAACGGACTCAGTTAGAAGTCAAAGTTTAATATGGTTGGAAGCACTTCTTTCTACGCTTTTAATTAGTATAGCGCCTTTTGCCATTTTATTTTTCATTCCTTTAGATAATAGTACAAAGCATAAGGATCTGTTAAAAGTTTTTCTCAGTTTTGCCTCGGGAGGATTATTGGGAGATGCATTCTTGCATCTTATTCCTCATGCTTTATTAGCTAAAATGAAAGATGTAAATGAACATAGTCATCATCATCATCATCATCCTAATCACCATCATCATCATCATGACCATCAACAAGAAAATGATGGAGAAATTCATTTTCATGATTTGAGTATTGGGTTGTGGGTATTAGCTGGTATTGTTACATTCTTAACTGTTGAAAAATTTATTAGAATTGTTAAAGGTGGGCATAGCCATAGCCATAACATTGAAAATTTAAATAGTATTAATAAATTGGAACCAATAGATAATGAGAAAAGTGAAGATGAAGAAAACATTCCTAAAAACTGTAAAGAAACTAATAATGAGACCACTTCAAATGAGAAAAATATTGATAATTTAAAAACAGAAAATAAGGAAACTTCTGAATTGCATGATCATTCTCATTCTGATAATGGTAAATATTTTATTTATTATTTAATTTAATATTAAAATGTTTTCATAATTTGAAATTTTCATAATGATTATGTGTTTGTGTATAATAATTTTGTTAATTTTTCTTTGGTTAAATGTATTTAAGCCATCATTATAACTTTGAAATTAGAATGTCAATAACAATATGGTATGCCAACAATATAATAAATTTAATTTGGATATAACTAAATAAATAGAACACATAAGAGCAATTTAATAACAAGACATCTTTTGATTTCACCAAAATTATTTATTTGGTAAGGTGAACATTTTTAATTAATATATATTTGTCGTCAGATCATAAAAACAAAAGTGAACATATGTATACATGATGTATCAGTACAGTGGTTACAAACTTTCAGGAGAGATAGAGTACACCTAGACGATGGGAAATCACATAGCAATGCATGGTTGGAAATGTTTTCCTGGCACGGTAGTGACGACACAAAACACAAGAAAGGAAGGACATGAACAGGGTGAGAAAACATGTTTATTATTCTTAGTACAGCTAAAATGCTGGGACGTCTTTGGTTGGTGTACGTGATACGTCAAGGCACTGGTGTATGAAACTCCCATTAACAGTGCTGAGGAACTTGTTGCATGCATCTCATCAGCTGCTGGGAAAGTTCAGGACACCTGGTATTTTCAACAATGTTAGATCTTCAATGCACCAGAGATGTGAGGCCTGCATCACGGCCCGCAGTCATAATTTTGAACACCTTTGATTTTTGCTATACTAAGAAAAATAAACATGTTTTCTCACCCTGTTTGTGTCCTTTATTTGTTGTGTTTTGGTATGGTCACTACCGTGCCAGGAAAGTGTTTCCGACCATGAATTGCTATGTGATTTCCCATTGTCTAGGTGTACTCTATCTCAGACTCTTAACAACCTTTACGTCACCAGTAAAATATTTAATTATAAACAAACGTTTTTGACCGTAAAAGCCTTTGCATCAAGTTAGACCAAATAAGTAATTTGAACGCAACCTTCCTTGACATCAATATACAATTGGAAGGGGACAAGATATCAACCAAGGTCTATTACAAACCATGCTATACTCCTCTATTCATCCCCGCTGATTCGGATGACCCATTTGCGTACAAGATAGCGGCATTCCGGGCCCTAACCAAAAGAGCATTCACACACAATTCAAAATTCGAGGATACTATGTCAGAATTACAACACATCTAGAACATAGCCTCACAACATGGATATGGGCGAAAATTAATTCATAATCTTGCGTTTGCCTATTTGGCGCAAGCATATAATAGCAACAACTACAACGCACACACTAGCAACTCGAATAATATGCAATCTTGTGCCATAGTCCAATATAACCATCACCTGGACCCTATTTATAGAGAAATTGCTGCAATTACAAACAAAAGAATTGCGTATAAGAGACGTAACACGATTTATGACATCATCTGCAACTGCAAAGATTATATAGACAGAAGATTGACTCCTGGAGTATATTTTGTCCCATATGGGACCACAGATTTCAAAAGCGACCTGGTGTATATTGGCTCTACAATACGTTCTCTAGATAAGCGATTGCGTAAACACAAGTATGACATTGATCATAACAAAGTCACCATTGCCCTATCTACTTATGCTTTGACCCCGGGCATAAGAGTGGACCTACATAACGTGCAAATAATTAAAATATCACACCAAAGAGAACACATACGTTCGCTAGAAACTCTAGAAATATACAAAGCGGGGTTATGCAATAACTGCATCAACTCCAAGGATGCGATTAATATTTCTAAAGCTTAGAAGATCTATTATGAAGGTGAAAACTACTGAAACTCCTATTAATGCAGCCCTCCACCGTTTTGTGTGTAAAAAGAGATTAATATTTGTTGTAAAAAGAGATTAATATTTGTAAATTCTTTTGTGCATGCGCACAATGAATTTCTATACAAAACGTTACAACGTTCTAAAAGATATTTTTAAAACGTCGAACACAATGGTTATTCGAATCTCGGAACTTTTAACCTGATGAAGACCGGAAGTTTTATGGTCTATTGGTCTATACGTTTGTTTATAATTAAATATTTTACTGGTGACATAAAGGTTGTTAAGAGTCTAGTATATAATATACCAGTACCTATAGAGTAGTGAAGATAACCTGTTTACAAGGTACTCTATTTCTCTTGAAAGTTTGTAACTGCTGTACTGATACACCCTGTATATGTAAAGAAGCAGAAAGGATGTTTTCAGAAAACACATGACTAAAGAATAATTAATGAATATCATCCAAGAAAATGCTGCTGAGAAGATTGCAAAACAAAAGTCTTGCTTCTTTTGGCAATGGAAGAACAAAGTAAATTAGAGAATGAAGTATTGATGGAAGAAAATCATGTAATTATATATTAATATGCAAGAATCAAGAAGAAAGATTTTTCCTGATTTTTCGCACTTCCATATTTTTTGAGTAAATTATAATGCTTTTCCATTATTATGTTGATCTTGGAAACAATGTCTTCCTTCACTTTTATAATGCTCTAGGTATGTGAAAGTCCAGTTAATGACAAAATCATAAAAGAGGCGAACCAGTTGAGAGTTGGTCACACAAAACTAACCTAAGGCTGTCTTATTATGTGTAGAACCACAGCCAACTTACTCTAATTGTAATACTTTTCTTATGGTTTAACACAAATTATTAATTTGTCTCCAATATAACATGGTAAGATTATGTCATTTTTACCAACAGAAAATTTCCAGATGATAGTGAATTTCTGAACTTGGTGTTTGGAGAAAATATCAGGTTGCCAGTCTTTGCTTTATTTTCTACACTAATACTAGTTTATGCTATAGACCAGTAGTTTCCAAAGTGGGGGCTTCTACCCCTATGGACAGTGAGTAAATTTAGGGGGCGAGAAGAAGCAAGTGGGGGGCAGGGGGCACTAGAGGCAGGGTACTGCCTGAAAGATGACCATAGGTGAGGGTTAGGATCACTGACAACCTTTCCCTTTCCTGTATTAAAATGGTAAGAAGAAATTGTAAAAGCCTTACTGTCCTTAATTCTAATATTATTGTTAATTGTCTACTTGGACTTTACTTATTAATAGGACTTTATACTGGTGTTTAAAAGATTGGCAGTTAGTTCAGGAAAGAACAAAATTTCTTTATTATATCACCTGTAGTAATAATTTCTGAAATTATTACTACAGGTGATATAATAAAGAAATTTTGTTCTTTCCTGAACTAACTCTCATTATTGTGCCAATCTTTAAACACCAGTATAAAGTCCTATTAATAAGTAAAGTCCAAGTAGACAATTAACAATAAAAATGGTAAGAAGAAACATTGCATTTAATGATTATCAGATGTGTGAACAATGTTAGGTAAGGACACAAAGTATGAGGTTCATAGAAAAGTTTTCTAAGAATATTTTCAACCCTTTCTCATACAAGGTAAAATGGGTTAGGGGCATTGGATATAAGTTTATGAAACCAAGAGAGCAGTGGTTCAAAAAGTTTGAGAATCCGTACTCTAGACTAAAGTGCTATCGTGTGAACCTGTCTCCTTAATCATTTACGTGCATATCCATCCATTTTATCAGACTGTAAAAGTGAAATTTAGAGATTTCAATTTTTTATAAAATTGATTGGAAAAAAGTTCTAGAATGTTCAATGGAAGTAGTACATAGAGTAACCAGAAGACATTTCATCATATGTTTCATTGAAAATAGATGCATCAACAATATCTGACAGTATGAAACTTTCAAAAGAACACATTCACCTGCTCTGCTCTATCACATCAAAAGGCTCATGATATCATCTGTAAGGCATTTGGCTAAGACACAGTCAACAGATAGATCTGCTACAATTGATTCCAGAAATTCAAGGATGGAGATTTCTTACTTTAAGATGAACCCCATGTATGCAGTGATTCTACCATTGATGATGATGATGATAAACAATAATCCATGTTGTTTAATTGTTACTCGTTTTCTTGATAGATCCTTTAGTAATAAGCATAAATTTTGCTCAAGAGAGCAAATCATACAAGGAACACACCAGTAATTGACTATTTCAACTTTATTGTACAAGGAAATGCATTTTGGGCTTCCTGCCCCTCTGCAGTTCTATATTACAAATTTTTGACTTTATTATAATTATGTTAGTGATTCACTGAATGAATCAACTTTGTATACTATATTTAGCAGCTGAAGTACACAAAGTTGATTCATCCAGTGGTCACTAACATAATTTTAATAAATTCAAAAATCTATAATAAAGCCAACCCACCACCGGATTACATCGGGCTACTTTTCTGCGACTATATTTAATTAATTTCTAAATTCATGTCAAGGTTGAGTGATGGTCGGCTGAGTGATATGAGTAGGAGTTTATAGGACTAGGATGCTGAAGACATCTCCAATCGGCACCATAAGTAACCAAGGATGGATGTATCATTTAAATGTCTGGAAGAGGAGATTGGACTGGAGGCTCAGGTAGTGTAACTGGCAATGCATCTACACAGTAAGCAGGTTCAGTAACTGGACACAATTTGCACAGCTAAACTATTTAATTATAATTATTAAATTTAATAAAAGATGGTGCCTAATGCATCCCTCTAGTGACAAATTATTTAGAAATTAATTAAATATAATTGTGGAAAGTAGCCCAATGTAATCCGGTGGTTGTTCGGCTTTTTACAAATATATCAGGTTTCATGTTGTTTGTATATCTGTAATAAAGGACCACAGAGGGGCAGAAGGCCCAAAATCCATTACCTTATACAATAAAGTTGGACTAGTCAATTACTGGTGTGTTCTTTGTATGATTTTGTTCTCTTCAGCAAAATTTATGCTTACAATAATCCATGGTTGACCACCAGAGAATTAGCAAAACTTGAGTGTTCCATACACCCCAAGAATTGACAGTTCAATACCACTAAGACAACACATCAGCACGTAGAGCAAAGATGACTTTAGAGAAGCTGGATTCCTGGTCTGGAATGGGAGAATTTTCATCCTCTGCCTTATAGCCCAGATTTGGCACCAACTGACTGCCATTTATTTTTTACCTTGCAGAACCACATTGCCAATATACAGTTGATTGACAATACCCAATTGAGAACAATACTTGAGACCAGAGTCGTAAGTAGGGTATGGCCAACGTGGCTCCCACCCCATAGGCACCGATTTAATAAAGGCGCCAACGAGAAGGTTTTGGAATAATATGTATTCGAAATTAATAACCCAAAAATCTTCTATAATTATATTTATATAGTATTTATTATCTGTAATTTCTACGAACATATAGTTCAGAAATAAACCATCATTTTTATTTTTATTTAATAACAAAAATTAAAAAGGCGTGCTATTTTTATTCTTGGCCATAGGCGTCCAAAATCCTAGTTACGGCACTGCTTGAGACTTTCTTCAAAGAAAATTTCTAATCATTCTGTTGGATTGAAAGTTTGCAGCAAAAAGTGGCAAGATGTGATTGATATTGATGGTTATTACCTAAAAGACTGAACTGTAATTGTTGTTGAGTTAATTGTCAATAAAGTTTATTTCAAAATGTCTTAAATTTCATTTTTACAACCTGATATAACTTATTCAAAACTAATCTGGCTTGATACTCTTGCCCCCAATACTAATATACTAGAATATGAGACACAACAATTTTTATAATCTTTTATACTTGTATATTTTAATCACTTGCTCTCATAAACTTGATGATAATGATAATAATTAAAAGCATCTGTCAATGAAATTGAATATTGTTGTGTATTATATTAAAGTGTTATGCTGTTTAATTGTTAATTTGCTTAATATTAAGTTAATTTTTTTTATATACATATATAGATGTTCAGACTTTGAGTTTGGAGTTATTCTTTGCTACTATTAAAGATTTTTTTTGTACACACACAATAGTTTTTAAGTTTATATTTTAAATATACAAGATAAAATTTATCCATATATCATTATGTCAAAAAGAGATTTAATTTTTTTAAAATCATTATTAAAAATTCCATCTGGAAATCATGTGTCAAATTAAGACACACAGATTTGGACTCCTTAATGAATGATCTAAAATCTGCATTCTTACATTATCTAACCGTAAATAAAATCTAAAATAACATTCCCTCAATACAAAACAAGTAGTTAAAGGTTTTTTCATTTGATTTACTTCCAGTAATTCTGAAAGGAGATAGTATTCTCTGGCTGTTTGGTATTCAAATGAACTATCTTCGACAACATATATTTTCAGACAATCAAGCTCTACGGAATATACTAGATCAGGGGTCACCAAATTACAGCCTGCAGGCCGGATCCAGCCCACTGCCACACTGTGCCACAAATGAGCTGAAATATAATTTATATGGAAATATCATACATTGTAGATAAACTTATACTTATTTTAATTTTTTCTACATAGTAAGTAAAAATGCCAAAATTGATCCAATCTGGTTTTTGCATCTGAGAGAAAATTAATATTTAGGAAAATCAGTGAAATAAAAAATTGGCAATTTTTTGTGACTTTGGATATCAGAGTGCTTTTTGTGTAAGTACTTGCAATGAAGTTTCTAAGAAAAGCAATTATGAGCTTGCTGCAGTGATCATCTTTGTGTATTGGTAAATAAATACAGGGTGGGCCAACGAAAACGAAACGGCAGAGTGTTCGTGTTCGTCCAAGCAAATCACTCAGACAGGTCGATTTTATTCTCGAGGAGACATCTTAAAATTTTTTGTTGTCTGTTGTATTCAGAATCGCAAAAACTTTATTGCAAAAGATGTCCCCTCGAGAATAAAATCGACCTGTCCGAGCGATTTGCTTGGACGAACACGAACACTCTGCCGTTTCGTTTTCGTTGGCCCATCTTGTATATTGGTTGTCATTACTTTTTGCATATTCAGTATACTGTATTGAACAAAATGGTTATGCAGCCTGCATCCTGTTATTCTCTCAGTTATTTGGCCTGCTGTGAATATAGTTTGGTGACCCCCTTTACTAGATGATAATGGACAAATTCAACCTATAATGACATATCTGAAAGCAATAAACTTATATACAGAACACTAGGACATACAACAGAAAGATTTGACATATTAAAGGACCCAAAAGGCATACAGACACATAACTGGCTAGACCTGATACTCTTTGGCCTACCTAAGCCCTTGTGATGAAAAATCCCAAATCCAACCAACCAACCATCTAAAACAGTGGTTCTTAACCTTTCAGTGATGATGGACTATTTATCAAAATTTTTCTCTTGCAATGGACCACAACCACAAGCTGTTTGGCAGTAATATAAGTTCTTATAAGGTTGTTCTATAAATTAAACATGTATAAAATTATTTGAAACCAAGAGTATTATATTATTTGCAAAAATGTTACATTAATTATATTATTTTAGTGCAATTTTTGTAACTGCATAGTGTTTACTAACTGCTGGATTCTTTGTTCAGTGCTACTCAAAGCCAAACGCATGTCGGCACTGGCATCCAACCGATTTCGATGTTTATTTTTAATTATCAAAAGCACTGAGAATCCTTGCTTGCATAAATATGTGGTTGAAAATAAAGTTAGGTACCGTAAAGCAATTTCTCGAATTTTAGAGAAAGCAATAGCTTTATGGCTCCAAAAATCTTCAAGATTAATTCCTGTCTCAAAAGTATCCTTGCAGTTACATCATGTTACATTTCAATTAACTCTTCTTGTATTTTATCCGGCACCTCAGAAATGTTGACTATGAAAGGATTGTGGATCAGTTTCCAAACAATGCCTTCCAGGAGGTCTTTTAAAGGAAACTGGCCCCTATTCAGGTGTTACAAACGTGGAGAAAACCCAGAGAACTCCACATGCCAGCCCGTCCGAACGCAGTGGGAACCTGCGACCAAACTCTCAGTGTTTAGCGACAGAACCACTCGGCCACTGGTGGGCATTTCAGCACACTGTCAATAATTGGGTTCAATGTATCAAACGCAGAAAAATTCTCTCTTTCAACTTTGCTGATCAATAGGTCGATTTTAGTGATAAACGTACTGATTTTATCTTCAAATGCAAATATATTGCTAGTGCCTTCCAATTTCATATTTCCTGACCATTGCAGTTGAAGGTTAAATTTATTTAGTTTGTGCAAAAAAATCCACTAAATAAGCAAAATGTATTTGAAATTTGAACTGACAAAACTTGTCGTCATTTATTTAATAATTTTAGGATGACTTCAGGGACCACTTCGGGTGCTTTCAGGGACCACCAATGGTCCACGGACCACCGGTTAAGAACCACTGATCTAAAATAACAAGTTTAGTTTGATGTTACAATAAATTGTTATTTGGTATTGTAAGATTAAATCTATGTATTTAGATCTATTTATAACAATTTTATGACATGGATATGTTATCATGTAGGGAGAATAATTATCTAATCAGCTCTTTAATTTTTATATTTATTTTTAGAATACACTTGTAATTAGTCCTTTTTTTCTAAAAAAAATGACTGCAACATCATATATGATGACTGAACATATAGCCTAGAATTGTTTTACTGAGTAACTGCCAATGTTACATACTATCTATAGATATTTTTTGTGCTATATGCTGGTACAGCATACCAGTACATTCTGGCTGTAAAATTGTCTTGCTTGTAATCATATTTAGCATGTATGAAAACATTTTCACTGACTATTCCTCAACTTGCTTTATTTATATCTCAAGTACTGTACATTCATTGATGAAAAAGTTATAGTCTAAGGAGGAGGCATTGGAATTGAATGAAACTTTATTGCTGCAAACATAACAATAATAAAAAGTGGTTACAGTGTTTATAGCAAAGGGTCGATTTCTTATGGAATAATGGTACAATTTAAAGGAACCTTTAGAACCTTGTCAGACTTCCTCTTGCTTGGATACATGCAGAAATAGTCAGGCATGGAGACATACAGACATTATGTTATTCTGCAACAAATTTACCCATAGACATTGCAACTGGCACTCCAGATTCCATATAAGTTGTTGATCAAAGCTAGCATTCCATCAGATCCCACAAATGCTTGATGGGTAGGAAATCTGGAGACTGAGCATGAAGTGTGGCAACATGATGGAGTTATTCCTGAAAAACTCTCGTTTACAGCTGAGCATTATTTTGCTGGAAAATGGCTGTTTGCAACCCTGCTTGAAAGACAACACACGAGAGATGCAGGATTCTGTTAATGTCTTACACAACTACTAGGTATGACTGTCATACAAGCTAAATGCCTGCAGTGGGGCAGCAGTCTCTCTCAGAAGGAAAGGCAAAATGAGATTGAAGCGATCATCATTGTTCCTCCACACATTAACATGGTGATCATTCATTCTCAAACAGAAGTGGAATATGTTCTGAAGACAATATGCAAAGTTGACAATATAATGACACCATGCTACATTGTCAACTTTGTTTACAATAGTACTATGTTGGATGCTAATGGCTGAATGATTAGTACTTCTATGCATGCAAATTTCCCTCTACTAGTTGCCTCCAATGGTATGAGAAGAGAGGTGATTCTGTAGCAAGACTTGCACCTGTCTCTGGATAGTGGGCAAAGATGCCATTGTATCAATAATTGTGCATGCTTGTTTTATAATTAGACAGTCATTTTTCTGAAGTGTTCAGAATTTATTCCACTGTTTTCAGGGCAAAAAGAAATTTATTCTTTTTGCCCTGAAAACCTTTTTCCAAACCTGTCAGTTTGGCTGGGCCGACAATGAGACAGCTGGATAATGAGTGATGGGGCCCAACATATCCTGGATAGATAATCTCTGAAAAATTCCTGGTGTCCTTTGACCCACTCAGATTCAATCCTGGATCTACAAGCTCTTACAATCAGGTCAGAATGATCCATATGATGGGCAGTTCAACAAAAAGCCATTCTGCTTCCCTTGCCTCAATGATGTAACCTTTCCCAAACTGTCAGCTATGTATAATGACTGTGCTGTACAAGGATGTTTGGCATTCAGAGATCTACAAATAGGTATGCTGAAAACTCTTAACACAGTGAGCTTCTGCATCTTTTTATAGGATATTAGGTATCTATGTTCAGGAAGGAGTCAACCTAAATACCTTTCCAGCAATAGAGTAGATGACTTATGAACATTTTTTACTACATTTACTAGCCTACTTCAGGTCTAACTGGAACTTTTTATATTTAAAAATGCAATGCCGTAATAAAGACATTTGCAAACACCACAACCAATTTAAATCCTAACAGACTTTATCCATACAAACATTATTACCCATTTTAAAATGTTTGTGTGAGCAAAGTCTGTTGGGATTTTAATTGGTCTTGGTGTGTGTGTCTATTATATTAACCAGCTAATGTAGTAGTAGTAATCTTAATGTTCTAAAATATATTGGAATATTGTTAAATTATGTAATTGTGTTAACATTGTTGTTGATGTATCATAACTAAGGCAATTATATCAAATATATATGTCAGTTACATAATACATTTTAGAACATTAATGCATTCCATTTTTTTTTTTTTAAATAAAAAGTTCCAGTTGGACCTGAAGCAGACTATGAACATAGTCAAACATTCATAAATCATATACTCCACTGCTGGAAAAGTATTTAACTCTTTTTTGAACTTAGATACTGGGTAGTTATTTTAAGATATTCTGGTAGCATTACCTGGCATACAATTGGACCATAAGTCTAATTATATATTTACATACCTGTCTGAGACATAACTACATGTCAGGTTTTGCAGTAATCAGACAGTTCTATCTCAGTGCATGATATTTTTGTCAATAAGTATATTTACAAGTAACCTTACTCATTTTCAGATCATATTTTAAAATAACTAACAGATTAATCAAAATTTAAACTTGTATTTTTTAATTAATAATTATTTTTTCTTTGAGAACATTCTTAAAGAACTAGTTTTTAGTCTTAGTAAATGTTAAAAAACATTTACTAAGACTAAATTTGTACTAAAATCTGTTTCTTCAGAGTTCTCTAATTATAAGTAATCTTTAATAAAGCAGATTTTTAAAAAGTTTTCCTGCACTCCTTTTCCCTTCAAAAACAAGAATTTCATGACTTATGTTGCTGAATTCATCTTGATGCACCATCATGAATTTAATTGTCAAAGTAAGCAAACTAATGGACATAACAGACTATTGTGCTCTAGCAATGACTTTTTTATTCTTGTAGTATGGCTTTTGCTCTCTTGCATCTGGATAAAGTTGCAAACTTTTTAACACCTTTTATATTCCTATGTTACATATATATGCTTCTTATTTATTTAGATTATAATCAAAACATGTACCCTTTGAGTCTCATGATGAATTAATGCTCTGGTTGACGTAAATCTATAAAAGTATAAAATTAAACATTAAAACTATATAAAGATTGAAAGTGTTCTAACTCAGCATAATTCAAATTATATAATTGGTAATGTATTTATTCAATTTCAATTTATGAAAATTCTAAATTTAAATATAACTTTTTATTGATATTTTTATTGCAGAATAATAGTTTTAACATTACGAAATAAAATGACTATTTTTATTCAAAGTGATTAGTAGTTTTTGGATGGTTGAGATATCAGACAAATGTCTGAGATAACTCAGCTTATATGGATATCTATACATTATACTACTATTGACATTCATTTTTTTCCTCTGAAAATCTATGTTGCAATAATTACTATGTTTGAACTGATATAGCATTTTCAAAATTTCTATACCTCAGTTAAGGTATTTTCTCAGAATGATTCATGACAGTTTACATCCTATTTCACTTCCGTTTACAAATCACATTTCTTATCATTGACCTTGAAATCTGTAAAGCCATCAGGATGTCACATGCTAACTTGTTGCTTACATTGCAGCTTGTTATCATATAAGTCAATTTATTCTTCTGATTGAGTCTCTCATTCATAATCATATTACTAACTTCTCTAATGTTTACAACTGTATTTATAATTGAGTTTGACATGCAATTCTTAGGCTTCTGTTGCTAAGATATCTACAAATTTATGAAAGGGTTATAAAGAAGCATCAGCAGTAAAGATAAAAGCTGTCTCTTTTTGAATAATTTATTCTTTTATGATTATTTATTTTCACTTAAAGATATAAAAGTATGGTTTTATAAATAAATATTATATGTAAATAATTTCTGGACTTCATCAAATAATAATTTAAATCTTGACATAATAATATATATATAATTATTATTATTATTATTTAAACTTTACATAAATAACAAATTGGCATAGGTAAAAAATACATATATAAAGATGAATAATTACACTAATAATGACTCAAAATAATGCATTTTATTATGTATTTTAAAAAATTAAAATGATTTAAGTGAAACATTAACAACAATAAAAGTTAATTGAAGAAACATGTGGAGTGATTGACCTGCCAGATGTAATGATAAGCAGATAATAAATATATATGTTTATACTTTGGCTGTTATTTGTTTACATGAAAAATTTATATAGCTTAACAGAGGTGATATATACATACATATTTGTGTATATCAATATATATTTTTCTTATATTTATTTTAGTTTTAATGATATTATATTTATCTGTGCAAATTTTTATATATACTTTTTATTAACTTACATGATTTTATCTAGACAGAGTAACTCAATTTTCACTTGCTTCACAATTTCTGATCTAGTTGAAATTTTGCATACATATGTATTTCTGATGATTCATAGATATAATTAATTTTGTTTTTGTTTGCAGATAATTTGCACAATTAGCAAAAATTAGTGAAGAATTAAAATTTATAAGTAAAATCTGATATCAGATGTAGCTTAATAAATTGTGAATGATGTTTAAGTCATGAAAAAGTGGCAAGTGCTTGCTACTTTTTGTACTGTCTACATAAAATCTTATAAGTCAAGCATCTTATAAACCAAAAACTTTGATAATTTAGCATTCCATATATAAAACTAAAAGTAGAAAATAAAAAATATAAAAGAAAAATTTAAAGAAATGGTTTTTATTCACATAAATGTAATAAAAATAAAGAATAAATTCTCGCAGTATTCTTGGTATTATGCAAGCAAAAATAAAAGTGTGAGGCATTGAGCAGCATAAAAATTTATAGAAAAGTAGCAGATGAGTGTTGCTCAGGCAGAAAGTAACTATAGCAAAGATTAAGATTATTAGATTATAGCTAATCTTACCTGTTTTCACCGTGTGCAAGAACTATGATAACTTTACTTGAATAAAATGATTAATTTTAAATTCTACAATCTAAGAAAACTTGTTCGGAACATTATATTTCGAATTTGGAACAAATTTAAATATTTGTTCAAATTCATTTATTTTGTATTTATTTTTTGGGTTACCCGAACAGTGGAAATGATTAAAATATTTATTAATTTCAAAAATGTATACTATATGTGCCACTATTTACTTTCCTTCTTTATTATTTACACTTTATACTGACTAAAATTAACTCTCTCCTCCTTTTCCCTGGGAGAGTCGAGTTTCCAAAAATCCCTTCTTAATGTGCATTCTCATGGCATACCCTACTAAAGCGCAGTTAAAAATAAAAAATCGCATCTAAAATAGTACATTAGAAGCTGTTTCTTAGGATAAGCCTTAATCCTCTCCCTCTCCCCCGCAGGGGGAATTTCGAAAAATCCCTTCTTAATGTACATTCTCATGACATACCTTAACTGTATACCAAATTTCAACTTTCAACTCCTAACTGTTTGGGCTCTACGCTTATTATTATTATTATTATTATTATTGTGTTAAGTGAGATATACTTGGTTAACACCGGTGGCTGCGTACTATGCCGGACCAAAGTCAAGGCATAGTAACCAAGACAGAAATTAAAGAAGTGTATCAGTGTGTGCGTCTGTGTTCAGGAACTTTCTCACAATATGACATGTATTCAATATAGTGGCCTTCTGTAGTGTGATGTATGTGTTTCTATTCAATTGTAATGTGCCCAGGCTTTTGTGTAGTGTGTGTGGTATGACACCTGTAGAGGAGAGAACAACAGGTACAATAAGCACCCCATCCATCTTCCACAGATGACTTATTTCCTGGGCGAGTTCTGTGTACTTGCTAATTTTTTCAGTGCATGCGTTTTGTATATTGTGAGTGTTTGGAATGGATATGTCTATAATGTATGTGATTTTATTGTGTTTGTCAATGAGTGTGATGTCTGGTCTGTTGTGGTAAATTGTTTTATCTGTGATTATGGCTCTGTCATAGTACATTTTGTGCGTGTTGTTTTCCAATACTGTCTGTGGAATGTATTTGTAATATGGTTCGTGGATGTCTACTAATTTGTGTTTCCTTGCAAGCTCTTGGTGTATTATATTTGCTACTTGATTATGTCTGTGTAAATAATCTGTCTGTGCCAAGAGCTTGCAACCAGAAGTTATGTGTTGTATAGTTTCTGGCATAATGTGACATTTTCTGCATGTGTCATTTGTGAGTGTTGCATCTTTGAGTATGTGTTTTCTGTAGTTTTTAGTATTTATGACCTGATCCTGTATGGCAATCATGAATCCTTCCATCTCCCCAAAGAGGCATCCCCGAGCTAACCAGCTGTTTGATGCAGTTTTGTCAACAAAATCATTGGCCAGATCATAAGGATGCCTGCCATGGAGTGCCTTTCGAGCCCACGATTGCTTAATGGTGTCTATGCTTTTTATATGTTGTGTTGTGTCCATATGATGTGAGTGTAAGTTTAATGGTGTGTTATTCGAGTCTGCTAGAGTTACTGCTTTATGTAATTGTGATGTTTCTTGTTTTTTGTAGAAAAACTCTCGCAGCGACTGTATTTGTTTGTAGTGAAGGTTAACTATGTCAATCAGGCCACGTCCGCCATCTTTACGTGGAAGGGTTAATCTTTCTGTGGCGGATTTAGGATGATGTTGTTTATGCTTAGTAAGTGTTGTTGTTGTTTTCCTTTGGAGTTGCTCAAGATCTGTGTGAGTCCAATGTATAACTCCAAAAGAATATGTGAGTACTGGGATGACATATGTGTTTATTGCTTTAACTGTGTGTTTTGCATTTAACTGTGTTCTGAGAATAGCATTTAGCCTACTTTGGTATTCTTTAATTAATCTTTGCTTTATTTGTGTATGTTCTGTTAGTTTAGCCTGTTGGAATCCTAAATACTTGTAGAACTCGCCCTCTTCCATGGATTCAATAATGTCTCCATTTCCAAGCGCAAAATCTTCTTTCTTCAGGATTCCTTTTTGTATGTGAACTGTTTTGCATTTATCTAGGCCAAATTCCATTTGTATGTCCTTGGCGTATGAATGTGTGATTTGTAGGAATTGATGAAGTTGTTTTTGTGTGGATGCATAAAGTTTTATGTCATCCATGTACATGAGATGTGACAGTGTAAACTGTGTTGTTTTTTCATGTCTGATATTGTAACCATATTGCGTGTTGTTTAACATGTTGGATAATGGGTTCAGGGCTAAGCAGAACCAGAGAGGACTCAAGGAATCTCCTTGAAAAATTCCTCGCCTAATAAAAATTTGGTTTGTTTGTATGGAAGTGTTACTAACCCTGAGATGTAGTGTTGTTCTCCAGTGCTGCATAGTGTTTTGAAAGAATGCAATGAGTGATGGATGTATTTTGTACATGTGTAGAATATGTAGCAGCCAACTGTGTGGAACAGTGTCGAATGCTTTTCTGTAGTCTATATATGCCATGTGTATGTTTCTGTGTTGTTTGTGTGCTTGCCGTAGAATGACTGAATCTATGAGTAACTGTTCTTTGCATCCCCTGTGATTTCGACGGCAACCTTTTTGTTGTTCTGTTAGAATGTCGTGTTCTTCAATATGTTTGTATATTTTGTTTGCGATACAGGATGTCAATAATTTGTACAGTGTTGGGAGACATGTAATTGGTCTGTATTGTGTGGGTCTGTGGTATTGTTGTTTTTAGGTTTCATGTAGGTGATGCCCTGAGTAAGAAAATTTGGCATGTCCTGTGGATTGATGATAATGTGTGTTAGGTGTTTAGCTAGTTCCTGGTGCCACTGCACCAGGAACTGCAGTGATGTGAACTTTTTGTACCAGAAATTGTGAATGTTGTCTACACCAGGTGTCTTTCAGTTGTGTGTTCTGTTGACAGTGTATTGGAAATCATGTATGTTTATCTCAGCACAGGGCATAGTTGGTATGTTGTGTAAGTTTCTGTTGTCCTCCTCGATCCAGCCTGCTTCAGCATTGTGCATGACAGCACTGGACCAAAGAGAAGACCAATATGTTGTGAGTTCTTCTTCTGTTGGTGTGCCACTGTGCTGTGTATCAGTGTTTGCTTTGTTATTAATTTGTCTGTAAAAGAGTTTTTCATTGTTTGTAAATAATTTATTTTGTTGTTTTCGTAGTGTACATGTTTTGTATCGTTTGAGTCTACGTGCTTTGGCAGCAAGTTTTTGTTTTAGTGTATCAATGTATTCTGTAATGTGTGTGTTGTGATGTTCATGTTTTGTATGTGTTTTTATTTTCTTGAAAATGTTTTTGAGCTGTTTTCTTAATTTGGGTGTTATGTTGCTTTTAGTGTATTGTGTCAGTTTGCCTAATTGCTGTCTAATGTCATTTATTTGTATTTCTATTCTTCTCTGCCAGGCAGGCTTGTGATAGTATTGTGTTTTCTGTGTATTTGTCTGTGACTGTACTTTCAGTCCATGGTGTGTCACTACTGTGACTGCCCCAGCATAAACTAATGTATGAATGTCTGCGAGTGTAGAAATTGAATGAATGTAGTGTGGTATTAAGTGAGTGTTTACATAATTTAGTGTTTTTCCTACTTTCTTTGACGTGTTGATTTTTGGTATTCATGGTCGTTGTGTGGGATCTGTGCCTGTATATTTAGTGAGTGTTTCCTGAAATATAAGTGAGAGCGTATTAACTAAATCCATGTCTATGTTATCAGTGAGGGACGAGGAAGTGTCTGTAGTATCATTAGTGGTAATTGTTGTATGTGTGTTATTATCAATGCTTGTTGCTGGATTATCCTGACAGGTTACATGATCTTCATTAATGTTAGATGTTTCTGTCTGTTGATGTATTTGATCAGCAACCTGTTGTTTGATAAGTTCAAGTGTTGTTTGTGGAATAAGGTTGTTGTGTATAATTGTTCTTTTTTGATCAACAACCCTTTGTTCAGTGACAGTGAGGTGAGGATATTGTTGTGTGAATTTATGGTGTAGTTGTTGTCTGTATGCTGTCATGTTTGTTTCCAGTTTTGTGATCGTGTAATAAGTACGGATGATAAACTCGTTCATTTCTACTGTCCATTTCATCCGTTGGCGTGGTTTTCCAGCTTTTGTGGTCTGTGGATGCATTGCCACAGAAACACCAAGGCTGGGTTGGTTCCTCACATCTGTTGAGGGCATTGCAGTAGCCATGCTTGGGCCGGTGCTGCTTTTGCCACCGGTAACCAGGGGAGACTGTGGCCTATTTTTCGAACGTGAGCTTCTGCCTAACCCACGAACGCGGACCTTGTTAACCCGGGCGACGTCCGAGCCGGTATCACACTTTGATCTAGTTATTACCATAATAAATATCTCCACTGAATGTGGGTGTGGTCACTCTTAGCTTCATTTCTCCCCATAGACCTTACTGGCATGGGTGTCCCTACCAGGAGCTTGTGCTCCAGCCTGCATTGCCCTATGGATCAGTAAAATTACTGAGCTCTCCCACCACGACCAGGTGGTGACCACGGGAGATCATCATCATCATCATCATCATCATCATCAACCCATCTTGATTATGTTATAAGATGTAACTAAGAATATTTCTAAATATGAGCACACCATGCTTTTATTTTTGGTCACATAATACTAAAAATACTGTGAAAGTTGAAAATAAAATTGTTTTACTTTTTAATGCATTTGTGTGAATAAAAAACATTACTTTTTTTTATTTAAATTTAATTTGGAAATTGAACATTTTTAGATATTTTGCTTTTATATGAAAATTGTCTTGATAAGAAAGTAAAATATAAAACACTTCAGTAATAATATATTTCAAATTATAATATTTTTGTAGTTAATTTTTTAAATCATAGTGATTTCTGTTATATTGCCTAGTACAGTAGTCTTATCCAGTTAGTACCCAACTTTGTTGGATTTACAGCACACTTAATCATGTGAAGGTTGCAACACACTATTATTAAATATTACTAGATTGGCCAACAGGTTGATTATGGATACACTTTTTCTGTGACAGTTTAATGATACAAACTTCTGGAATATAGCTGATGACACATAGAAGTAAATTTTGTTATTTACAAACTTAAAAATTTATTGCTTTAATTTTTTTTATTCATTTCATGGCATACACAGAATGGTATCATGGTACAGCAATGTATTGCAGCACACGGTTGGGAACCACTGCCCTAGTATAAATTAAGAATATAAATACTATGAGAATCTGAATTTAATTTTTTATTTTATTTAAAAGTTAAAATTATTACAAAAGTAATAAAAAACTTGAACATAACATTAATTTCTTCTTTAATTTTCTTTAAAATACTATCTGTTTGTAATTATCGGTGAATTATTTCATGATATATTGAAGATTTACAAATATAATTTTATACTATTTCATATGACTCTACATAGATTTAATATTATTTAAAAATACCTGTACTATAACAATTCTGGATTATGCTTTAATATACTGTGTAGTTTTAATTTAATATTTAGATATATTTAAACATCAAATTGCAAACTAATGACAATGTGTTAAAATACATTAAATAAGATTATCAACAAATTTGTATTATCTTCCTAGATTTTTTGAGATTGCTGATTATTTAATTTATTTATAAATTAAATATACACTTATGATTAATTATACTAATTATAATTAAATTTATCATATATTGATATGTGCATTGTGAAAGGCTAATAAATAGTGTGTATTGCAATTAACTATAAGTGTAAATTGTCTTCTACAAAGACTTCTATTTTAAAAATTTTAGTGGAAAGGTTTGTCAGTTGTCTCATTTATCTAGACAGACACTTGAATACCAGAGAATAGAAGAAAGATTACTGCCAAATGTGTCTTTTGTTGAAGGCAGCTTATGCTTGCAGTTAATGGCAATAACTTTGAATTCAATCATCTATATGTTGTGTTTTTTTTTAACTTGTTTCTGAATATAAACAACATAATGTGGGGTTTTTATATATAAATTTAATTAAATTGTTCATATTTAGTTTTCATCATGTTTTTATTTTTAAAATAATTGGAAAGTGATTAATCTTTAAACTAGTAAGTTGATTTAAAAAAAAACTTTCTAATAAGACTATACCAATGAATAATTTCTTTTATTTTTAATTTAAATTTTAGTTGATAGTGACTTGTTAGGAGGTTACAATTTTCAACAAGTTAAACCATAAACATTAATTTAAAATCAAGTTTAACTATTTTAAATAAGTTAGTTTATAAGTATTTTGACATATCCTTACATTGTATCCAGTACTAGACATTTTAAGAATTAGCATAAATTGTCATTTTATTATGATTTTTCTTAATTTATGAAATCTACTATAATCTTATAATTATTCATATAAATTTCAAGAAAATCTATTTATTTATTTTATTTTAGATTTTAAGATTGCTGGTTATTTAAATCTGGCTGCTGACTTTACCCATAATTTCACTGATGGATTAGCAATTGGAGCTTCTTTTCTTGCTGGAAAAAGTGTAGGAATCATCACTACAACTACTATATTTCTTCATGAAGTCCCACATGAAATTGGAGATTTTGCTATACTTATTCAGTCAGGATGTAGTAAAAAGAAGGTACAGGATTATTTATTTTTTTATTATAACTAAACTACAAAAACTATATAAATGAGGGGATCATTGGAGTACTACATTTTCATGTACTCCAATGGTCCATGGAGTTTAAAATATCTGATGAGAATATTATTATATAAGAGTTTTAATTAACAAGAGAATAAAGATATTTGTTTTTAATTTAAAATTATATTTAAATTTATAAAGTAACATACAAACTAGAAGATTTTAAGAATTTAAAGATTATAATGGAACACCACTTATGTGCTTTTCAAGGAACTGGACCAAAATAACATAAAATCAAAGTTAAGATATGTCATTTAAACAACAGAATTAATAGTTTTTATCACAAACATACAACATTACAACTTTTAACAAATGTTCGAATGTTTATTATTTACTTAACCAACTCCGTTATATATAACAGAGGGAAAGTATGGCAATCAGTCAAAAAATGACCCACCAAGATTTTTACATTTTTTGTCTCAGACCTTGAAATGCTGAGAAATGCAAAAAAATTGGAGGGTTTATTATGTATGTGTGTGGGGAGGGGCATAATTTTATTCACTCTCTTCAAAGCTTAATAACACCAGTACTTTTTGTCAAAAATTTCTGAAATTTTATAGGGGGGTTTGTGTATTCGGGGATTGATGCTATTAAATTTTGGTGATTAAAGGTCAAGGGGTGGAAAGATAATGTGTGTCGTGTATCTTATCTCTGGTAAGGTCAGACTTAATAATGATTTTACTTGTTATTAGCATTTACAATTTTTTATAAAACCATCCCTACCCTCAAAATTAAGTTTTTTTTTTTTTTTTTTTTTGCCATTTTGTAATAATTAAAAATATAAAAAAATTTTTTTGATAAAATGTCATAACAGATGCACCACATATGCAGTTTTAAATGTTGCTGGGAAAGTTAACAACTCATTGCTGGATTTTTTCTGTTTCTATTATAAAAATATACACTGATTAAAACAATTACAGGCGCATGTGACTTTGTGCAATAAAGCAAAGTCAGTGCAATAAATGAAAATATGACAACAATTTGTCATAAATGTGTATTTTCTATTTACTACTGCATATTTTACTGTATCTTATTTAACAATAACATCTGATATTCAGAATCACTTGTCATAAATGATTTTCTATTCAATAGTTTTTTCTTCCCTAATTGTTTTGACCAGTGTAATACTTCTTATTACATATTGCATAAATCAGAATTTTAAAATTGCTAAAAAAATTTGTTGCTTTTTGTGTAAATGAAAAAATATTTTAAATTTATATTCTCTAATTTTAAAAGAAATTCTACTCGATATTCTTTTATACAAGAATTTCTTTCCTGATGAAGATGATAATGTGTTATTTTCAAAATTTTAGCATGAAGTGTAACAACAACTTTATTATATATAACTGTGAAGTCTTAGTGATCAAGTAGACATAATTCATATACATGTGATGAACCACAATAAAAGTCTGAAGTAATTTTTGTCTATTAAAATTAAAATACTCTCATAATGTGTGATATATTACAAAATTGTAAATTTCCCTATATTGTGATTGATTGTCAACCAATTGCCAATAATCTACAATTAATCCTTCTCTGAGAGAGAATATAGGGGAGACTGGGGTAACTTCAGCATATGGGCAAGTTCGTCAATTAAATTTTCTTCGAAACAAAATAAAAGGAGACTCTTTTTAGAGGCTAGACAGTTGAGTTTTAATGACGGCTTGTTGAGCGTGGTGTCTGTGTTCTTCTCCGACAAGCGTATCTGAAATATCAAATAAGTTGTCTGTTTCATTCAATTTCATATAATATTTTGCTTCCATTTATATAGAATTGGCATGTTTTGTTATAATTCCATAATAACGAAAGTTATTTTTCCTGTTAGAAGGATAAAACATTAACTTATTCATGTGACCAGATCATGGCTTGGTACCCTATTCTTAGGGTTCCACTTAATGTTTCTAAATCATGACCATTGGGGCATCTTCGGCAGTGTTGCTGATCTTGTTCCTGATCGTTAAGCATATTTCATTTCTACTGTTTGTTTGAGTTCACTAATTCATTTAACTTTATATTGCTTTTGACTTGCATTAGAATGTTTTCATTTATTATCTGTTTGATTTTTTTTGTAATTAATTTTTGTTTACATTTTCTTTACTTAAATATGCCTTTGAACTTGTATTTCATTGTTATAATATTAAATAGGTTTTTGGACTTGTATTTCTTTGTTTTAATAGTGAATTCCAACTTATACATTGTTAATAACACAAATTTATATGCCTGCCTATCTTGCTCTGTTACTGTTGCCAAAGTTGCCCCTGTATGGGGGCAACTTTGGCAATAGCTATCTTTTTATAAAGTTATTATTATTATGATTATTTTTATTTCCAAACTGATTTTAACCAGTTCTATGGTAAGGATACATTCTTGTAGACAATAAATAATGCTTTTCTTTCAGTTTACAGCAGTATTTGTTACAAAAAATTTAACTTATTTTTAACGTGCCGAAGTTGCCCCGGTATCCCCTACTTAGTGGAATCAATTTTGTCATTTAATTCCAGAAATATGAAGAAAGGTATGCAAGAAAAGAACAAAGAATGTATTCTATAAATTTTGTGTGTGTTTTCTAAAAGAATATTGTAATAACTATTATTTTTTATCAGAAAGGAAATTATATATACTGTATATCTCAGCAGATAAGATGACTTTCAGATAAGATGAGGTATAAATTTTTGTCGAAGTTTTATAGATTTAGCTTATATCTGTCCTATAAGACAACTCCCAAACTATCAATGGCCTTTGAATTTAGTTTAGATCAGTGATCATCTGAATAATAATACTGTATAGCGTATACGGAATTATGTCCTATTTGTAATTTTTCAAATGAACAAATTTATTTTCTTGCATCTTGCAGCACTGCCTTGCGATTGTTGCAAGCATTCGCACTGATTCAGCATTCAGGTAATGAATGACCTTGACTATTCACAAAAAATGGCATATGGGCTATTCTATTTTGTGTACATACCCTACTCTCTACTAGTAAATAATTACGGTTTATCCGGTTTTTTTTAATAATGGTTTTAATTTATATAAATTTCAATCTAATATAAAACTCTTCAAGTCTGGAATGAATTACAATAACTACTTGTTGAACCTTTAAATGCAATTCCAGGATAAATAATTAACAGTTTGCAATCTCAAAAACACAGTGTCTAACGTTTTCGATCTACATAGATCTTCCTCAGGATTCATTGAATTGGAATGCGGATATTGAAACGGTTTTTAAATTTATTTAAAAGCAGATAGACGAGGATTTTTTTAAAAACATTCCTTTGAGATTGCGAACTGTTAATTATTTATCCTGGAATTGCATTTAAAGGTTCAATGAGTAGTTATTTTAATCTAATTTTTTTTTTGTATCTGTCCTATAAGATGACCCCAGATTTTGGGGCCTTTTTTTTATGATTTGACTATCGTCTTATCTGCCGAGATGTACGGTAAATAAAATGGTTTATCATTAAAAGGAATTGAAATATTTTAGAACCAACATAAACATATAAATGATATATATATGTTATGGACAAAGTGATTAATCGGGCATTATTAATAATGCCCGGTCATTATGAATACTGCTATCACCTAGTCGGGCAAAGTGGTGATAATATGTTGAGGAGTGATCATCCGACATATGCTAGCTAATCGGCACTCAGTTGCATGCACCTCCACTTATTTCATTTAGAAATATTTATTTTTTGTAAATTATTTCAAAGTATTTTAAAAACAACACACAATCTTTCAAAACTAAGTACTATTAACTAAATTAAATGGCAAAATTTTACCTATGTGCACCATCTTGGCGGTGGTTGCAACTGTCTGTGCTCTCGATGGATTTCTCCCAGAGGGGAGCCGCCGGCAGGCTGCCGATTGTTTAACGTTACTAGATATTGATACATACTAGTTATTGATACGTGTGTTTGAGAACTACCGTGAATAAATAACTAGTGACGTTAAACAATTGGCGGCCTGCCGGCGGCTCCCCTCCGGGAGAAATCTGTCAAGAGCACAAACAGTACCGCTTAGTACGCTTAGCGCATGCGTACTAAGCGCAATACACATGCGCAACTGAGTGCCGATTGGCTAGCGTATGTTGTATGATCACTCCTCAACTTATTATTATCACTTTGCCCGACTAGGTGATAGCAATATTCATAATGACCGGTCAATTTGATAAATTATTGAAATTTATTACAATGCCCAATTTTGTTGGTCATTATTCATAATGCCCGGGTATTATTCATAATGCCTGTATTAATCACTTTGTCCATAACATATATACTGTATATAAAAAATATAAATACTCTACTATATTTTCAAATCATTTCTCTTTTTTGAAGTTAAACATCTACAGTTTATATTTAATTTATTATTTATAGCTTAACCTGTATCTGTTTTGTATTATGTTTAACTCAAATTGGTTGGGACAAAAATTCAGAGTTTGAGTTAAAAAGTTTCAAGGAATTAAGAGTTAACCAGTTTGATTTAACATGTTGTGCTAGATGACTGGGGAAAGAAAATGATTTTGAGTTATCCTGGTTCCATTGTAATAATTCTTCTTTTAAATATGTTAATTAGTTTAATATTTTTGATATAAGATCCTATTCAACTAATTTGTGTCAGACATCTTTAAGCCGTATAATGATAAATAATTTATATTAGTGTAGATCATTAGTGTAGAAATAAATATTAGTAAATGTCTTAAAAAGTTTTGAAAGTTTTGAAATTTAAAAATAAACTGAAAATATTTTTTATGCTTCTAAGAGAGATAATTTTTAATGGATTTTTTAAAATTGAATATTGAGACTATTTCATATATAATAGATACAACCAATCCGATAATTACTTCAAATATCAAATGAACATCTGAATTTCTTTATCAGACTGTGAAGGCTAAATAATTACTAAGTAATTTGGCATGATGTAGGCAGTTAGGCTGCCATGTCTTATTGAAGTGGAGCGTCAGCAAAGCTTCTATGAGGCTTACAGAATTGTGTTCGTTCTCAAAATCCATTTGATAGTTTTTGATTAAACTTTGCCTTTTCCATTAATTGTGATGAAGAACCCAAAAATGCAATAAAAAATGAGGGTTTATGATTTCATTTTCAAGATATAAGATCGTTTCACAAGCGTGTGCGACAAAACAATATTGCATGAATTCTGTGACTTTGTTGTGTGATGATTCACAGTTGCTAGCATGTCTTGTATGGGCTTATAGAATCGAGTTTGTTCTCAAAATTTAATGAATTAATTTTGATAAAACTTTGCCATTTTTTGTTAATTGAGATGAGGAATCCATATTCCTCATCTCAATTAACAAAATTGAGATGAGGAATATGGACCCTCATTACATTCTTTTAACAAAATTGAGATTAGGACCTGCATTACATTCATGAAAAGAAAATGTAAAGCAGAAAGAAATGTAATGCAGGTCTATTTAAATGTAAAAAATCCTACAACAAAACACTTAGCTTTCCTGAATTTAACCTGAACCTAGAATTTAAAATTCTAGTGGCACTATTTGTTATTATATTTCATTAAAAAACTGTTCACATTTTTAAATATTATAAAATGGCAAAAAGCTTAATTTTGAGGATACGAATTTGTTGTATAAAAAATTGTAAATGCTAATATCAAGTAAAATGATCATTAAGTCTGACCCTACTGGAGATATGACACATGACCACCCTCTGTCTCACCACCCCATTCACCTTAAACCCCAAAATTTAATAGCATGAATCTTTCTAATATACAATCCTTCCTGCAAAATTTCAGAATTTTCAAAAGCACAGGAGTTATTTAGCTTCAAAGAAGGTAAACATAATGGTGCCACATGCAAACACACATTAATGTCCATACATACAGAAAAAACTCTGAATGTTTTTGCATTTCTCGACATTTCAAGGTACCCTAAGTCCAAAAATGCAAGTCTTGCAGGGGATAATTTTTTGACTAATAGCTATACTTTTTTTCTGTTATTTATAACAGAGCCAGGAAAGTAAAAATAGGAGTCCATGATTTCGTTTTCTATATACAAAGGTATTACAATGACAATGTCCATGCTCTCTGATGTGACAAGCACACCTAATGGAATTTGGGCCTAGAGATCAAAATAAAAATAGTATTACGCATGCATAATGGAAAATAGGCTTGAAAACAAACAAAAAACAAAGCAATTGCCATTGATTGCTTTGTTTTTTGATCACCTCTGTACCTGGCCAGTGCAAGGATCATGTCTCCTGTGGTTTGTAGGATAGCCTCTTTTGTGGTGGTAAGTGCAAAGTTCACCTGGTTCTTGTCAGGTACTATACAAGAATTGTCTCTTCTATATCTAACAGATACAGGGATTGCTTCTTTCCTTCTGACTGTACTTCAATTCTATTGTGATTCGACATAGTTGCACGATGTCCTAGTTAAATTTAACAATTACAAATAAATATAGTTATAAATATTCTGCAAGAAAAGATGACTCAGTGTGTGGGAACTCAGACTTACAACTCCTGCTTATCATGCAAATGCATTTTTAGTTACTCTTTCCAGACCTCTGTCCAATCTTTGCTTTCAGACTAATTAATGTTATATCTAAGTTAGTTAATTAATTATAAGTCAGTCATGGCACTGACTGTGACTGGGAACAACTTACACGTACAGCCCATCATGGGTGCAATGAGATTTACAAAATGTTTAGCTGTTTTTTTTTATACATAAAAACAAACTATGAATATTGATTTACAAATGCATGTGACTTATCATAAGTGATTAAAATTTTTTAAAGGAAAAAAGGGTACTAAGTTTTAAAATGAATTTAGATTTGAAAAAAGTTGTAATCACAAATTTAAAAATAAAATTCACTCTAGAAGTGATTTTTGACTGTTTGGACTCCTTTCTTTCTTTTACATTTTTGGGTTGTCAGCCTTAGCTTTGGTGAGACTTTTCTTGACTAACTTTTGTTACCCTTTTGGCTTCAGTTTACTTGGAATTTTCTTACCTTTAGTCAGGTTTAGCTTTAGGAACCTGTTTCTTGGGTACTGCTTTCTGAACAGATTTGCTCTCTCTCTTCTTTCCATATTTTACTATGACTTTAAAGGATCCACTCACTTTATCTTTAGTTAGAAAGAGAGAACCATCTATCATGGCTGTTGAAGTGTTTACAGATGAAAGGTACTAATTTCTTGTAGTCAACTTTACACATTATTTTATGTCGATGCGATGTACTTCACATCCTGATGGCTTCAGAGAACCTCTGTGATATTTCAACTAAGTGATGGTTATGTTGACCATTTGTGATATTTTGGATGATTGGGCTTAATTTTTGTCTTTTGTTGAAGGGTTTTTTCTGAAGAAAGGTGCCAGTTTCAGTTGAGGTATCTTTAATTTTGAATGATTTAAATTTATTGTGAATGTATATTTACATTTATTAATATTTGTATAGGCATGGAGAATCATGGGCTCTAAGTCGCCCAGTTGGCACTATAAGTGACCAATATGATTTTATCTTAATTAGTTAATTAATTAGTCTAGAAGTGAAGATCAGATGATGTCCAGGTAAATCAACTTATAACACGTCTGCATGATAAGAAGGGGTTGCAGGTTCAAGTCCTGCTTCAATGTAATTTTTTTTTTTCAGAATATTCTAAAATTAAATTAAATTTATTCATTTATAATTATTAAATGTAATAAGAGATGGTGGCATAACCATGTACTGTACCTCCTACCAAATTAATTATTTAGTCTTAATAGTCTTATATAGGAATCTGGCTGTTTGCTATTTGAAGAATATTTTATAATTATTGAATTATATTTACCAGATGCTATATATCCTCAAAATTAATATTATATTAATAATAAAAATACAATTTTTGTTTTTTTGATTATGATAATTTTTATTGTACAATTACAAGTGAGTTAGCTTTTTATTCTTTCTTATCAAAAAAATTAAGAATTTAATTTTATTCATTTTAAAATTCTGTTCTGTTCATCCTTCAAATTTTAATTATTCAAAATATTTTTTTATGATGTAATGATCATGTTAACATACATAAATAAAACCTGTATTTTCTAATTTGAACTTAAATACAACAAATTTGGTTATTTGGATTAACATTAGTTAATACAAATATTCATTTTATAATTCATTCACATACTAGGCCTATATATAATAATTGTATAATATAATATATTCATAAAAATTAGTTAAGAATAGGAATGTTGGCTTTTTAACTTTGTATGTTCTATAGGTACATAAACACACATTATTTAATTTTAAGTAATTTTTATAAATTATTAAGTTTTGCTTAATTAAATTTTTATTTTTGTACATTGCAAAATTGCATTAAAGTTGATTTTATTTTTAAAATTTGTATAAATAATTTGCTAATGAAATGAGTTAAAAATTAATAAGTTATTGTATAAAATTATATTTAGTATAACTGGGGATAATAAATTATTTGTAATATTATGTGATTTGTTATTTTGTGCAATGTTTGTATTTATTTATAAAAATATCTATTTCAGAATTTAATGTATGTTTAGAAAGGAATATAAGCAATAATATGTACAGTACCATTGAATGTTATGCTTATTAAATTAACATCAAAATATTTAAAGTTAATGCAATATATTTACTTTTATAAATAGGAGCATAAATTATTATTTATACTGTGGAATTAAATTATTAGCTTTGTTTAAATAAGACTAAATTAAGATAAAGCATATTTAATTATTTTTTATTTTAAAATATACTTTGTAAATATTTCATTGAGATTATTTTTTATTTTTAGGCAATAATGTTACAGTTAGTTACAGCTGTTGGTGCTTTATCTGGAACTATCTGTAGTCTTCTTGCAAATGGAGTAGGAGACACTGCTACAACATGGATATTACCTTTTACTGCAGGAGGATTTATTTATATTGCTACTGTTTCTGTGATTCCAGAACTATTAGAAGATACTAAATTTTGGCAGTCGGTAAAAGAGGTAGTTGCATTGTTATTGGGAGTAATAATGATGATTTTAATAGCTGAGTTCGAATAAATAAAATGTTATTTTTATTGTTATTTTATTTCATCTAATTGTGATGAACATATGAATATTGAACAAAATTTTTCCATGTATGAGACCATTGTGCAGCAAAATAAATTATAATTTGTTTTATTTCAATATAATATGTAATAAAAATAATTTTTTTTATGATTGTAAGTTCAAAATTATTGTATTGAAAAGGTCATTTAAAAATCTATAAAATCATGCTGCTCTCTCAATGTTTTAAAATTATTTGAAAAAGTTTGAATTATGAATTGTTGTTATAAATTAGAAATGTCATATTTAAATTTACTATTTTATTATATCATAATAAAAGATTTCATTTTTAACTTATATAAGGATATAAACATTTATTTTTATTTTCAGATATTAATAAACATAATTTTTATGAGAATATTTTTTTGGTTGCTTTTATTAATTGTAATATCTACATTATAGTTTGAAATAAAGAAAATTTAACTTTTGTACTTATAATGATTATATAAAGTATACAATTTATTTTAAAATTTATATTATTAATTATTTGTAAAAGAAATCTAAAATTTTAATTTCATTAAAGGAAGTCTTTACTTAAATTTTTATCCTGTATTTGCTGCAAATTCCTAATTGCTGAAAACATTGTCTTTCAGAAATTAAACACATTCAATATATTTAAATTTTATTTTTCTTCTGTGTATTCTTTCTGTATTTCATTTCGCAATTTTTTTTTTCTTTATTTTCTGTCGTTAGAATTTGGTGAGTGATTTTATGGAGAGAGTAATTTCTTGTTATTTATTCCTGAATTGATGATAAATTTTTACTTTAAAAAAATTGTATATTTTTTTTGCACATGACAGTTTAATATGTTAAAATTATATTGTAATTTTGTTTTCAACTTTAAAATTTTTGCAAAATTTGTCTTTAAAATTATCATTTTTATTTTTAAAATTTTAATTGAAAATTTAAATTAAATATTTGATTTAAAAAAATAAAATATAAAAAATTTTTTAATGTACATTTTCCAATATTTTATTTAAATTTAGTAAGATTTAAGGAAAGGAAATTAGTCATCTGATTTCAAATATTTATCCCATATAAAAATCTCAATAAATGCTTTGTTTTCTATATTGTCGTCTTATATATTGGAAGCAAGAATAACAATATTTTTATTAGTTTTTGTGATTATTTTATGAAGAAACAATTTATTCTTATCAAGCAGTGGATTATTATTTGATTGTATTCTAATTAAGTGCTAAAATAACATTACTGTGAAGCACTGTTAACTTTTTAATGAAGCAAGTTCATGTGAACCTTTTGGTATATTTGATGTGATATATTTTCAAATCGAATCACATAGATATATTTCTAATGTAAAGATCTTGCAAAGTCTACTATTCAAAAATTAAAACAGAATATTTTATTTGTTATGCTGAATATTAATTTAGATAGATGTAAGAGTCCTTAATACAGAAATAACATTTTATTACTACATAATTAAGAATATGGTATATATACACAACTCACTTCCAAGGCAGTTAATAACATCAATCAAAAATAACTAGAATAATTTTGAAACTTTTATAAAAATAAAAGTGTTAACAATAAAATCATTGAAACAATGAATAAATTTTCTTTATTTTTTAAATAATTTACAGTAAATGTGGAAATTTTATAAAATGTTCTATGACTATTAAATTTTAATTTTTTTTTTTTTTTTTTTTTGTGTTTTGAATTTATTAAAGAAAAGTTTGATGGTTAAAAAATTTAGAAAATTTACATGCTCTTGTTTTATGTATAAAATACAACCGATTAACTTATTACAACTGATGTTTTATTCTATTTCTGTATGGTTTAATAAATATTGAATTAAACTGTATTAGGTTACATATATAATTTAATTAAGTATTTTGCAAATCAAAGAATATATAATCATTTAAATTGTTTTTAAACTTAATATAAATTACATTCAAATAATACTGTGTTCATAATTTGTTTATTAAAAAGTTAATCAGTTGTATTATTTTATTAATTTTTTTTTTTTAAAATTCTGAAGATGCCAAAATGTAAAAAAGTTTATAAATATTCATTAAAATTTTATATTTGAATTCACAGTAAGAGAACTTTTACTACTAAAAATATTTCAATAGTAGTAGGAATTTTGTTATTAATTTCAAATATATTTGGTTAAAATAATTTTTAAAAATATTTAAAATATATATATATATTTTGTATGAATGAAAAACTTTACTTAATAATTAATTATGAGATTATATTTATGGTATGTCTTCAATAAGAATTTTGTATAAAAATGAATTTTAAAAGCTGTTAATTACCATGACTTACTGAGGGAAAAAAATCTGTTTTATTAAATGAAATTACTACAATAATTGTTTATAAAACTAATAATTTAAAGTTCTAAAATTCTTTCTTATATTAGAAGAATTTTTGAAATCTTTGATATTAAGTTATAAGGAAATTATAAGAATTTTAATTGGGATACAGTTTTTATTGAATTTTCTTTGTTGTTAAAATATTTGTAAGGGTTTTTAATCAATTATTTGGTTTAGAATATTTAATTACCAAGAAGAACCACACAAATTATATGTAAAATTTGTTAAAAAAATAAATATTATCAAGAATTATGTTTTGATATATTTTTTATACGTTTTTATTGGTGAAAGAATTTTTTTTAAATAGTAATATGAAACAATGAATAATAATAAATCTTATATTTTCATTAAATTATTTTTTTTTAAATATATATTGGATAACTCGGAAAAATTTTAAAGAAATTTTTAAATAATGAACGATAGTGATAAAAAAAAAGATTATAAATTTCGCGATTACAAAGGAAAAATTAGCAAAAGCCGGTAGACCCAGATGTGGCATTACGATGCTAATTTATTTAGCGAATGCGCAACTTGTCGGCTAGATACATGAATAATTCATTTAATTAATTATTCAGAATTAAAGAACCGGATTTCACATCTTCATAGAGAAGAGAGCGACTGATCGAGGGACGAAGCGATTATCATAAATTGAACAAATGGAGGGCGTGTCCCCTTTAGGCTTCCAGTCGATTAACGAAATTCTATTTGACTGGGGAACATCTGCTCTTTCGATTTTCAGCTAATTTGCAGGGTAATTGGCTGTCCCACCTTTTCTAACTCCTTATAGTAGAACTGACTCGGCCTCTTTGAGTAGCAAATTCGATCCCCTCCTCCACCTTCGGCTCTTTGAGAATCTCCCTCCCTCCGGCTCATCCGCAACTTCTATGTCATTATTTAGCGTCTTATCAATAAATTCGGGAATTATTTGGACTTCTTTATTTAAAATTTACAATCACAATATTAAAAAGTCAAACTAATCTTTAAAAAACTTGAGTTAAAAAAAAATATATTTAGAGACCCTGCTTAAATTTTAAAAAGGTATAAATTTAGGTGCTAACTAAAGAATATTTTAAGAAATTAGAATTATATTAGCTAATATCCTAATTAACAAAACGGAAATAAGTCGTTAAATATTTGTACTCCATAATTTTTGCAAAAGGTTGAAAACTATTGAAATGTTTAAGCATTGGTTGCCGTTCGCTAGCTACATAACATTTGAAAAACGCTCTCCCATTGGTCTGTTTTAATAGCACGTGACGACGGGAGCTTTTTCGTTAAACTACAAGTTCGGCTAAGGAAGATGACCATTGGTTAAATGGGAAATGGAGTTACAAAATATTTGCAGGGAAGACGATATAAAGGAGTCAATAAATGGTTTGCATGAGACCAAGATGGCCACGGTAGCTGATTGCAAATGAAAATGTTAAAAAAGTCACAATCCGTGCATAATAGCGCTTTTAGCGTGGTGACTCCCGATACTCTTGGTGCGGTAAGATTTTTTTTTTTCTTTTTTTAATTTTTGAAAACTTTTTCAACTTAAATGTGCGTTGATGCGTTAAGAATTCTTTTTGTCGCAGGAACTGCCGGGAGTCTTTTCTGTACTCCTATGTCATTTTTAACTTCGGAATCTCTCCAGAGTAATTTTTGGTACTGCTGTGCAGCCGGACAAGCCATTTCCAGACCCATTATCCCCACTCCGAGTTCTGCGTTCTCCTATTATTACAGTTCCAGTATATATGGTAAGTATTATTTTATAAACAATTTTTTTTTCTCTTCATATATTTTTCTTGTTGTTCTTAGAAAATGACGGAAACTCTCTCTTATCCGAAATAATTCCTGAAAATAACGAAAAAGATCGCCAGACATTTATTTATTCTTGCATGAAATGCGATAAGACATTCGGAACTCCTCATGGTTTAGAGGTCCACACCCGACGCTCTCATTTGGGAAAAAGGCCGTTTTGTTGCGAAGTTTGCCATAAAAGCTTTGGTCATCCCTTGAGCCTAACGCAGCATAGAACTTTGCATACTTCTACTAGAAATTTTCAATGTCATCAATGTGGAAAATGCTTTAAAAGATCTTCAACTCTTTCTACCCATCTACTGATTCATTCCGATACTAGACCATATCCGTGTCAATATTGCGGCAAGAGATTTCATCAGAAATCTGACATGAAAAAGCATACTTATATTCATACAGGTGAGTTTATTACTATTGTGTTTACCCATACGTGCTATATTTATATTTACATATTATACTGCTTTTCTATATATATTAGCTCTATATGTCTAATGGTTAAAAATAATGTTTTATGCTAGCATCGTAAAAATAAATTCAAAAACCTTAAAATATCGTTTATAATCATAAATTTTAGGATTTATACGATAATACAGCCAGACAACTGTGAAGGTTTTGAGTTTAGGAATTTAAATTGCATGTACTTTTGAGTAGGCCTAATTTTATATTTCAGCTTTGGTTTAATTTATAAAATATAATCTTTTATATTATTCGGTTTTTAGATAATAATTGTCATTTAAGATATTTGAAACGGATAATAATGTACAAAAATTTATTTTCGCTGGTCAGATTATACATTAAAGATGATGTCGGATAGAGAGAATACAGATTTGATTTGAAAGGGAAACGACCAGGTGTTTGAATTGGCCCAACAGTTGTCTGACCTAAAGGACTCATACGTGTTTCTTTATCTGGGAAAGACGATTTTGTTCTATTCACCGAGCCCAGATTGATCCCATTGGCCATATCGGGCCACCGGTCGGAAATTTAATTCCTTTATCTCTACAAATTGCCGAGAAAATTGTATTAGGAGGCAATATTTTTCTCACCGGGAGTGTTGTGGACGTTAAATATCAATGTCGTCATCCGACCTGCCGGCTAACGACTGATCCCATCTGACGTGATCTTCATTCCAATCCTCACATTCTATTTTGATGGAAAAATACGCAACTGATCCATTAAAGAAAGTAATTATTGGCAACTTGCAGATCGATGTTGCTGTCCTCGTGAGAAATATCAAACATTTTTTTACAATTTAAAACGAAATTTTAATCTTAAAAAACCCGAAAAATGTAATAATATTTATACTGTATATTTGTTTCCATCCAGTCTGATCGAATTACGAAAATGATTCCCATTCTTCTAATTTTGTTTTCTTTTTTTTACTGTAAGATGCAAGTTTAATTTTGAAAACGTTGTTCAAGTCGTTTTCAGAATTAATTATGCCTGTCTATATTCAGGACCGTATGGGGCCCGGGGATAGAGGCTCCTTTTTGCCTTTTTTTTTTTTTTTTCTTTGTTATTGTTGTTGAACAAATGAAATACGAAGAATATTTCTTTATTAATAAATGCACTCTTAAAGATTTTATTTTTTATTAGTAAAAATAACATAAATTTATAAGGTTAATAATTACTACTGGCCCCAGTGGCGCGTTACAGCTTTATGAAGTTCCTAGGCAAATTTGAATTAGGAGGCCCCATATACAGTGTTGACTTCAAACATTTTTCATCGGAGGAATTTTTGGAAGAATTGCCCTCCCGGTATCTTTGTTCGTTTTTTAACACGATCTCTAGCAGGTTAAGTTCTGCGCTGAGGCCAGTGCACCCAGTACCAAACCGGCTATGTAGAGCCCAACTTTAAATTTTGATATTCTTACTATAGTAATAAGTTTATAAAAGATTGGTTTGGGGCCCCTATTGATGGAGGCCCCAGGCAATTGCCTTTTTTCCCATAGGATAACGGCATAGAATTTTGACTCGCCTCTAAGTTTTCTCTGGGCCAGAGGAAAAATCCTCAGCTTATCCTCTTGACGGCTCTATTTGTATTCAATAGATAACTGTTATAAATAAGTTAGGGAAACGTTTATATAACTTTCACAGAATTATAATTATTTTTTTATGAACCTACGGCATATATAGGACAACATACGGTAAATATTGAATAACAAATTTCACGCAGATGTTAAAGCTGTTTTAAAACCTCTTTTATGATTTAGGAATCGAACATAATTATAAACTTAATTTAATAATACAAAATGTAAATTCGTAATATAATATATATTTTATTTAGCTTAGTAAGAATTCTTCTAAATATCCGTTTGAAATTATAGTATACATTAATTATGTCTTCATTTAATAGTTTTATACTTTATTTTTAGTTTTTAATAGAAAAGAATTTCTACGAAACAATGTTTATTTTCCGGCAATAACGTAAATGAATAAAGAGTTTAAATTTTAGAATTTTTACTCTAAATTTGTAGAAAGCTTATTTATGTTTATTCTAAATTGAACAAATTTAAAATCTGAGAAACATCTCAAAGTTTGAAGGAACATAATTTTTCTGTTCTACATTTGTAAAAAATTTGCCAGAAAATTTCTTTCGATCGTTTGAAAATCGTAATTATGTTAAATTTAATAAATTAATTTCTTTAATATAACCGAGAAGAATAATTCTCTTATTTTTGCAGAATAGATTTATGTGTTTTATTTTTTTTTAAATTTTGCAATATTTTTTAATTGATATTTTTATTTTTGTTCAATCTTTTTTTCAAAGGAATTAGTTATAACCAGGAAAGTCGCACAAACCTTCTAAACTTTAAAGACTTGTAGATAAAATTATTCAATTCTTACGTAAAATTCCGATAAAATATTTTAAATTTTAGTTATTATTCTTATTTTTTTTAAATATTTCTATGAAATGAAAATATATTGAGCTCAGTAGCGTAACCAAGAAGAAACCAATGGGCCATGCACCCTTTACCTTTATAAAGGAACGAAAAACTAAATAAGTAATAAATATATAAGTATAGGAAAAAGATATATAAGTGCATTTGTCATATTCAAATATATATACACACACAATATCTAAGTTTACATAGCGCTAGTGGTACAGCGGTGAATGTAAGTTTGCACGTTATAATTCGGGCTTTCCTAATATCGCTCTAGTTATGCTAGTGATTAAGAAGTTGATCTTTGGATAGCGTAGTACATTTTATATTATTGCATGATTTATAGTCTGTTGTATTCGCTTTCATATTCATTTTTTATAATCCAATAAATTGTTTCACGAATATTTCCTTCGTTAGTCTTGCTTTTCCTAAGAATATAAGTAAGAGAATTTGCAGTTTCGAAATAATTTAACTTTGATAATTTACAAATTTTTCTCTTATCACATAAACAAAACGTGTATGCCGCCATTTGAGATATATTTTTAAATATATTTATAATTATTTATTTTTATAATTTTCCTCATGCATTTTCTACAGTACTATTTCAAAAATCCAATTATCGTGTTTAGATTCATTAGCAATCTGTTTAATACATCACCCTTAGATGAATCGTTGGGTGATTCCCAAAACTCAAACATTCCCATAGATGGATTTTATAAAGCTGAGCTTTATAAAATCCATCCACCAATCTATGCACTGCTTGCGATTATAATAATAAAAATGTATAATGATATTTCTTTCTTCGAAAATATACAGGCCAATGTCCCGCTGGAAAGTTTATCTGAATTACTAATAACATCAATGGGTTTAATTTTATAAATTATTAATTTATTTCTGTTGGTTTAAACATGTTTTATAAACGTTTAAATTACGTTGGGTTATTCTACATTCGAATATACTTTTTCTTGAATCTTAGAAAATTAAACATTAAGGGGTTTTTTTCTTTTTTTGTAAAATAAAACCTGAAGTGTAATCAAGGAGGAACCCAAGCCCTTTATCTCTGTAAATAAATTAATTAATAAAAAATCAAATAAGTATAGGGAAAAGATTTTATTGTGGCAAACGCACTTATACTCGTATTGTACAGTACATGTACATACAATATCTAAGTTTCATCATTCACAGCGGTAGTGGTACCGGGGTGAATGTAGGTTTGCACGTTCTAATTCGGGCCTACCCAATATCCAGTAGTGGCGTAGCGAACATAACTGGCGCCCGGGGCACGACACTTTATTGGCGCCCCCCTTCCCTTCGCCAGAAACACATATAGTTTGTTTGGAGGCCATTTGGGAGCCCCTCTGCGAGTGGCGCCCGGGGCCACTCGCAGAGGGGCATACCCTTACACCTCCTCGCTACGCCACTGCCAATATCTGTTCTGGTTACGCTACTGCTTCGAATATTACGTTGGCATAACAATCATAAAACATCTCCGACCCCTGCATTAGAGTTCAAAAATTTATCTACTGTATTTATCTAGACACTTTCTTAATCTAGTCTTTAAAATAAACCAAATAATGGTTTACGGATTAAAAGAAATTTTCTAAAAATTAAGATATAATTTTATTTAAATTTTTAATCAATTGCTTATATGACTTTTCGTTTAATTTCTTTCCAATTCTTATTTGTCTTTTTTTCAGACATCTTTATAACAATTTGTATATTAAGTTTAGAAAATATAAAGCATAAATTAAACATTTCGAGTTATTTATACTTAGTTTAAACTATTAATAACAAATTATAATATCTCAAGCATTTACAACGGAGAGATTTTTTGTTTATACATCATGCACAACAGAAATTATAAAAACTTATAAATTATATTTCTATAACTTGTTTTATATACAAGTTTGTACAGTACATAGTATATACACAACTATATCCATTATTACATCCGTTTATGTCTTTACTATAGTTTTTTTTTAAATTTTTATTAGAAATAAGTGCACCACTCCTATCGGCGTATAACACTAAGGATACATAAACCAAAATAAATGATACAAAGTAAACATAAAATTAGTATTCGGCTTTTAGTGAAAACTAAAATGTAAAAAACTAAAAATTAGAAATTATAGTCTTTTCTTCCATATTTTTTGAACGTAATTGTAAAAAGCATCAAACAGTGGCTTCTGAACAAGCTTATCCAGTGGACATGGCCACCTGAAACCATGTAAAGATTTCTAATTTCAGAATAAGTCTATCTTGATCGTAAATTGGACAATGATAGATCATACGGTCGACGGTGTCAAGGTTTACTGTAGAGCAAAAGCAAAAGGCAGTTTCTGCCCAGTTATACATCGCCAGATAGCTTCGAAAATTACCATGCTCATTAAGTAGTTGAGCAGTAGCAAATGTTAAATTTCTAAGTGGTGATGAGAATCTGCAATCAACACTAGGAAAATAAAGTCTTGTTATTCTATCAGTTTTACTGCTCAACCATTGTTGGTTCCACTTCTACATAGCGTTGTCATGAATATAATTTTTAAGGCTGCTACGTGAGAGAGGGATGAGAGTATAGTCCAAGTCAGTGTCCTTTGCAGCTGACTTAGCCTCAAAGTCAATTTGTTCATTTCCTAGTATGCCAGTATGGCCAGAAACAAAAATAAAAGTTATTTTATTAACATGATTTTTAATATGGTGCTGGATATATGTGATTTTGTTGCTATTTCAATTGGGATTTAATAGGGCTTTTAGGACAGACTGAAAGTCACTGTAAATGTTGATAGAAAGAGTTTTGTTAGGTAGTGAAGTGGCCCGCTGAACAGCTTGGTAGACAGAATCTTCTTCAGCTTGATGGAGGTATGTGGGGGGTATCTGTACCTTTTAACATAATTTGGGCAAAATATGTCAGTTTGCAGGAACATACAGATACTTGAGCCAACGTCTTTACTGTAGTAACATGTAATGTTTATATAATGCATAATAATATATTTACATCATTAAAATAATACAGTAGAATTGCTTCTTGAAAATAATCTAATTATATATATCCTTTCATTTCAGAAAGGATGTTTACAATTAGATTATTTACAATAAAAGCGTTTTGAATAGGTTACTTTCTTAATACTAGAAATGTTAATTGTACGGTACACTTACATACATTAAAGCAATAATTTGTATAAAACATTTAATGTATACAATTGAAACGATATACCTAAATAAAATTCGAATTTTTGAATTTTTATATTATTTTACACATTAATTGCATGAAGTTTAATGAAAAAATAATCGATTTAAAGATGGGTAGTAAAGATAAAAAAGAATTAAAATATATACAATCGAACCTCCATAAACGGCCACCTCTAAACGGCAACCACACCATTTTTTCAGAAACGTTGAACAGAAATGCATACAAAACGAACATTTTGTGACATCGTCACATTGCCAGGCTGCGATTTTTATTCATATTTTTAATTTATTTAAAATATATGCTTTCACCTCAAATTATTAATAGTACTGCAGTGGCTTTCCCCTGTACATTATACTTTAATGTTAGCAATGAAATCGTGCCGGTCTATCTAACTCCTTTCAGTAGAAATTTTTGAATTGAAATAATGTGACTTCCTATTTGCATTGGACGTTCATATATAGTTATAGGTCATATTGCCACATTTGCTCTTAAATTTCATTTGTCTAACACAGTTTTCGGGATTAAGGAAAGACAGACACACGGACGACAGTCGGAATTTATAGGACTACAATTTTTTTTTTTCAAATTACAGTTCAATAAACTTCAAACAATGGCCACTCTCAACAACAGTCATTTTTTATGTTCCCGTCAGTGGCCGTTGTTCAGTGTCTCACTGTACATATAAAATATAGCCTATATATAGGCTATATATATAATCATAATCTGTCTTTTTAATCCTGCAATGATTTGTCTTTTTATTATTATATGCCAAATGTTTATTAATGTTAGTATAATTACACTTTTAAGAGACTCCTCCCTATAAAAATAAACTTTCTTGCGTCCTCTGTGCTTTTCTTAGTACAATACTGAACTATAATTTTCTTAGGCTGTATTTTAGTATAATAAAACTAAGATTTTCTTAGTATATAATGTGTAAAATAGCACACAAAGTTATTTACTGTTAAATGAAATAAAATTTTGATGATGTAATAACTAACCGCAATGATAACTTCCATGTTTATTTAATTAATATTATTGCATTGAAACTACCGGATAGAATATCGAGTATTTGATGGAGTTATACTCAAAAATAAGTTAATGATGATAATTTCTTCGCTTTGCAGTTTGAAAACCACTAACCTACGCAATAGAATTATTAAAAATGTTTCCTTGAAATAAACAAAAATACTTGTCTTTTAGTCTAAATGTTTAAAATAGTGCTTTGGTAATATACCATAAAATTTAAGGAATTTTATAAAACTCTAAGAAAAGATGCGCCCCTTGCGGATCTTTCTTTTAACAAATGAAATATGTAAAACGATTCTTTATTAATTGAAAGCAGTCTTAAAGATTTTATTTTCTTTTAGTAAAAATGATAATAATTGTATAAGAGTAGGACAATTAAGTTTTCTCCAGGAAAAAAATCCCCAAACCCCCTTTTCGACGGCCGTAGGACTATAAATTATTTGAATAATTCAATTCTTTATCCTAGTTCTGAAGTTCTTGTTAACTCATTAAGATCACTTAACGAGTTAAACAAGAACTTTTAGCGAAATATAAATTAGCAACGTGTTTTTATGGCGTTTTATTGCGTCTCTTTGGCTCTAACGAATAAAATTTGGCTATTGGCTTCCGAAGATTGGCTATCCAATAATCGATTGGATAAAACCACTGAATACTGCTCGTGATCCTGATGAAAGAGTGGAATTTTCCGGGTTTTTTTCATCTGTCTAACATGTAAGTAGGGGCAGGCTTTCCATAAAAAGTCCTTTCAGGAGGCATCCCTATTGGTAGATTGCCCATATGTTGCGTTGCTTTTTGTCATCAATTCATTTTATTCCCAGGATAAAGTTAGTTGTCAATGTAAGTAAATCGTTAAAAAGTTATTTTATATGATTAAGTACTATTATACATTTTTGTCCTTAATATATTGTCTCAAAATTTCAATGTCATGCTTTTATATTACAGATATTAGTATTTTTAAGGCGTTCGAGATAATATTTTTGTGTGTTCAAATTTAAACATTTACGTTCGTTTTCACGGCTGAATGCAAACAAATGAGGATAAATTTATTGATATATAGTGGATAGAAGACTAGCAGAATATTGTTGCAAAGCTATTTCTAATAATTGATACAAATACTATAAATTTATTACACCTATTCAATATAATTAAAATAAGAATACATTTTTACTTTGTTATTTATTACAGTACTAAAAATTTATTGTCAGTTAAAGAATTTTATTTAATAATTAAAAAATTATTATATATTTTAATTAAAAGTTATATTTCTACACTTCATTTATATAAAAATTTGTTTTTAATAAAGTTTTGATTATTAAAATAGTCAGTGATGGATTTCTGGGAAACCCTTTTACATTGTTTTACATCATTATAAAGTAATAATGTCTAGTCTTAACTGTAAAAGCTATATATATATATAAATGAGGATGTTTGTTTGTTGTGTTTGTTTGTTTGTTTCTCATGCACGCCTAGGTCGTTCGAGCAATTGCTACGAAACTCGGCAATTACGCTCTTATACTTCCAACTTAGATTATGTCGTATATCCCATCTCAAATTATTGATCGGATTTTATAAATCAATTCATTTTTATTTACATTCGATTTTATGAGTTACACGTAGCTCCATCTATTGGCAAAAAAGCTAACAACAATTAACTAAATATAATTCTTACAAAAAAGAATATAATTTTAAAAAATATATATTATATTCACTTAATTACTGCGACAATGATATAGCGCGAAATAGACGCGCCATTACGCCATTAGTACGACAGGTAGCACATAGTATTTGCCTGCATGGTGTGGTAATGTTTTGTCGTGTACACATTATACTTTTCCTGTTAGCAATAGAGTCGTGCCGGTTATGTATCTAACTCCGTTTACGGAAAATTTTTTAATTGAAATAACGTGATTTGTGGTGTAAACCGGAAGTTTTCGTATATAGTTAATCTGGTCGTCCTACTCTTAAACTTTCCATATCTGGTCTCGACTTTCACCTGTCTAACTCCGTTCTCAAGATTAACAGTTCACAATCTTTATGTTTACATATTTTCTTGATTTTTTTTTTTCTTTACGGATTTGTTTGTAAACATTAAAGAATGTTTACAAATATTTATTTATTTATATTTATATAAATATAAGATATTTATTTATTAGAGGAAAATATCTTACATTTTATGTGATAGAGAGTGAAAAATTGCATACTGAACATTAACGTAATATCAAGAAAAAATGTTTCATACATTGTTTTATAGACCGTCGATTAATTATGTATACAATTTTTGAGCCACTTTTAACCCCACCCTTCTTTCCCCTTTGTGTACAATGATGAACTTTTAGCAAACTCTTCCCCCTTTAATTACGTTTACAACAGTTCACGGAGAGCAGAAGAAATGACTTTTACAAGCTCTGCAAATAGTTTCTAGCTGATAGTTTATTTACATGACTAGTATTAATAAGTAGATTTATAAGAACAAATTCGTATGTTCCTAGCACCACTAAAAAATTCACATAGACAATGCCTCGACCACTCCACAAGATGTATACAATGATGCAGTTTTCGCATCCTCCTCCGTTCCTTAAACTGTACAGAGGGCAATTAATGGACGCCCTCTTATCCTACACGTAAGACAAAAGACAAGTAAATTGGTTGAACGTTAGTTCTTTCCTGTACTTTAATGTTGTATTATATTTAAAAGCTTTTTCCTTATTTTTTTAACATTTCGTTTAGATTAATAATCCATAATGTCACTTTTGACTGTACTTTCTTAGTTTATACATAGATAATTTTAATTTGTCTGTGATGAAAACAAAGATCCGTCACCTTTCACTTGTTATGAGATATTTTTGATAGATTGGCATTTAAATACATTTCTCGTGTATATAATATAAGCTACAATTAATTACTCATAACACTTTTTCTTTCATATAATGAAAATATTAATTCGTTCTTAAAATAGAATTGATTAACACTTTGTGTGATTTAAAATGAATTCAAAGATTATCTCTTGATGCATATGGGCATTAATTGCATTATTATTATATATCCTGTCTCTTTATCAAATCATTTCTCGGGTGTTTTCATACAATAAAGTTTCGTTGTTATTTCTGATTATATTCCATTTCATTCAGTCACGATTTTCTTTTTCCTACATTTGTTTACTTTTTCGTTTTCTAATTTTGTTTAGATTTTTATCCAAAATTAATTTTTCTTTTATCGTAAACATAATATTCGGTTGATATTAGCACCAAACAGTAGCGTACTTAAGGAGGGACTCGGGCACTCGGTCTCTTTAGCTTTATAAACAAATAAATGAAAGAAAAGCAAATGAATACAGGAAAGATCTGAATGTGACAAACGCACTTAAATACACATTTATATATAATATCTAAGAGTTTATTCTTCGTCCACAGCACTAATGGTTATATTTATGCTATAGTTGTACAGGGTTGAATGTAGGTCGGTACGTTTTATTCGATCTCTCCAATTTCTAATTACGACTGGTACCATGTCGGACCGAAGTCACAGTACTGTATAACTACTGTTATTATTTGATGATGATTTTATATAAGTGTCAACCGTTTCTCTATCAATTTTTGATAAGTAAGATGAATTTAGATTTTTCATAAAACAATTTTTCTATAGTCCGTATTACTTTTGAAATAATAAAATGGATGATTCGTGAATTTTTCTAATTTATTCTTATTCAAAATTATCGTATATTTCTTTCCCGTTAGGTATTAATAATAACTTTAAGAATTTAGACGGTTTGTTATTTTTATCGATCAACTATGTCTTTAAATTTTATTTCTCACAATGTACAATGTACTGTACATTGCTATGTAGAATAATGAAAATCGTAAAGTATTGTATATCGATACTTATTGGAGACAACATTGAATATTCAGCTTAACAAACTGGCAATACAGTTTCACTTTTTCTTGTAGATTTTTTTTTTCATAACAGTCCATTAAGAAAAACGCCAACGATATTTAAACGAAACTTCACATGGATAATTTGTCAGCGTTCTCTCTTTTGTTCATTCATTAATCCATAAACAACTCGTAGAATAGTTTTAGGGCTAAAAGTAACGAGCAATTATTTATTGTGACATCATCACAATTCCGGGTTGCAATTTTTTATCAATTTTTAATTTTTAAAAATCACGTGACTTCCTGTCCGGATCGGACGTTCGTACATAGTTAATCGGGGTCTCCGGCCCCGACGTTTTCTGTCTGGTCTACATTTTAGTAGCCTTGCATCTATACATCAAACCATTTCTGATAACAATCGAGTTATGCCTGTCATCTAACTTCTTAATGGAGAAAAATTTGAATTGAAGTAACGTGACTTCCAGTCTAGACCGGAAGCTCGTATATATGTTAATCGTGACGCCCTGCCCATATCTGGTTTCGATTTTTATGTATCTAACTCCGTTCTCGAGATTAACGAAGGACGAAGAGATGACAGTGGAAATGTATAGGTCTGTCCTAAAACTTAGGAACGTAACTAAACAGCGTTACTCGTTAGGCATATTAGATCGAATTACAATTTCAGTAAATACTTTGATGCATTTTAATATTATCATGCTAGATAAACGACTTCGTTTATTTGTAGAAAGGCTTAGAATTCTAACAGATTTAAATAAATATTTGATAAAATAATAAATTAGTTAATTGACTATTGAAAAAACCCGAACTAGTATCATGTCAGAAAAGTTATTTTTGTATCTCAGCATTAATGTGCAAAAATGCAGTTTACATAATCAGTTAACATATGTTTAAATTCCAGAATTGTTTTTGTTTAACTTCATATAGTTCCGATCAGATTTGATTAATGTCAGGAACTAGCATATCAAACATGACAGTCTAAAGTTTATTCATCACAGGTTCTTGGCCTATAGTGAAATTTATCATTACCGGTAGAGGATATGAAATAAAAGGGACTTCAAATTACATAATAATAATAATAATTCAATTTTTAAAAAATTTAAACTTAAAATTTAATAAACAGTTTAATAAACATTAACAAATCTTTGTAGTTAAAATACTTAAACAAGAATGGAATAAAATCATATAAATTTAATGGCTGTGATTTCAACTACTACCTGTAAGAAGAAATTTGTCGTGGTGCCATATAGCAACATAAAAGAGCGAAATACTTATACATGAATTTTACACATAATAATAAAATATATATTAATTTAGTTATACCTTACCCGCGGCAATAAATGTACTCACATCTCATGCGCACTTGTCATAAATAGTAAAAGAGCAGAATTATTTATAATTTGTAAGGAAATTTTATGCTAAACAAAGTACTTTACTTGAGTTAATGTTCTACAATAAAAATCGGTACGTACACTGTGACAGGCATCTTGATGTATGCCTAGAAACATTATTCCGTTCAAAACGTGGAGACAATAAATTTAGACACACCTTGCATTCGCATACAATTATCACTTCGTGAATCTCTCATGCGCATTGACAACTCGATCGAACTAGACATCGTTGTGACATAGTCCACATAGTCACAACAAAGGTTTTGTGGAATTTTGGTCCACGCTTCTTGAAGTACCGTCTTCAGTTGATGTTTTGTTCGGGTTTGTGTTTTCACATATCTTTCTTGAGGACACACCACAGGTCCTCCATTGGATTCATATTGGACGGATTTGAGGCCTATTCCAAGATTTGGGCCCGATTTTGGCGATGCCAAGCAGTGTGGCGCTTACAATATGCTGTTTGGCAAATGCTCGTTGGAAAATCGCATCTTCTTTGAACATAGCTCGGCTACAGATGACAAAAATACGCAGGTGTAAAATTGCCTGGTAGTGTTATGCATTGACATCATAAAGAATTAAATCATTAATACCAGAATATCTAAAACACCGCCACAGTTACATTGTGGTTAGAAACTTGGCACTTTTCTTCACATAGTTTTGGTCAAACCTTTCATTGAACCGTATCTAATGACTCTCCACCCACAATTTTCATACAGTACCGGAAAGGGCGACTCGTCATACCAAATCGCCATCTGATGTCTAGGCAGATGGTGGTACCTGGACCATGCAAACAGCTTTCTGTTCTGGATTGACGTTAGCATGGGTTTCAGCTTACTCTTGTACGAACAAGAGTAAGCTGAAACCAATACTAACACCCTGCTTCAAATTGGCATAGGAACCACTACGAAGTGGATATGAACTACCATTTGTCCCCTTTTAGTGAGTTTTCGACCAATTCGTTAGGAGTTGAGAATATCTCAACTTTTGCCGAACTTTTCACAACTAGTATTCAAAATCGTTTTAGTCAATACATTCTAACTTGATTTGTGTCACGTAGTACAATGCGGCAAATATTTCGTTTCGGTTAGTGTTCGTTTCATTCGTTTGCGGTGGTTCTTATCAGAGCCGTAACTAGGGTATGGCCAACGTGGCTCCCGCCATATGCGCCGATTTAATAAAGGCGCCAACGAGGTTTTGGAATAATATGTATTCGAAATTAATAACACAAAAAAGCTTCTATAATTATATTTATATAGTATTTATTATCTGTAATTTCTACGAACATATATTTCAGAAATAAACCACCATTTTTATTTTTATTTAATAACAAAAATTAAAAAGGCGCGCCATTTTTTTCTTGGCCATAGGCATTCAAAATCCTAGTTACGGCACTGGTTCTTTTGACAATGTAAACCGAACTTTGCCAGCAGTTGGTCGAGGTACAGGACGTTCTTTGCGTCCGCTCCACAATTCTGCTGCCAGCGCAAACGTACCAGTTCGATATTTTATGACAAGGCTACGCAAAATTTGATCTTCTCTGGCAGCAGTCATTGGCGATCTACCATTATTGCGTTCAGGCGCTGTAGAATTGTTTCCTTGTAGTGTCTGATAAACATACTGACAGTAAACTCGTTAAAACAATTTCCAAGAAATCTATCGTGTAAGTAATTCTAATTTTTATTTTGTTTTTGTTTTTTTTGAGGATCTTCTCAAGTACCAGCCATCCTGACGCCTTTCTTGCCATTGTTTTGGGTTCTGAACAACGCAGAGACAGTATCAGATTTTATACCGCTGTTTGTATGTATATAAGTGACTATATATGGCACAAAACAGCAAAAAATTATCCAAGCCGAGTAACGGCCGAAAGTGCAGAGTGGGCGTAAATTTATTACTTCCATATTTTGAGCGGAATGATATTTCCAAGCCTACTGTCGAGATGCCTGCTACAGTGTATATAGTAATTTTTATTGTTGGACATCTCTCAAGTGGATTACTTTATTGGACCACAGTTTGAAAAAATTGTGGACCTATAAATTCCCACTAATGTCCGTCCGTCTGTCTTTCTTTAATCTCGAGAACGGAGTTACAGAGATGAAAGACGAGACCAAATCGGGCAGGAGGTCCCGATTAACTATATACGAACGTTCGAAGCAAACCGGAAGTCACGTTATTTCAATTAAAAACTTTTCCCCTGAAAGCAGTTAATAGATGACCGGCACGACTCTATTGTTAAAGGAAAAGTATGATGTACAGGGGAAAGCATCTACTAATTTGAGGTGGAGAGCATATATTTTAAATTAAATAAATTTAAAAAATAGGATTAAAAATTGCAGCAATTATTTATTGTAAATAAATACAATAAATAATTGCTCGTTTAGTAAAACATTTCCTTACAAATTGAAACGAATCTGCTTTTTTACCGTAAACGGTAAAAGTGCGAGTTTACTGCTGCAGGTGAGATGTATAATAATGATTTGAATAGGATTAATTATTTACATTTAATAAATTAAACCAGAATGTTCAGGTCTTACTGAACACGTTTTATTTTTAAAACTAATCAATTATTTTTATTTTTTAACAAATTAATAAATTATAAGTTTTCAGTGAACCGATCAATTTGCCACTCATCTATATCAGGGGTGGCCAACAAGTCGATCGCGATCGACCGGTCGATCGCCATGCCAATTTTGGTCGATAGCTAGCGATGTCTTGACTTAATGTATTATATTTGTAACCGAACGCAACTGTATGCATGCAGTTATGACTCGACTCATAAGCAATGAGTGCACTTCGTACTGAAACAGTGTATAAACATAGTATGTATTTCACACTTTCCCCTCCCCACTTAGACTATGCCTATGACAACAAGTCGATCGCGACACATTTTTACGATAAAAAGTAGATCTTATGTGCACAAAAGTTGGCCACCCCTGATCTATATGATAATCAATTACGATAAGCAGTAACGCATTATGAATCTCAGGGCCCCAGGGTAAAATAAATTTGTGAGCCTCTGAATAAATGGGTGCAAATCATAATTTGGAGGATATTGATAGATTGGTTGCTTTGATGGAATGAGGCAACACACACATGGACGAGCTGCCACAGAGGAGATACTTGCCTGGAGGATTTTCTATGGGAACTGGCCCCTATTTATGTGTAAGACACGTGAAGAAAATCCGGAAAACTCCATATGGCCAGCCCGTTTGTCAGTGACCACTGGTTTTATCTAATTGGTCTCTGTTGAGCTAAGGAATAGACAACTGGGCCATGCAAATATTGTGTAGTTACATAATAATACTTATTAATAATGAATATAATTGGCTATCTGTAATGGTATTGCTTTTCGATTGCGACGTTGTTTGATCTCAACTTAAGATCTGATTCTACTTGTACGTTTCCAGCAGCAATAACGAGAAGATGACAGAAGTTACCATGGAAACAATCCCATATGTACTGCTCAAGCGACTCACCGCGCCGCTAAGAAAAATTCCGACATGTCGAATATTTGTCGCTGCCGATATGACCAACCGCTTTTGATAGCCAATAAAGTGATAGTATGTATAGTGACGTCAGAATATAAAGAAGCTATCCTAGGCTCTAAAGTGTGACGGTGCATCTAATTGGCATTTCCAATTGGCTCCTTTGCATAACCGTAACCGCTATCGCTTCCAATGGAATAAGGTTCTATATGTTTGTCGTTAAACGTTCTCCACTACCGTTGGAAACTTGCGAGTGGAATCAAGGCTATAGAGGCTAACAACGAGTGCGATGTGTGTATTACTTTGCTTCATAAGATAGTAACTCAAATCACTGATATTACTACAAAACCCTTTAGAAATGGGACTAAGGCATTGTCTTATCCTAAGGGAGATTATGCCATTGACTATGGCAGTCCGGATTCGAACTTCCGTAATTTATCAAGGACAGTACGGATCGGGCGTAGTTCTTTATTCCTCATGCATACTAGTAGATCCAATTGAGGGCTAAGTCTTTCTATAATAAAATTAATGACCACGAATGTGGTCTGTAGCCTAACGTGTAGATGCTTCGTGTTAATCAAAAAAATTAAATTCATCTTTGAACCCTTGGTTTTTTGTTTTTTTTTTTATTGTACACCAAAACAATCTTAAACATATTAATAATTTTTTCTCTATTTTTACTATATTCTTCCTGCAATTTAATAATATACATAATTGTTTTTACAGTTCAAATTTTAAAGAAACAACTGACCACATAGAGTTCTTTGTTATTACCTTTACAAAATATTTCTTTCAGATTTCAGCCAGTTATATTTTAAGTAATAGCCTAATAATTTCTGTTGTGATCTTAATGCCTTTTTAATTTACTTTATAATTTACGAATTATTTTATACAATAGATTCATGCAGAAAGTTTACTATTGTTATCACTTAATAAAATATCCTGTTATTTTAGTATTATTAAATACTTTGTGTGAAAAGTTCTGATTAGCATAGCAAGCTGTAAAGTTAATTATTAATAATCCATTTATTCATCCGGGTGGATAACACTATTGAAGAATAAACGAAAGTCGGACAGAATCCACCATTCCGGACACTGGGTTGTGTCTGATCAACAGGCTGGCTCCATGGAGTTGTCCATGGGTTTACTTCACGTGTCTAACACCTAAATTTGGACCAGTTTCCCATAGAAAGTCTTCCTGGGTGGTCTCTTCGTCAGATCGCCCTTTATGTTTGCGTTGCCTAGTAATACAATCCAATCCATTTATTCTTCAAATTACAATATTTGAATTTGTATATAGATTGTATTTGTTTTTGGGCTGCAAGTTGAAAAAATTGAAGACCTATAAATTCCCACTGTCGTCTGTCCGTTTGTCTTTTTTTAATCTCGAGAACGGAGATGGATGAAAGACGAGATAAAACTTGGAAACCTCAGGCAGGAAGCCCCGATTAACTACATATGAACTTCCGAAGCAAACCGGAAGTCACGTTATTTCAATTCAAAGCGTTTCCCCTGAAAGCAGTTAGATCACCGGCACGACTCTATTGTTAAAGGAAAAGTATGATGTACAGAGGCAAGCCTCTACTAATTTGAGGTGGAGAGCATATACTTTAAATTAAATAAATTAAAAATATGAATAACTAGGACATCGCGCGACTTTGTCGTATCGCGACAGAATTGAAGTGGAGCCTGAAGGAAAGTAGCAATCCATGCATCTGTTAGGCACAGAAGGGGCGGTTCTAGTACAGTACCTGACAGACGCGGACAGGTAAACTTTGCACTTGTTATCACAAAAGAGGCTATCGTCGTACCTGCAGGCCACTGGAGACACGATCCTTGCACTAGCCAGGTATGGAGAGACGATAGAAGAACAAAGCAATCAATGGTAATTGGTTTGTTCTTGTGTTTGTTTCTTTTTCGCGCCTATTCTCCGTTATGTGCACGTAATACTGTTTTTATTTGTGATCCAAATTCCGTTAGGGGCACGTCACATCAGAGAGCATTGACATTGTCATTGTAATACCTTTGTATATTGAAAACGAAGTCATAGACTCCTATTTTTACTTTCTTGGCTCTGTTATACTCGTACAGTACATAACAGAGGGAAATTATGGCTATCGGTCAAAAAATTTTTGTACCCTCAAGATTTTTACATTTTTGGACTTAGAGGAATGGAAGGTCGAGAAATGCAAAAAACATTCAGAGTTTTTTCTGTATGTATGGACGTTAAGTGTGTGTATGTGTTTTGTGTGTGTGTGTGTGTGTGTGTGTGTGTGTGTAGCACGATTTTGTTTACCCTCTTTGAAGCTTAATTAATAACTCCTGTGCTTTCGAAAATTTCTGAAATTTTTCAGGAAGGTTTGTATTAGAAAGATTCATGTTATTAAATTTTGGTGGTTTAAGGTGGACGGGGTGGGAAGGTAAAGGGTGGTCGTGTGTCATATCTCCAGTAAGGTCGGACTTAATGACGATTTTACTCGTTATTAGCATTTACAATTTTTTATAAAACCAATTCCTATCCTTAAAATTAAGCTTTCTGCCATTACATAATAATTAAAAATGTAAACAGTTTTTCAATGAAATATCGTAATAGATAGCGCCACCAGAATTTTAAATGTTGACGGGAAATTTAAGCGATTCGTTGCTGGATTGTTACATTTAAATGGACCCACATTACATTTTGGACTCCTCGTCTCAATTAATGAAAAATTGCAAAGTTTTATAAAACTCGATCTATTAAATTTTGAGAACGAACTCGATTTTATAAGCCGGTACAAGACGTGTTAGCGACCGTGAAACATCATACGACAAAAGTCGCATGATTCGTGCGATATCGCTTTGTCGTGCGTGCTCGTGAAACGACCTTATATCTCGAAAACGAAGTCAGGACCCTCATTTTTTATTGCATTTTTGGATTCCGCAACGCAATTAATGGAAAATAGCAAACTTTAATCAACATCTATCGAACGGATTTAGAGAACGAACATAATTCTGTAAGCCTCATAAAAGAAGCTTCGCTAACTCTCCACTTCAAAAATTGCAGCCCGGCATCGTGACGTTGTCACAATAAATAATTGCTCGTTTTCACTTATTTTTGTAAAATAGTAATTAATGTTAACAAATATTTCTACAAATAGAAGATATAGGCTATCAGATTTAATATATTTTAATTTTTTAATTTTTTTATTTTTGGTTTTACGAAAATGACAAACTTCCTGTATACTAGTATTAATGAAAATAGGCTTTGTTATACGAGATATTATTGGTAAAAAGAGATTATTATTATTATGTTTTATGTTTTAATAAAGGATAGTAAAAATTAATTCTCTACTTCCAACGTATTTGAATTTGGTGGTGGATATGTTTTATACAAACATTCAGATGTTTGTATAAAATCGTTGTCTACGTCTGTCTACTGTGTATTGTACGTGTGAAATTATGTGTATAAAAGTTTCTTTAATTTATAAAAGAAATAACGCGCAGATTGATTAAATTTTAAATTTAAATTGTTAAATATTTCAGTTTTTCATTTTTGTACGTTTCGTATATGAAGTTTTACAATTAAAAACGATGTCATAATTATAATTATAATTAAATAAAGTAAATCCAATATTTGAATAAACTAATATTGAAAAATACTAACTAACAAGTAAATAAGCAATATATTTTATAACTAATTAACTTAATGGAAAATTAATTACTTAATTCTGAATTAGTGATTTATTTTAATCAAACTTAAAACTCTAAATATTGTTTAAAGGCATTGTTCTTTCAATGATCATTACTTTTATATTATATACTACGAAGATAATTTAATATGTAAAATTTAGTATTTAAATTAAATTAAAATATGATTTTTTTTCCTGTGGGCAATAAAAGGCCTTATTTTCATGCTCATCATGAGTTCATCCAGATTAACAATAGAGGTTGCGGACTGCTTAGGGATGGAGTTCGACATCTCTAACCATTCACCAACGCCCATTGTGGTTAGGAACTGAATGGTTACGTATTTTATCCAGGACTGGCCACCCAAGAAAAATTCTTGAGGTTTATTCACTTCCCTCATTCGATTCCGGGTCCCTCAGAGCAGCAGACTTAACCTCTCTAACCTGACGGCCGGATGGCCGAGCGGTATTTAAAATAATAAATTTTGTAATTATGTGATATATTGTCATATCAGATATCAAACTTTTTTAATTAAAATTATCATTACTCGATTTCAAACACGGTCAAAATTACAATAACGGTGGTCACCCCTCAACGCGGAGGCCATTTTTCAAGAACGTTTCTTTTTGAAATGCACGTAAAATAACTTCTAAACAACGGCTACTTTTTAACGTTCTCGCCAGTATTCGATTTTAAATTGTAAATTATTAAGATCCTACGAATTTAAATTACTTTAACATTGTATTTTGTTTTAGCGATTTTGATTTTGTATGAAATCTGAGTTTGCATGACATAGACCTATTAGAAATGTACAAGCACAAAGAAAATTGAGGAATAACTCGGGTTTTCTATTCTAGGAGAGAAACCTCACAAATGTGGTGTGTGCGGGAAGGCCTTCAGCCAATCGTCGAATCTAATAACACATAGTCGAAAACATACTGGATATAAACCATTTTCTTGCGATATATGCCCGCGTGCTTTCCAGAGGAAAGTGGATCTTCGACGTCATCACGATACACAACATTCCAACAGTCGACAACATTAGCGTAAGTTCAAATAAATAATTTTATTTGTATTTTTTACTCTTGCTTTTCTTGTTTTTCGTCAATTTACAGTTCTTAATTTTCTAAGAGTCTTCACACATTAGATTTTAAGAATCATAAAGTTGTTAAATTATTAACATCTTTACAAGAAAATTGTTAATAACTTTATAAGAAGACAATTGATAAATACAAATTATAAAGTATTTCATTGGAAACTGGATTCAGAATTAGCCTGTATCTAGTATCATTTTGATACGTCTACTCGATCATCTCATAAAAACAAATTTAGGAATATTTTGAGTTGTGAATATGGAATAATTCGTATTCTTTAAGAAATGATTGTAATTTATATATACAGATAACTTCCTCGATATTTTTGTTAAATAGTATAAACAATGGAACTAGTATTTAAATTAATCTATACAGTATAAAATTGAAATTATATCTGTATTTTTGCCTGCTCGAGTATCACTCGAGAAGAGTTGAAACGGTTTCTAAAAAACTTTTTACATATATATTCAGGATAAACCTGGTTTGTGGACTACTTTCGAATTCACGTCTGGTTGTCTGTTCGAGTGAAAACGGCTGAATCCTTCTCGGGCGTAGAATGTATTTAGAGTAAATTTCGATGTAAAATTGTTTTTGATCGTATCTATAATATTATAAGTTTATTACAATTACATATTTATAAGCTATTATAAGTACCAACTTGAAGAAAACATAATATAAAATAAGGTGCAAACTTGGTTCAACTTGGAATACAAAGAGAACGGCCAAAAATCCCCTACGACCACAATATTAAATACCATAAACTTTGGTTGGATAAGAGATGGCGTGACAGAGAAAAATACCAAACATCCTTTTGTTACATTAAATTGAAAAAGTTAAATTACAAATAATTTTTAAAAATGTCTCTCGAAGATTAATAACTGAAGAGGAGTAAAAAGCTCGAAACACCTCTTAAAAGTCTGGAACACCAACTTTATTATATTTATCTTTTAGCACTGTTGCTCTGGATTTCAATCAATTCTATTAGGATGTTTCTTTTGTTTCTTCGGCATTAAAAGTAGAAGGAGCACTAAATAGTAAAAATTTATTTTTGTTTGCCTTAAATCCTTCAAATCGGTTTTCAAATTCAAATAATAAGTAGCCGCATGTGTCCGGCATTGCTCGCGCTTTTAACGGGATGGGAAATTGGCGAGGTTGAGTTGGGAGAGGATGATAGAAACAATTGTCTTGGTAACTAAAATATACAGTGCATTTATTGACCTCAGCATTTACAAGAATGAAATTGCAAGGCAAAAATAAAATTGCTCTAGCTAAACTTAACATGGACGGGACCACGACATGTTTGATCTGTAGGCTTAACATGTGTATCTTTGCAACTTCGCCATGTAAAGCTTTCTCAAATCTCTTTCTTCAGCAGCAGTATCTACAAGATAAGAGCTTTAATTTCATACCCGAATCGTATTTTTATCACCGGCCGTTTACTCAAACTAAGTCGGAAAAATTAATGCAGTCCCACGGAAATGTGACAAGTAATTTTCGATCCTAAATTGTTAAATTTAATTCATTTAAATACCGCGTAATATCTCTAATGAATGCCAAATCCTGCAACCAGTAAAAATTTTTGTACAACAATAAAATTTTAATCAATTGAAAATTAATTTTCAGTATATTAAAGATATACAGTACTTTGTATTTTTTGTTTAATTCAATTTTATTATTTTAATAACATTATCTTCAAGCTTAGGGCCACTGGCTGTATTACAAAGTCTCCGGAGCCAAATACGGCCCGCGGGTCGCGTGTTTGACATCACTGTCTAGAACATTTGTCTGACGGGTATATAAGGGACGAATCATTTGTCGGCAGCGAAAAGTAAGGGATGCTTAATTTTTCTTCATTCTGATTGTAGTTTTTAGATTATCCCAGGCAAAATCTTAGCTACGTCACTGATAACAGACAATTCTTGCATTATAATATACTAAGATTTCATTGATTTTTGATTTTTATTCACAATTATCTTTGTGACGCATTCAGTACGTTGCAAAATCGTTAGTTTTGCTTATAATTTCCCAATTTAAACTTTAATTTTCTACAAATTTTTTCAAATTTTCTGTTAAAGAAACAGTAATTTATTAACAAACTTAAAATTTAAATATTGACATTTGATCTTCAATAAATACGAAAATAAAATAAATTCAGAATTTTGTTCGGATGTCCTAATGTGAGTCCGAAAATTCAATGTAATTTTGTAAAACTCTAATATTATTTGAAGTAATAACAACGAATAATTTGAAAAAATTTCAATATATTGCATAAGGTATCAAATATAAGATGTCGAAATGATAATAAAATTAGATATCATCAAAATACTATGTAACAATAAAGAAAAAATAAATTCGAACTAATTGGGGAAAACTCTAGTCAGAACTAGCGAAATTTTTGCCGAATTTTCGGAACTTCGGATTTTTGCCGGTTGTTTGGAGAAAACTTAGGGGTCCGTAATGATTCCTACTCTTATAAATCAATGTTCTTTTTACTAACAAAAAATAAATTTATTTATAACTGCTTTTTGTTAATAAAAAACCGTCTACGTATTTCATTTGTTCACGAAAAAAAAAAAAACATGTCCGCTAAGAAGCTAAAGAAGGTCGCTCTATCCTGGGCCTCAATATAAGCTCTCGTCCTTATTCGAATGCCTGTTGTATGATCCGAAAAGTTTACTTTGTTCAAAATTAAATTTTATTGTATACTTTAAATAAATAAATACAGTAATTTGATAAACTTTACAATGCAAAAGTAATAATCGCACAATTCTTTTCATTGCTAACATTTACTAACCTAAGATTAAAGAAACTTAGGTTTTGTTTACTATTCCTCTCCTAACTGTTCATTGATCATCGCTGTTTGGTGCCACTATGAGGAAAAAATAGGAAATCGAAACTATAAATGGTTTATATGTATTTGTAAAACTAGACTTAAAGCAACCAAACTCTTGTGTAATTTTTTTAAATTACTTAAACAGTGCCGAAAAGCACTCGTTCGTGGTTATCGAGGAAATGGTTATTGAGGAATTGTTTTTGTCAAAGCCGCAGCAAGAAAATAAGTGTAGCTTACTAAAACAACTGCTATTTAAATGGATTGGATTGGTTTTACTGTGTTTGTATTTTGGTTAAATAATCCACCTATTTATTATAGCAGATATTAGATTTTATCTGTTAGAGTTACGTTCCAATTTTATGGCTTACTTTTCATTTGTTATTCAAACAAGAATTTTAATGTACAAGTATTCCATGTAACAATTTAATGAAACGAAACTTTACATCTTTAAAATGTTAGTTTCTTCAAAACTAGTGCGAATTTTGTATATGTTTTAGGTGTTCAACGATATCAAATTAAGCAACATGATGGACACCTTTACAATTGATCTGTATCAAACAATGCTTACAACGGATATACCCTGGAACAAGATCAAACATCCTGTAGAACATACAAAAGTTAAATCTACAGACTTCGTTATAGCTAAACAGGAAATATCACTTTTTTATTCTCTTGTTTTATAAGCTTTAAACGTGAGGAATAATAATAAACTTGCGAGGGTTCGAACTTACATATACAAATAAAACTTCCAAAGTCTTAGAACCCAATTTTCAGAGGCCCGTTTTTCGGAAATGCTTGAGAAGAAAATTATTCTATTATTTTACCGTATTATTTGGACAAGGAGATGTTTGTGTTTAGGGCTAAGTGCTCACTAAGTCTGGCCCTCTCCTTGTAAGAATTAGTCTATTAGTTTGATTATATAGTGTACACTCATTCAGCATCTTTTTAACAGATTCAAAATTAAACTATTGAATTTGGATTAAAGCATATGATAAATAAGTTTTAGTTTCAAATTATAAATAAGCATATGATAAATAATGCTTTATTTATCATAAAGCATATGATAAATAAGTTTTCTGCTATCAAATTAGAAGATAAGTAAGAGTATGCACGAAATCTGTACAGATAGGACGAATTCATTTGTCAGACGATAAGAGTAGATAGATATAACTTAATAAATGCAAAAATTTCCTAAATATTTACAGGTATCGAGGTGGACGATTTCGCATATTCTAATAGCTTTGATCTATTGCATCAGTTACAGAATTAGGATAATATTGATCGATTCAAATATATAAATAATAAATATATCAATAACTAAAATATATTATTAAATTAAGTTTGAGGTAAACTTTACTTTATAATAATACTTTTAAAATATACTATATTTTTAAATTTTAAAATAAAACGCTGTTATTGTTCATGTTTTTCGAAATTGGGAGTAGGGGGATGGTGAGTGACCCCATCGTATACTTCATTACAGTGCATTTGCACACACACACACACACACACACACACACACACACACACACACACACACACACACATCATGATTAAATTCTACATTTTGTTATGTTTATCGTGGGGGCACTCCCTAAAACATCATTAAAATGCATTATCCTCGAATAAGTACGTTCTCAGTTTCAGTCTTTTATCTCAATTGTAAATAGATGAAATTTGGGTTGCAAGATTTTTGAAGATATATAAAGCTAAATAAAAGCGTTTTAAAATAATGATCTGTTTGAAATTTAATTAAATGCGTAGAAATGTTTGATTATATAACATAGAAAAGTTATTAAAAAAATTAATTTAAATTTAAAAATGTAGAGATGACTGTCTTTGTATTGTGAATTTCCATGAATGGTAGAGAAAAACGGAGATAAAAAATAACGTTCCTAAAATTTCAACTCATGTTTTATGTTTTCTCTGAAAAAACATAGAACTTTAGAACTTCTCTGAATCCTGCTGTTACTTTAACATCTAACTAATGGGCAAACGGCTATTATCATATACTGATATTTTATATCTTAAGGAAAATGGAAAGGCAATCTACAAATAATTTTCTTTTCAGAGAGATTCATTAATTTTATACAGTCGACGAATCCATAGTGTATAACTCGTTGATATCCGATATCTTAGCCAAGAAATCACTTGTCTACAACAAGTGATTTCTTGGCAAGTGAAATCTTGCATTCCTTTTTATTTGACTTTTAAAATATAGGATAAGTGGTACACGTTTCGGTTTTATTGCTCTTTTCAGACTACATCAAAAGTGAATGAGTGAGTTTCTTTTATTCACTTAGATATATTTTACCTTTTTAATTTAAATCTGTTATATCTTCATTAATCTCCCCTTCAGTAGAATCTTAGGAGTAAGAAGTTTTAAGGTTAAAATCGTTATTGTTTCATATGTATCTACTTATTCTGGTTGTTGTTTCTATCATAAATTTACCAGAATTCTGGTTTTCAGTGCCAGAAAATTGCAGAGGAATCGTTTATGTAAATTGTGTTGTTTTTTTCTTTGTCTTTCCTAGTTTTTCTTCTTTTCTTCTCCGTGGAAAACTTGTAATAATCGTATATCAGATTCGTACTTTCCTGAATGTTAGATAAGCACTCATTATTTCTCACACAACGTTATGGATCAAGTCATCCGCAATGAACAAAATTAAGCCTCTACTGGCATTACTGTAAAGAGGCATTACAAGAAAAATCTGATTTATTCTAAGCTTTGTCATAGATCAGATTAATTTAAAAGAATGAATATATATTTTGTATCTATCATAACTCGTTTTATTGAAAAAAAATTATTGTGATTATAATTCTGAAAACAAAATTTTAGGAGACTTTATAAACAGACATCGAACGAATTGCACAAGTGAAAGGTTCCTATGATCTTAAAATCACTAAAAAACAAAATTTTAAATAAATGCTTAACATATTTTAAACGAAAAAAAATTACAATTAAATATTTTTAATGATCATACAAATAAATTAATGCATAAATTGAAGAAATCTAAATGAAAATTTTTATTCTTTCCTTACGGTTTGATGGATACGGCAATGCAACACACGAGCGAGCTGCCGGAAGGACTTTCCATATAGAACTGGTCCTTATATGGGTGTTAGACACGTAAAGAAAAGCCGGTAGACTCCACGTGACCAGCGACCGACCGCCAGGGTTCAGCGTTTTTTATCCACTCGGCCATTGGTGGATCCTTTCTCTTTACGGATCATTCAGATTCTACCTCGAATTTGGCTTTTGTTTTCTCACAGCTAATCAATTTTAATGTATACATTTTTATCTGCCTAGCTCTATTTTCTATTTGATAAATATATAAGAAAATTTGATGATTTATGACTTCACAATTTTAATAAGAAACAAAAGTATTTTAGAAAGAAATCTACTTTTTCTGTGGTAAAGTCTTTACAATAATAATAAAGTACAGCAAAAAATGGGTATACAGTATATAAGTTTATTTTTCTTTTAATCAATAAAGAATAAATATATATCATTATAACGTTTAATATTAATTTTTAGCAAACTGCTATTACTAATTCTAAATTTCGAATCCAAAACCAATTATGATTATTTTATATTATATATTACACTAGCTGAGGTAATCTGCATCTGTCGGGAAAATGATCTATTAGTAAAGGTAATATACACATAAAAATGTACCGATATATACGGAAAAAAGAATATGTAAGTTACTTGTAGTAAGATTATAATAGATACGACCAAAAACAATTTTACATCAAAATTTACTCTAATTGCATGAGTAATTTACTCTAATTCAGCCGTTCTCGCGTGATACTCGAACAGACAGACAGAAAGACATAAATTCAATTTTACATGTACAGATAAATTAATAAATTTTCCTCCCTCAGTAAATAGAAAGTTTTATTTGATAAAAGCGATAAATTTTGCGAATCGAACTTTATAAACAT